>NC_140489.1:126050902-126243402 GCF_964271855.1 Acomys minous
CCTGCCTTCCGCCCCTTCCTTCACTTCCCCTTCCTTCACTTCCGCCCTTCACCACCACTACCTATCTACCCCCCCCCCCCCTTCTTGCTTCAACCTAACACCAACCAACCACACCAACCAACCACACCAACCAACCCACCCAACCCACCACCAAACCACCACCCCACCAACCAACCACACCAACCAACCACACCAACCAACCACACCAACCAACCACTCCAACCAACCTCCTCTCCCCTCCCTTCCACCACCAACCACCCCCTACCAACCTACCAACCATCACACCATCCAACCCTCCAACCATCCCTCCTCCCCTTCCACACCATCCTTCCACACCTATCCTTCCACACCTTCCTTCCACCTTTCCTTCCTTCCTAACCCAACAACACACCCATCCAACCACCACCTATCCTTCCCAACCTATTCCTTCCATCCTTCCAATCCTATCCTTCCTTCCCATCCTTCCTACTCCCTTCCTTCCTTCCCTTCCTTCCTATCCCTTCCTTCCTATCCTTCCTTCCTATCCTTCCTTCCTATCCTTCCTTCCTATCCTTCCTTCCTACCTCCTTCCTATCCTCTCCTTCCTTCCTCCATCCTTCCTATCCTTCCTTCCTATCCTTCCTTCCTATCCTTCCTTCCTATCCCTTCCTTCCTAACCCTTCCTTCCTATCCCTTCCTTCCTATCCTTCCTTCCTATCCTGCCATCCTATCCCTTCCTTCCTATCCTTCCTTCCTATCCTTCCTTCCTATCCCTTCCTTCCTATCCTTCCTTCCTATCCCTTCCTTCCTATCCTTCCTTCCTATCCTTCCTTCCTATCCTTCCTTCCTATCCTTCCTTCCTATCCCTTCCTTCCTATCCTTCCTTCCTATCCTTCCTTCCTATCCTTCCTTCCTATTCCTTCCTTCCTATCCCTTCCTTCCTATCCTTCCTTCCTATCCTTCCTTCCTATCCTTCCTTCCTATCCCTTCCTTCCTATCCTTACTTCCTATCCCTTCCTTCCTATCCCTTCCTTCCTATCCCTTCCTTCCTATCCTTCCTTCCTATCCTTCCTTCCTTCCTTCCTATCCTTCCTTCCTATCCTTCCTTCCTATCCTTCCTTCCTATCCCTTCCTTCCTATCCTTCCTTCCTATCCTTCCTTCCTATCCTTCCTTCCTATCCCTTCCTTCCTATCCCTTACTTCCTATCCCTTCCTTCCTATCCTTCCTTCCTATCCTTCCTTCCTATCCTTCCTTCCTATCCTTCCTTCCTATCCCTTCCTTCCTATCCCTCCTTCCTATCCCTTCCTTCCTATCCCTTCCTTCCTATCCCTTCCTTCCTATCCCTTCCTTCCTATCCTTCCTTCCTATCCCTTCCTTCCTATCCTTCCTTCCTATCCTTCCTTCCTATCCTTCCTTCCTATCCTTCCTTCCTATCCCTTCCTTCTATCCTTCCTTCCTATCCTTCCTTCCTATCCTTCCTTCCTATCCCTTCCTTCCTATCCCTTCCTTCCTATCCCTTCCTTCCTATCCCTTCCTTCCTATCCCTTCCTTCCTATCCTTCCTTCCTATCCTTCCTTCCTATCCTTCCTTCCTATCCTTCCTTCCTATCCTTCCTTCCTATCCCTTCCTTCCTATCCTTCCTTCCTATCCTTCCTTCCTATCCTTCCTTCCTATCCTTCCTTCCTATCCTTCCTTCCTATCCTTCCTTCCTATCCCTTCCTTCCTATCCTTCCTTCCTATCCTTCCTTCCTATCCCTTCCTTCCTATCCTTCCTATCCTTCCTTCCTATCCCTTCCTTCCTATCCTTCCTTCCTATCCCTTCCTTCCTATCCTTCCTTCCTATCCTTCCTTCCTATCCTTCCTTCCTATCCTTCCTTCCTATCCTTCCTTCCTATCCTTCCTTCCTATCCTTCCTTCCTATCCTTCCTTCCTATCCCTTCCTTCCTATCCTTCCTTCCTATCCCTTCCTTCCTATCCTTCTTCCTATCCCTTCCTTCCTATCCTTCCTTCCTATCCTTCCTTCCTATCCCTTCCTTCCTATCCTTCCTTCCTATCCCTTCCTTCCTATCCTTCCTTCCTATCCTTCCTTCCTATCCTTCCTTCCTATCCTTCCTTCCTATCCTTCCTTCCTATCCTTCCTTCCTATCCTTCCTTCCTATCCTTCCTTCCTATCCCTTCCTTCCTATCCCTTCCTTCCTATCCCTTCCTTCCTATCCTTCCTTCCTATCCTTCCTTCCTAATCCCTTCCTTCCATCCTTCCTTCCTATCCTTCCTTCCTATCCTTCCTTCCTATCCTTCCTTCCTATCCTTCCTTCCTATCCTTCCTTCCTATCCTTCCTTCCTATCCTTCCTTCCTATCCTTCCTTCCTATCCTTCCTTCCTATCCTTCCTTCCTATCCCTTCCTTCCTATCCTTCCTTCCTATCCTTCCTTCCTATCCTTCCTTCCTATCCTTCCTTCCTATCCTTCCTTCCTATCCCTTCCTTCCTATCCTTCCTTCCTATCCCTTCCTTCCTATCCTTCCTTCCTATCCTTCCTTCCTATCCTTCCTTCCTATCCTTCCTTCCTATCCCTTCCTTCCTTTCCTTCCTTCCTATCCCTTCCTTCCTATCCTTCCTTCCTATCCTTCCTTCCTATCCTTCCTTCCTATCCTTCCTTCCTATCCCTTCCTTCCTATCCTTCCTTCCTATCCCTTCCTTCCTATCCTTCCTTCCTATCCTTCCTTCCTATCCTTCCTTCCTATCCTTCCTTCCTATCCTTCCTTCCTATCCTTCCTTCCTATCCTTCCTTCCTATCCTTCCTTCCTATCCCTTCCTTCCTATCCTTCCTTCCTATCCCTTCCTTCCTATCCTTCCTTCCTATCCTTCCTTCCTATCCTTCCTTCCTATCCTTCCTTCCTATCCCTTCCTTCCTATCCTTCCTTCCTATCCCTTCCTTCCTATCCCTTCCTTCCTATCCTTCCTTCCTATCCCTTCCTTCCTATCCTTCCTTCCTATCCTTCCTTCCTATCCTTCCTTCCTATCCCTTCCTTCCTATCCTTCCTTCCTATCCTTCCTTCCTATCCTTCCTTCCTATCCTTCCTTCCTATCCTTCCTTCCTATCCCTTCCTTCCTATCCTTCCTTCCTATCCCTTCCTTCCTATCCTTCCTTCCTATCCCTTCCTTCCTATCCTTCCTTCCTATCCTTCCTTCCTATCCTTCCTTCCTATCCTTCCTTCCTATCCTTCCTTCCTATCCTTCCTTCCTATCCCTTCCTTCCTATCCTTCCTTCCTATCCTTCCTTCCTATCCTTCCTTCCTATCCCTTCCTTCCTATCCTTCCTTCCTATCCTTCCTTCCTATCCTTCCTTCCTATCCTTCCTTCCTATCCTTCCTTCCTATCCCTTCCTTCCTATCCTTCCTTCCTATCCTTCCTTCCTATCCTTCCTTCCTATCCTTCCTTCCTATCCTTCCTTCCTATCCTTCCTTCCTATCCCTTCCTTCCTATCCTTCCTTCCTATCCCTTCCTTCCTATCCTTCCTTCCTATCCTTCCTTCCTATCCTTCCTTCCTATCCTTCCTTCCTATCCCTTCCTTCCTATCCCTTCCTTCCTATCCTTCCTTCCTATCCTTCCTTCCTATCCTTCCTTCCTATCCCTTCCTTCCTATCCTCCTTCCTATCCCTTCCTTCCTATCCTTCCTTCCTATCCTTCCTTCCTAGCCTTCCTTCCTATCCTTCCTTCCTATCCTTCCTTCCTATCCTTCCTTCCTATCCTTCCTTCCTATCCTTCCTTCCTATCCTTCCTTCCTATCCCTTCCTTCCTATCCTTCCTTCCTATCCTTCCTTCCTATCCTTCCTTCCTATCCTTCCTTCCTATCCTTCCTTCCTATCCTTCCTTCCTATCCTTCCTTCCTATCCCTTCCTTCCTATCCTTCCTTCCTATCCTTCCTTCCTTCATCCTTCCTTCCTATCCTTCCTTCCTATCCTTCCTTCCTATCCTTCCTTCCTATCCTTCCTTCCTATCCTTCCTTCCTATCCCTTCCTTCCTATCCTTCCTTCCTATCCTTCCTTCCTATCCCCTTCCTTCCTATCCTTCCTTCCTATCCTTCCTTCCTATCCTTCCTTCCTATCCCTTCCTTCCTATCCTTCCTTCCTATCCCTTCCTTCCTATCCTTCCTTCCTATCCCTTCCTTCCTATCCTTCCTTCCTATCCTTCCTTCCTATCCTTCCTTCCTATCCTTCCTTCCTATCCCTTCCTTCCTATCCCTTCCTTCCTATCCCTTCCTTCCTATCCTTCCTTCCTATCCTTCCTTCCTATCCTTCCTTCCTATCCCTTCCTTCCTATCCTTCCTTCCTATCCTTCCTTCCTATCCCTTCCTTCCTATCCTTCCTTCCTATCCCTTCCTTCCTATCCCTTCCTTCCCTATCCTTCCTTCCTATCCTTCCTTCCTATCCCTTCCTTCCTATCCTTCCTTCCTATCCTTCCTTCCTATCCTTCCTTCCTATCCCTTCCTTCCTATCCCTTCCTTCCTTTCCCTTCCTTCCTATCCCTTCCTTCCTATCCTTCCTTCCTATCCTTCCTTCCTATCCCTTCCTTCCTATCCTTCCTTCCTATCCTTCCTTCCTATCCTTCCTTCCTATCCCTTCCTTCCTATCCCTTCCTTCCTATCCTTCCTTCCTATCCCTTCCTTCCTATCCTTCCTTCCTATCCCTTCCTTCCTATCCTTCCTTCCTATCCTTCCTTCCTATCCTTCCTTCCTATCCTTCCTTCCTATCCTTCCTTCCTATCCCTTCCTTCCTATCCCTTCCTTCCTATCCTTCCTTCCTATCCTTCCTTCCTATCCCTTCCTTCCTATCCTTCCTTCCTATCCTTCCTTCCTATCCTTCCTTCCTATCCCTTCCTTCCTATCCCTTCCTTCCTATCCCTTCCTTCCTTCCTTCCTTCCTATCCCTTCCTTCCTATCCCTTCCTTCCTATCCCTTCCTTCCTATCCCTTCCTTCCTATCCTTCCTTCCTATCCTTCCTTCCTATCCTTCCTTCCTATCCCTTCCTTCCTATCCCTTCCTTCCTATCCTTCCTTCCTATCCTTCCTTCCTATCCCTTCCTTCCTATCCTTCCTTCCTATCCTTCCTTCCTATCCTTCCTTCCTTCCTTTCCTTCCTTCCTATCCCTTCCTTCCTATCCCTTCCTTCCTATCCTTCCTTCCTATCCCTTCCTTCCTATCCTTCCTTCCTATCCTTCCTTCCTATCCTTCCTTCCTATCCTTCCTTCCTATCCCTTCCTTCCTATCCTTCCTTCCTATCCTTCCTTCCTATCCTTCCTTCCTTTCCTTCCTTCCTATCCCTTCCTTCCTATCCTTCCTTCCTATCCTTCCTTCCTATCCCTTCCTTCCTATCCCTTCCTTCCTATCCTTCCTTCCTATCCTTCCTTCCTATCCCTTCCTTCCTATCCTTCCTTCCTATCCTTCCTTCCTATCCTTCCTTCCTATCCTTCCTTCCTATCCCTTCCTTCCTATCCCTTCCTTCCTATCCTTCCTTCCTATCCTTCCTTCCTATCCTTCCTTCCTATCCCTTCCTTCCTATCCCTTCCTTCCTATCCCTTCCTTCCTATCCCTTCCTTCCTATCCTTCCTTCCTATCCTTCCTTCCTATCCTTCCTTCCTATCCTTCCTTCCTATCCCTTCCTTCCTATCCTTCCTTCCTATCCTTCCTTCCTATCCTTCCTTCCTTCCCTCCTTCCTTCCTATCCTTCCTTCCTATCCCTTCCTTCCTATCCTTCCTTCCTATCCCTTCCTTTCCTATCCTTCCTTCCTATCCTTCCTTCCTATCCCTTCCTTCCTATCCTTCCTTCCTATCCCTTCCTTCCTATCCCTTCCTTCCTATCCTTCCTTCCTATCCCTTCCTTCCTATCCTTCCTTCCTATCCTTCCTTCCTATCCTTCCTTCCTATCCTTCCTTCCTATCCTTCCTTCCTATCCTTCCTTCCTATCCTTCCTTCCTATCCCTTCCTTCCTATCCTTCCTTCCTATCCTTCCTTCCTATCCTTCCTTCCTATCCTTCCTTCCTATCCCTTCCTTCCTATCCTTCCTTCCTATCCTTCCTTCCTATCCTTCCTTCCTATCCCTTCCTTCCTATCCCTTCCTTCCTATCCTTCCTGCCTATCCCTTCCTTCCTATCCCTTCCTTCCTATCCCTTCCTTCCTATCCTTCCTTCCTATCCTTCCTTCCTATCCTTCCTTCCTATCCTTCCTTCCTATCCCTTCCTTCCTATCCTTCCTTCCTATCCTTCCTTCCTATCCCTTCCTTCCTATCCCTTCCTTCCTATCCCTTCCTTCCTATCCTTCCTTCCTATCCTTCCTTCCTATCCTTCCTTCCTATCCCTTCCTTCCTATCCCTTCCTTCCTCTCCCTTCCTTCCTATCCCTTCCTTCCTATCCTTCCTTCCTATCCTTCCTTCCTATCCTTCCTTCCTATCCTTCCTTCCTATCCTTCCTTCCTATCCTTCCTTCCTATCCCTTCCTTCCTATCCTTCCTTCCTATCCTTCCTTCCTATCCTTCCTTCCTATCCCTTCCTTCCTATCCCTTCCTTCCTATCCTTCCTTCCTATCCCTTCCTTCCTATCCCTTCCTTCCTATCCCTTACTTCCTTTCCCTTCCTTCCTATCCCTTCCTTCCTATCCTTCCTTCCTATCCTTCCTTCCTATCCTTCCTTCCTATCCCTTCCTTCCTATCCTTCCTTCCTATCCTTCCTTCCTATCCCTTCCTTCCTATCCTTCCTTCCTTCCTTCCTATCCTTCCTTCCTATCCCTTCCTTCCTATCCTTCCTTCCTATCCTTCCTTCCTATCCTTCCTTCCTATCCTTCCTTCCTATCCTTCCTTCCTATCCTTCCTTCCTATCCCTTCCTTCCTATCCTTCCTTCCTATCCTTCCTTCCTATCCTTCCTTCCTATCCTTCCTTCCTATCCTTCCTTCCTATCCCTTCCTTCCTATCCTTCCTTCCTATCCCTTCCTTCCTATCCTTCCTTCCTATCCTTCCTTCCTATCCTTCCTTCCTATCCCTTCCTTCCTATCCTTCTTTCCTTCCTTCCTTCCTATCCTTCCTTCCTATCCTTCCTTCCTCTCCTTCCTATCCCTTCCTTCCTATCCTTCCTTCCTATCCTTCCTTCCTATCCCTTCCTTCCTATCCTTCCTTCCTATCCCTTCCTTCCTATCCTTCCTTCCTATCCCTTCCTTCCTATCCTTCCTTCCTATCCCTTCCTTCCTATCCTTCCTTCCTATCCTTCCTTCCTATCCTTCCTTCCTATCCTTCCTTCCTTCCTTCCTTCCTATCCTTCCTATCCTTCCTTCCTATCCTTCCTTCCTATCCTTCCTTCCTATCCTTCCTTCCTATCCTTCCTTCCTATCCCTTCCTTCCTATCCTTCCTTCCTATCCTTCCTTCCTATCCTTCCTTCCTATCCTTCCTTCCTATCCTTCCTTCCTATCCTTCCTTCCTATCCTTCCTTCCTATCCTTCCTTCCTATCCCTTCCTTCCTATCCTTCCTTCCTATCCCTTCCTTCCTATCCTTCCTTCCTATCCTTCCTTCCTATCCTTCCTTCCTATCCCTTCCTTCCTATCCTTCCTTCCTATCCCTTCCTTCCTATCCCTTCCTTCCTATCCCTTCCTTCCTATCCTTCCTTCCTATCCTTCCTTCCTATCCTTCCTTCCTATCCTTCCTTCCTATCCTTCCTTCCTATCCTTCCTTCCTATCCCTTCCTTCCTATCCTTCCTTCCTATCCTTCCTTCCTATCCTTCCTTCCTATCCTTCCTTCCTATCCTTCCTTCCTATCCTTCCTTCCTATCCTTCCTTCCTATCCTTCCTTCCTATCCTTCCTTCCTATCCTTCCTTCCTATCCTTCCTTCCTATCCTTCCTTCCTATCCCTTCCTTCCTATCCCTTCCTTCCTATCCTTCCTTCCTATCCTTCCTTCCTATCCCTTCCTTCCTATCCCTTCCTTCCTATCCCTTCCTTCCTATCCCTTCCTTCCTATCCTTCCTTCCTATCCTTCCTTCCTATCCTTCCTTCCTATCCCTTCCTTCCTATCCTTCCTTCCTATCCTTCCTTCCTATCCTTCCTTCCTATCCTTCCTTCCTATCCTTCCTTCCTATCCTTCCTTCCTATCCTTCCTTCCTATCCTTCCTTCCTATCCTTCCTTCCTATCCCTTCCTTCCTTCCTTCCTTCCTATCCTTCCTTCCTATCCTTCCTTCCTATCCTTCCTTCCTATCCCTTCCTTCCTATCCTTCCTTCCTATCCTTCCTTCCTATCCTTCCTTCCTATCCCTTCCTTCCTATCCCTTCCTTCCTATCCTTCCTTCCTATCCTTCCTTCCTATCCTTCCTTCCTATCCCTTCCTTCCTATCCTTCCTTCCTATCCTTCCTTCCTATCCTTCCTTCCTATCCCTTCCTTCCTATCCCTTCCTTCCTATCCTTCCTTCCCTATCCCTTCCTTCCTATCCCCTTCCTATCCCTTCCTTCCTATCCCTTCCTTCCTATCCCTTCCTTCCTATCCTTCCTTCCTATCCCTTCCTTCCTATCCTTCCTTCCTATCCCTTCCTTCCTATCCCTTCCTTCCTATCCTTCCTTCCTATCCTTCCTTCCTATCCTTCCTTCCTATCCTTCCTTCCTATCCTTCCTTCCTATCCCTTCCTTCCTATCCCTTCCTTCCTATCCTTCCTTCCTATCCTTCCTTCCTATCCTTCCTTCCTATCCCTTCCTTCCTATCCTTCCTTCCTATCCCTTCCTTCCTATCCCTTCCTTCCTATCCTTCCTTCCTATCCTTCCTTCCTATCCTTCCTTCCTATCCTTCCTTCCTATCCTTCCTTCCTATCCTTCCTTCCTATCCTTCCTTCCTATCCCTTCCTTCCTATCCTTCCTTCCTATCCCTTCCTTCCTATCCTTCCTTCCTATCCCTTCCTTCCTATCCCTTCCTTCCTATCCTTCCTTCCTATCCTTCCTTCCTATCCTTCCTTCCTATCCTTCCTTCCTATCCTTCCTTCCTATCCCTTCCTTCCTATCCTTCCTTCCTATCCTTCCTTCCTATCCTTCCTTCCTATCCTTCCTTCCTATCCCTTCCTTCCTATCCTTCCTTCCTATCCTTCCTTCCTATCCTTCCTTCCTATCCCTTCCTTCCTATCCCTTCCTTCCTATCCTTCCTTCCTATCCTTCCTTCCTATCCCTTCCTTCCTATCCTTCCTTCCTTTCCCTTCCTTCCTATCCCTTCCTTCCTATCCTTCCTTCCTATCCTTCCTTCCTATCCCTTCCTTCCTATCCCTTCCTTCCTCTCCCTTCCTTCCTATCCCTTCCTTCCTATCCTTCCTTCCTATCCTTCCTTCCTATCCTTCCTTCCTATCCCTTCCTGCCTATCCTTCCTTCCTATCCTTCCTTCCTATCCTTCCTTCCTATCCTTCCTTCCTATCCTTCCTTCCTATCCTTCCTTCCTATCCCTTCCTTCCTATCCTTCCTTCCTATCCTTCCTATCCTTCCTTCCTATCCCTTCCTTCCTATCCCTTCCTTCCTTTCCCTTCCTTCCTATCCCTTCCTTCCTATCCTTCCTTCCTATCCTTCCTTCCTATCCTTCCTTCCTATCCCTTCCTTCCTATCCTTCCTTCCTATCCCTTCCTTCCTATCCTTCCTTCCTATCCTTCCTTCCTATCCTTCCTTCCTATCCTTCCTTCCTATCCCTTCCTTCCTATCCTTCCTTCCTATCCTTCCTTCCTATCCCTTCCTTCCTATCCTTCCTTCCTATCCCTTCCTTCCTATCCCTTCCTTCCTATCCCTTCCTTCCTATCCCTTCCTTCCTATCCTTCCTTCCTATCCCTTCCTTCCTATCCTTCCTTCCTATCCTTCCTTCCTATCCTTCCTTCCTATCCTTCCTTCCTTCCTATCCCTTCCTTCCTATCCCTTCCTTCCCCTTCCTATCCTTACCTTCCTTCCTATCCTTCCTTCCTATCCTTCCTTCCTATCCTTCCTTCCTATCCTTCCTTCCTATCCTTCCTTCCTATCCTTCCTTCCTATCCTTCCTTCCTATCCTTCCTTCCTATCCTTCCTTCCTATCCTTCCTTCCTATCCTTCCTTCCTATCCTTCCTTCCTATCCTTCCTTCCTATCCTTCCTTCCTATCCTTCCTTCCTATCCTTCCTTCCTATCCTTCCTTCCTATCCTTCCTTCCTATCCCTTCCTTCCTATCCTTCCTTCCTATCCTTCCTTCCTATCCTTCCTTCCTATCCTTCCTTCCTATCCTTCCTTCCTATCCTTCCTTCCTATCCTTCCTTCCTATCCTTCCTTCCTATCCTTCCTTCCTATCCTTCCTTCCTATCCTTCCTTCCTATCCTTCCTTCCTATCCCTTCCTTCCTATCCTTCCTTCCTATCCTTCCTTCCTATCCCTTCCTTCCTATCCTTCCTTCCTATCCTTCCTTCCTATCCTTCCTTCCTATCCTTCCTTCCTATCCCTTCCTTCCTATCCTTCCTTCCTATCCTTCCTTTCCTATCCTTCCTTCCTATCCCTTCCTTCCTATCCCTTCCTTCCTATCCTTCCTTCCTATCCCTTCCTTCCTATCCTTCCTTCCTATCCCTTCCTTCCTATCCCTTCCTTCCTATCCTTCCTTCCTATCCTTCCTTCCTATCCCTTCCTTCCTATCCCTTCCTTCCTATCCTTCCTTCCTATCCTTCCTTCCTATCCCTTCCTTCCTATCCCTTCCTTCCTATCCCTTCCTTCCTATCCCTTCCTTCCTATCCTTCCTTCCTAATCCTTCCTTCCTATCCTTCCTTCCTATCCCTTCCTTCCTATCCCTTCCTTCCTATCCTTCCTTCCTATCCTTCCTTCCTATCCTTCCTTCCTATCCTTCCTTCCTATCCCTTCCTTCCTATCCTTCCTTCCTATCCCTTCCTTCCTATCCTTCCTTCCTATCCCTTCCTTCCTATCCCTTCCTTCCTATCCTTCCTTCCTATCCCTTCCTTCCTATCCTTCCTTCCTATCCTTCCTTCCTATCCTTCCTTCCTATCCTTCCTTCCTATCCTTCCTTCCTATCCTTCCTTCCTATCCTTCCTTCCTATCCCTTCCTTCCTATCCTTCCTTCCTATCCCTTCCTTCCTATCCTTCCTTCCTATCCTTCCTTCCTATCCTTCCTTCCTATCCTTCCTTCCTATCCTTCCTTCCTATCCTTCCTTCCTATCCCTTCCTTCCTATCCTTCCTTCCTATCCTTCCTGCCTATCCTTCCTTCCTATCCTTCCTTCCTATCCCATCCCTTCCTATCCTTCCTTCCTATCCTTCCTTCCTATCCCTTCCTTCCTATCCTTCCTTCCTATCCTTCCTTCCTATCCCTTCCTTCCTATCCTTCCTTCCTATCCTTCCTTCCTATCCCTTCCTTCCTATCCCTTACTTCCTTTCCCTTCCTTCCTATCCCTTCCTTCCTATCCTTCCTTCCTATCCTTCCTTCCTATCCCTTCCTTCCTATCCCTTCCTTCCTCTCCCTTCCTTCCTATCCCTTCCTTCCTATCCTTTCTTCCTATCCTTCCTTCCTATCCTTCCTTCCTATCCTTCCTGCCTATCCTTCCTTCCTATCCTTCCTTCCTATCCCTTCCTTCCTATCCTTCCTTCCTATCCTTCCTTCCTATCCTTCCTTCCTATCCCTTCCTTCCTATCCCTTCCTTCCTATCCTTCCTTCCTATCCTTCCTTCCTATCCCTTCCTTCCTATCCCTTACTTCCTTTCCCTTCCTTCCTATCCCTTCCTTCCTATCCTTCCTTCCTATCCTTTCTTCCTATCCTTCCTTCCTATCCCTTCCTTCCTATCCTTCCTTCCTATCCCTTCCTTCCTATCCTTCCTTCCTATCCTTCCTTCCTATCCCTTCCTTCCTATCCTTCCTTCCTATCCCTTCCTTCCTATCCTTCCTTCCTATCCTTCCTTCCTATCCCTTCCTTCCTATCCTTCCTTCCTATCCCTTCCTTCCTATCCTTCCTTCCTATCCCTTCCTTCCTATCCCTTCCTTCCTATCCTTCCTTCCTATCCTTCCTTCCTATCCTTCCTTCCTATCCCTTCCTTCCTATCCTTCCTTCCTATCCTTCCTTCCTATCCTTCCTTCCTATCCCTTCCTTCCTATCCTTCCTTCCTATCCCTTCCTTCCTATCCCTTCCTTCCTATCCCTTCCTTCCTATCCCTTCCTTCCTATCCCTTCCTTCCTATCCTTCCTTCCTATCCTTCCTTCCTATCCTTCCTTCCTATCCCTTCCTTCCTATCCCTTCCTTCCTATCCTTCCTTCCTATCCCTTCCTTCCTATCCTTCCTTCCTATCCTTCCTTCCTATCCTTCCTTCCTATCCTTCCTTCCTATCCCTTCCTTCCTATCCTTCCTTCCTATCCTTCCTATCCTTCCTTCCTATCCTTCCTTCCTATCCTTTCTTCCTATCCTTCCTTCCTATCCCTTCCTTCCTATCCTTCCTTCCTATCCTTCCTTCCTATCCTTCCTTCCTATCCTTTCTTCCTATCCCTTCCTTCCTATCCCTTCCTTCCTATCCTTCCTTCCTATCCCTTCCTTCCTATCCTTCCTTCCTATCCTTTCTTCCTATCCCTTCCTTCCTATCCCTTCCTTCCTATCCCTTCCTTCCTATTCTTCCTTCCTCTCCCTTCCTATCCTGGCACAGCCACTCCCTCCTTTCTCCGCTGTGGTTTCTTCCAACAATCCCATGTCATCTGGTTGCCATTCTCCAGGAATTTCTCAGTATTTCAAGCTGGCTAGTGAGACTTCCTCTTGTTTTTCAGACTCGTTGGGAGTCTCTCTTTGTTCAAATGTGCACAAACTCTACCTTCTGCAGCTTTTCAGAGAGGTTTTTAAACAGTCTGTGGCCAGCAGACACAAGAGCTTACTTTCTGAACCCGAAGTTAGAACATAGTTTTCTAATTTGTGAGTTTATTAATAGGAAAACCATCCTGGTTCATAAAAGTGAAATTCTATTTGAGCCTTTACTTTATTGAAGATGACATCTGGTGCAGCTGGCTGTCCAGCGCAGTGGCGGAGCACTCGCCTGGCACTCTTGGGACCTGGGTGGAGCATCAACTCTGCAAAACAAAGAGAAAATGATGGGGAATCTCTATAAAGCCTGGAGAATACGGGATCTGTCGGCGAGTACCCTGCTTGGTTGGGGAAATCTAGATGTTATCTTTTATTTATTCTTTGGCAACTTCATACGTATGAACAATGTATCATTTGTTTGTTTGGTTGGTTTTGGTTTTGGTTTTTTGAGACAGGGTTTCTCTGCGTAGCCCTGGCTGTTCTGGACTCACTTTGTAGAGCAGGCTGGCCTCTAACTCACAGCAATCCGCCTGCCTCTGCCTCCCGAGTGCTGGGATTAAAGGTGTGTGACAGCATGCCCGACTTGAACAATGTATTTTGATCACAATCCCTTCCCATCCTTTCTGTTCTCACTTTCTGCCCCACCCCCACCCCACCCATACTGACTGGTCTAGTTAGCCTGATTAGCACAAGCAGGTAACAGCCACAGCTAGCGAGTGGGTGCAGCAGCTACACCTTCTGGAAGACGCTGTTTTACATCCTCTGGCTCTTCCTGGAAGACTGGATTCTTTGGATGCATATTTCAGACACGTCTTTCTTCAGGGTTTCCTAGTATTGAGAGACTAGTAGAGCCCCAGAGGAAATATACACAATCACCGAACAACACCCAGATTTTATGCCTACCATATTCATAGATCCAAGATTCCTGCTGCCATAGTAATCTGTCACGGCCTGAGCGTCCTCCCCTGGGTCCAGGATTTTACAAAGATTCCAAGCCCATCTCGAGCATTGGCTCAGTGGCCACCAGGGGGAGCCTAGGAGCTGGCCAGCTTGCCTCCGCTCCCCTCTAACTAATCCACAGGATGTGAGCACAGGGAACAAAAGGAAATAGAGAATTCAATATCACAAATGTATATATTGCTGTAAATCACTTTGTTGACATATTGGAAGAGCCATGTGATCACAACAAAGCCAAAGACATGTATTAATGGAAGCCAACGTTCATGCATGAGAAAATGTGATTTTTGTAAAGCTATCAAGTCCCGCCCCAAACCGGCCAATCACTGGCAAGGTCTCAGAAGAGTTTTCATGAACTATGACAAGCTTATTGCAAAATTTGTGTGGAAAAGAAATGTGCAAGAATAGCCTAAGAGGGGCTGGAGAAATGGCTCAGTGGTTAAGAGCACTGCCTGCTCTTCCAAAGTACCCAGGTTCAATTCCCAGCACCCACATGGCAGCTCACAACTGTCTGTAACTCCAAGATCTGACACCCTCACACCAATGCACATAAATTTAAAAAAAAAAAAAAAAAAAAAGAATAGCCTAAGGATTGTTGAAAACAGCTAAAAGGTTTTGGCCTAGTTCAGAGCAGTTTAAAGCTGTTCATTTACTGTAAGGTGACCACAGCAGTTAAAGCAGGCTATTTGTAGCTGGGCGTGGTGGCCCACGCCTTTAATCCCAGCACTCGGCAGAGGCAGAAGCAGGCGGATCACTGTGAGTTCGAGGCCAGCCTGGTCTACAAAGCGAGTTCAGGACAGCCAAGACTACACAGAGAGATCCTTTCTCAAAAAAAAAAAAAAGCAGGATACTTGTGAACTTGTGAGGACAGTAAGAGATATTTCTTTAGAAGGGACTGAATGGACTAGCGTATCCAAAAAAAGACACACAAGTACCTGTGAAATTAGTGGATGACAAAGACAACTTAAAAACAAGCAAAAAACAAAAACAAAAAAAGACATGGTCTTGCTATGTAGCCCAGGCTATCTTCAAACTGCCCAAAAGCCGCATTTTAAGGTCTATGATAAGATAGTCTTTGTAGTACATTCTGTTATGAAAAGTAAATAAGCTTATCCAACTTTACTCAGTGCGGAGAAGAAGCAGTCTAAACAAGAGTCGAAGTTAAAAAACAAGTTGAAAAAGCTGAGGAAGAAAGATCGCCATGAGTTCCAGGCTAGCCTGGGCTACCAAGTAAGACTCAGTCTCAAAAGAGCAACAAAAATGTTTTTTACATTGTCAGGAAAACATATTGTTAAAGTGTGTTTATAATTTGGGAACATGAAGAGACAAAAAATAAGGAGACAGAGAGAGAGAGAGAGAGAGAGAGAGAGAGAGAGAGAGAGAGAGAGAGAGCTGTGTGCTTCAAATAATTGAGCATTGACATAACAAAATATAGCAGTAAAAAGTTAAAATATTGATATGAAGAGATTAAGAGCACTGGCTGCTCTTCCAGAGGATTCCATGGGCTTACACTGCCTGTAACTCTAGCTCCAGGGGAATGGATGACCTTCTTCTGGACAATTAGAACACCAGGATGCACATGGAACGCTTACATACACACAGGCAAACACCCACGCACAGAGGAAAAGAAAGAGTTAGAAAGGTAGCTGACTGAACACTTTTGCTCCGAAAACCAGGCATGGTGAGGCGTGCCTGTCATCTCAGCTGAGGCAGGAGCTTCCGGAGCTGAAGTTCAGTCTCAGCTACACAGCAAGTTGGAGGCCAGCTGAGTTAAGTGAGACGCTGTTTCAAAAAAAAAAAAAAAAAGGGGAAACTTGCCACAACGTAACAGATGAAAGAATACTTTAAGGAGTGAAGAGACTGGGAGGGGTGCGTTGGGGAGGCTCTGGGGGCTGAAGGGTAAGCACACATTTACACTGTAAAATTCTGTCTTCTTCGGAGTTTTTAGTTGATTGGTCCACTCATCATTTACCTATCTTGCATTGCTAGATACTGAAGCTGGAGTCACGTGCACAGTCGGCAAGAGTCCCACCACTAAGCTAAAACCCTCCTCTGCTTCTTCCCGCTTCATTATTTCCAGACAAGATCTCTCGTTAAATCGCCCAGGCTGGCCTTGAACTCTGTAGCTGAGGTAACCCTGAACTTTCGATCCTCCTGAATAGCTGGGGTTACCAGCCTGTACCACCAGATTCATTAGAAATGTTACAAGAATGATTTCTATATTACTTTATAAGTAAATTAATAAATATCATGTAACCCAGGCACAGGCTGGCCTTGGACTTCCGATCCCCCTGCCTCCACCTGAAAAGTCCTGGGATCATGGGCGTGTGCCACCATGCTCAATGTTTACACTTTGTCGATGGAGGCCAGGCTTTTATGCACACCAGGCAAGCGCTTTACCAATTGGACCATATGCCTAGCTCCTGTAGTTTTAAAATGGTTAAATGAAGCCAGGAGGTGGTGGCGCACGCCTTTAATCCCAGCACCTGGGAGGCAGAGGCAGGTGGATCTCTGTGAGTTCGAGGCCAGCCTGGTCTACAAAGTGAGTCCAGGACAGGCAAGGTTACACAGAGAAACCCTGTCTCAAAAAACCAAAATATAAAATAAAATGGTTAGCCGGGCATGGTGGTGCACACCTTTTATCCCAGCACTCGGGAGGCTGAGGCAGGTGGATCGCTGTGAGTTCGAGGCCAGCCTGGTCTACATAGTGAGTCCAGGACAGCCAAGGCTACACAGAGAAACCCTGTCTCAAAAAACTAAAAATAAAATAAAATGGTTAAACGAAAGTCCAACAACAACAACAACCAGTTCCAAGATAAAATGATATGATGTTTTGTTGCTGTTGTTGCTTGTCTGAGGCTGGGAATCAAGCCTGTGTAGGAGAGGAGGGCTGCACTTTTAGCTAACCCTCCCACACACCTTCTAACGCTGTTTAAAGAGACCCTAAAGGGGCTGGAGAGATGGCTCAGTGGTTAAGAGCACTGACTGTTCTTCCCAAGGTCCTGAGTTCAATTCCCAGCAAGCACATGGTGGCTCACAACCATCTATAATGAGGCCTGGTGCCATCTTCTGGTGTACAGGTGTACATGAGAACACAGCATTGTATACATAATAATAACCCTTAAAAAAAATAAAAAGACCCTAAGCCATCAGAGTTACAGACTCTGGAAGCTAAAAGGAAATTCAGTGAAGAAGTTCACCACCTGGATGCTGCGAGTTCGGGGAAGAGGGGCAAGGTGGAGGCAGAGGAGAGCGGTCTCCAGCTACCTGGGCACACGAGTTCCACACTGACTGAGGAGATGTGCGATTAGGAGACAAAGTACTACCCAGTGAATGAAGCATGGCCAAGCTTCGGCCCCACTAAGTGACAGTGCGCTGACTGTGGACCCTCTATACCAGTCTCTTGCCCCCTCTACAGCTGGTCTTGGGCAAGATGGTCTTCAAGCACTGGCTTGCTCAGATAGCCCCCTCACACCCCACCTGGAAGGCAACAAACATCTATCATTTCCCCCACTAGTTCTTTGGTTTATTTGTAAACTTATCAAAGTTGCTACGTATCCATTCATTAATTAAGCATCTATCCACTCCTTGATTTATTCATAAGTGTTTCTAGGCAGATTCTGGCTGGGGACTGACCCGCAAGCATAGGTCCCTGAGCCACGAGTCCCTTTCTCCAACTTTTTCACACTAATTAAGCTCTCTAACTAGACTGTGTAATTGGGTCTTTGGGACATCCTCCCTGAAGCACCCCAAAGTTTGTAAGCTGGGCACATTTTGTCTCCTTGCTTTAAGTTGCCTTGGGGGTTGTGTGATCCCTTGGGACACAGGGCACTTTGAATGGTGCCACCTCCGTTTGGCCCACCTGCTGCCTAGAAGGCTGTTGGCCAGGAGGGCATGGAGATCCTTCCAGAATGGGGAACCCCTCCTGCCCTCAGTAAGCCACTGAGACCCACTCAGCCTTGAGCTCCCCAGAATGTACTGATCTGACCTACTTCAGAGAAGCCTTGCAGAGTTCTGAGCCCTTAAAATAATTCTACCAAATTCTAAATGTTCCACTTAATTTTCTCAAGCTGCAAACTCTTTGTGAATTCCACAAAAAATTAGACATGTTTCCAGGGTTTGGAGAGTCAGGCTGGAGTGAAGCTTCCTGCAGGGAGCCGGAGCACAGATCGGGAGGAGGCGGAAGGTACGTGAGCCACAGGGATGTGCAGAGAAAGGGAAGTGTGGAGAGCCCCAGGCAATCAGCAGGGCCTTGGCTTCCCACTCTAATTCACTGTGCTAGGATCTGTCTCTGGACCTGTTTCCCCTAGTGTAAGGATCTGGCTGATGTGCAAGTTCTGCAAGGATGTCCCCCTAGGCTACAAGCACTCCATAACTGGCCAGTTGCCCTATTCCATTTACCTTAGTCCTAGGAGCTGCAGGAAGACAGCAAGAAGTTACCTTAACCTTGGCCTTCAGAACCCAAGGGAGGAGAACCCTGTGGTCTGGCAGGGACGGCAACAGGGGAGAGGTGGGTGTCACCCTAAAGCTACAACACAAGGCCGTGAAACACAACAGGAAGAAAGAGTGTGGCTTGAGAGGTAAAGGAAGGCTTACTTTGTGAACTGGGCTTTTAGAGAGCAGAGGGTCAGGATAGAGAAGACAGAAGGGACGCTGTGGCTCTGAGGACAAATCTCCCTGGCCTGTCTCCTTCCCAGTTGCAGGAGGAAAGACAGAGCAGGAGAGACCTGGTACACAGTCTGGGGAGCAGACAGTGCATGTAGTGGTTTCTGTCAGCTTGTCCCAGGCTCCTTGCTAACCTTACCCTCAGGGCTGCTCCTTCCTAATGGCTTCCCTTCAGCCCTCGCCAAGCTGGAGTCTCCACTAGAAATTCGGTCATCTTGCCTAGCTCAATAAAGCACCTTGGCCAGAGGTCCAGAGGTCCAGTCCTAGTGTGTGTGTGTGTGTGTGTGTGTGTGTGTGTGTGTGTGTGTGTGTGTGTGTGTGTGTGAGAGAGAGAGAGAGAGAGAGAGAGAGACAGACAGACAGACAGACAGACACAGAAAGAGAGAGAGACAGAGACAGAGACAGAGAGAGACAGACAGACAGACAGACACAGAAAGAAAGAGAGACAGAGAGAGACAGAGAGAGACAGAGAGAGAGAGAGAGAGAGAGAGAGAGAGGGAGAGAGAGAGTCTATGCATATACACTCATGTGAATATGTGAATGGCCACACATGGCACATGAGCTCATGTGTAGGATGGACACTCACAGATGCATATGTACTGGTGTGGAAGATGTTTGTGCACTCGGCTGCACGTGTGCACAGGGTGCGACCCCATGTGGGTACATGTGTATTGCAGCACATAGCCCCTGGTCTCAGGTGCCATGTTCCCTATGGACTGTAGGGGTCAACTGCCATGTGTGTAACCACGCAAAGAAGGCTCTGAGACTTACTCCAGTCACTGGAGCATCAAGGAAATGATGGGTTCATCTCTGCACCTTGTCGCATCCCTGACACAGTGCTTATGTCTGGTGGCGCTCTGCTAAAAGAGATGCTCCACCAGTCTTTATTCTTTTTGTGTGAGTTTGGGGTTTGTTTGTTTGTTTGTTTGTTTGTTGTTTTGGTTTGGTTTGGTTTTTTTGAGACATGATTTCTCTGTGTAGCCTTGGCTGTCTGTATACCAGGCCGTCCTCAAACTCCCAGAGATCCTCCTGCCTCTGCCTCCCAGGTGCTGGGATTAAAGATGTGGGCCACCACCACCCTGAGAGATACCCCCACCAAACACCCAGCCTCAGAGAATCCCCGCCGAGTTTGGGTGGGGAGCTCACAGCTCACACTCCTCCTGGCTCCGTGGTGATGTGGTCATAGTCACGTTGAAACCAGAGCTTCTTGAAGCCCAGGGACCAGATAAGAGCTGCAAAAGTGGCCCTTGATTCCCAGAGGTGGGGCTCAGTGTAGGGCTAAGCTCTGGGCTGCCTAGCCTTGACACATGAGGTGTGGTCTAGGTCCAGAGAGACACTTCAAGTGCCCCCTCCTGAAACAGAAGCTTGCATGCTTCTTGGGGCAGGCAGACAGAGGGAGCAGCCAGGCATGGGAGAGAGGAGATTTCTACCTGGAGTCAGTGCCTGAAAGCACTGTTCCCCTGATGCCTAGGCAGTATTTGGTGGTCCTAAACCACTTCTTGTTTCTTGGACAGATTAAACAAAGAGCGAGCAGAAAAAAGAGACGGGCTCTAGCAGGAGAGGCAGAGAGGAGCCGGAGTTTGGCTTTGTGTTCTCTGTGATGGAGGCATCATCATCTCAGGTACTCTGAGACACTGAGAAGGGGTTAAAAACTGGGGACTTTGTTTTGTTGCTGTTATTGCTGCTGTTGTTATTGTTGTTGTTGTTTTGTTGGTGAGAGGATCATGGGGAAGAAGCCTGAGGGTGTCTGTCTAGGACAGCAGGTGTTTGGGGCTCTATATGGTAAGGTGTTACAATGCTGGGAAGCTGGCCCTACTGGAGACTCATCTCCCTGGGAGCCACTGTGTGAGCTCAGTTTCCCCATCTGCCACAAGAGATCTTACCAGTGAATCTGTCGGAGAGCTAATTCCTGTGCTCATCACCTTGGAGGCTTTGAAACCAAAGCATCCTTTATTCTGGCCAGGAGAGAAGAAGACTGGGGGCCAGGCCTCGGGCTTCTAGAGAGCTCACTAAGGAAGCAACTTCTAGATCTTCAGCCCCAACAAAGCTGCTGTCTGGGCATCTTTCTGTCGTGGGGAGAGGCGTGTGCCCACTCATGGGCTTAGAGGCCAGCAGTGGCACACCATGGTGTAATAAAGCTCAGGGTATGAAGAGAAAAATCAGAGCTCTGCAGCTGAGGGATAAACAAGAAGGGCGTTCCAGACAGTGAGAACAGCACAAGCAAAGGCCCGGAGACTGCCTCAAAGCCAGGAGGGCCTTCAGAGACAGTCCCTCCTCCAGTGTGGGACCTGGGCCAGCAGAGCAGCGGCAGCAGAGCACAGACCCTCTGAGCCAGAAACGCTGGGAGGAAAACAAGCCAGGTTTCAACAGCCTTCCAAGTGAGTCCAGCTTGTGTGCAAGGTTGAGGACGTCAGGTCCAACTCATTGGCTGGCTCCCAAACTCTTCATAGATCACTTGCCTGTGATCACTTAAGGGGTGAAAGGGGATCTAAGGTCAAACAAGTTTGGGGAGCACATGACCTACATTGCTTTTGGGGTGCTTCTGAAACTTAGTCTTTCAAAGGCTTTGGAGAGTCCTACAGTAAAGACCTCTATTTTTCACTCAGCATTGCCTCATGGTAACTCTTCAGACGGCCTATTGACACTTTCTAGAACACGCATTTAGGGACACACTGCTCCAAATCATCCTCATTTTCTTACACGGATGAGCTGAAACCTACAGAGAGGGCGAGGAGACCGTCCCAAAGTCACAGGAAGTGTGTCCAAGCTGGAAAAGACCTTAACAGTCTCTCGGATCCCGCTACCCGACCCCCTCTGCCTTTCCACCCCATCTGTGTATCGGGCCGAAACCCCTGCTATATGGAGGCCAGCAATAGGACGGCGGTCTCTGAATTCATCCTGAAAGGATTTTCTGGCTACCCAGCCCTAGAACACCTACTCTTTCCTCTGTGCTCGGCTATGTACCTGGTGACCCTGCTGGGGAACACGGCCATCGTGGCAGTGAGCATATTGGATGCCCGCCTCCATACGCCCATGTACTTTTTTCTGGGTAATCTTTCCATTTTGGACATCTGCTACACATCTACTTTCATACCCCTGATGCTGGTCCACCTCCTGTCGTCCTGGAAGAGCATCTCCTTCGTTGGCTGTGCCGTCCAGATGTGCCTGAGCCTTTCCACAGGCTCCACAGAGTGCCTGCTGCTCGCCATCATGGCCTATGACCGGTACTTGGCCATTTGCAAGCCACTCAGGTACCCTGTGCTCATGAGCCACAGGCTCTGCCTGATGCTGGCAGGGGCTTCCTGGCTGCTCTGCCTCTTCAAGTCAGTGGCAGAAACGGTCATCGCCATGAGGCTGCCCTTCTGTGGCCACCATGTAATCAGACACTTCACCTGCGAGATCCTGGCTGTGCTCAAGCTGGCTTGTGGTGACACGTCGGTCAGCGATGCCTTCCTGCTGGTGGGGGCCATCCTCCTGCTGCCTGTACCCCTGACCCTCATCTGCCTGTCATACATGCTAATCCTGGCCACCGTCCTGAGGGTGCCCTCTGCCACTGGGCGCCGCAAAGCCTTCTCCACCTGCTCGGCACACCTGGCCGTGGTCCTGCTGTTCTATAGCACCATCATCTTCATGTACATGAAACCCAAGAGCAAGGAGGCCCACATCTCTGACCAGGTCTTTACAGTCCTCTATGCTGTGGTGACCCCCATGCTGAACCCCATCATCTACAGCCTGAGGAACAAGGAGGTGAAGGAGGCTGCCAGGAAAGCTTGGGGCAGTAGATGGGCCTGTAGATGAGGGAGAGCAGGGCTTTGCGTGGGTAGGGGCCTTGCCTCGTTGTATGGGTCATCAAATGGGAGTGCAGGGCAGAGCATGGGGCTGTGGGGACCTACGCCAGCACCACGTCCATGACACGGAATCGCTCACATGTGCTCTGTCCTAGCCCAGGCTGGTGTCCAGTATCTGTCCCTGGGCCTCCACAGTAGCCTTGGCTGGTGAGTGCAGTGGTTCACACCTATAGCTCCAGCATTTGTGAAACTAAGGCAGGAGGATGGGAAATAAACACATAGATAATAGTCATTAGAATTGCCAGCTTCGGTCTCTCCTCAGTGGAGTATCAGAAGGAGTATTTTGAGAACCATTTAAGGGGGCTGGAGAGATGGCTCAAAGGTTAAGATCACTGACTGATCTTCCAGAGTTGCTGAGTTCAATTCCCAGCAACTGCATGGTCGCTCACAACCATCTAGAATGTGATTTGGTGCCCTCTTCTGGCCTGCAGGCGTACATTTAAAAGATCTATTTATTCATGCATTTTCTGTCTCCATGCACACCCCCTGAGCCACCATGTGGTTGCTGGGAATTGAACTCAGGACCTCTGAAAGAGCAGTCAAGTGCTCTTAACCACTGAGCCATCCTTCAGGCCCTACTAAATAAATCTTTAAATGGCTCCTAAGTGCTCTCAGGAAGGAGTGTATGCTCTTCTGGGCCTCACAGGTGCCTGCCTACCTGCCTGCCTGTCTGCCTAGCTCCCAGCCTGTCCCCACACTCTCCTGCCTCATAGTCCTACACACCAGCAGACACTGCCCACCCCCAAGCTCTTCTGTTTTCTCCTGATGAGGCAACTCTACCCAGCACACATCACATGGGCAGATGGACTGCCTGCCTTTTCAGGCCCATAACATTTGCTCCTTTCCTGTGTCCTTGGTTTCCAGTACCATGACATCACATCCAACTCAGCCCCAATATCCTACTCCAGACCCTGAAGTCTACGCAAGGACACAAAAATGTAGAAACACTCGTGGTAGCACAGGGTCCTCCCCAAATCTGAGCAGAGCTGGGATGAAGTCCATAGAGAGGCTAGGCAAGGCCAGGTCGTCTAGGAGATGACAGGAGAGGCAAAAGTTGGGTCCTGTCTGATCACAGGACACCAACTATCCAGGAGCTCCTCTCCAGCCCCGACCCAATAGCAGCTGCAGCATCTGGTATTCCTGCCTCATCTGAATTGGGAGTGCTTGCTGGGTCCCTCACTACCCTACCACTGGGCCCCCCCCCACAGCTGTCTCCCCACAGTTTCCCTGACAGCTTATGAACACGTCAAGCTACAGAGTCACAGAGTGTGTCCAGTCCCCGCCCACCCGGGCATCAGTGCCAGGCCTCATCTGCACCATAGTGAGCTTGACCTCCAAGCAGCAGTCCCGCCCTCCTGCTAGTTGGCTGCAGGCCACCACAGCCCCACACAAGGCCTCCATTCCCCTACTGGGCCACCTCCTTCCTCTGGGACTCTCAGTGAGGCAAGCTAGAAAGAGAGAGGAAATTAAGGAGCAAGTCGAGGGCCAGAAGCCGCATCCCCGGGGACCTAGTTTGCATGTCCAGCTGGCTGAGAGTCAAGAAACCTCAACACAACTGATGAAACCCAGATTGCCTGCAGACATCTCAAACAGGATGTTCAAAACAATCAAGAACTCCGCTTACTTAGGGCCAGAATGTCCATGCCTTGGCCTTAACTGCTAGCTTTTTAATCTCCAAAGCTAAATAACATACCTTTTTCTTGTTTGTTTGTTTGTTTTTCCCAAGACATGGTTTCTTTATGTAGCCTTGGCTGACCTGGACTTGCTTTGTAGACCTGGCTGGTCTCGAACTCTCCAGTGCTGGCATTAATGACATGTGCCACTATGCCTCGCTTGAATAAAACACCTTACCATTTCATTTGCAAAGGGAATACTTGAGAATGAGAACTAAGGGCTGGAGGGACAGCTCAGCAGTTAAGAGCCCTTGCAGAGGAACCATACCCACACGACAGCTCACGGCTCGGCTCTCCGTAACTCTAGGTCCAGGGAACCCGATGCCTTCTTCGGGCCTCCATGGGTGCTACACACTAGCACACATACACATCGGGAGGCAAACATTCATACACATATAGCAAAACCTCCATCCACAAAAGAAAAAGAAAGTTCACCATTGAAGCTGTAGTGTGTCACAGTGTGTCACACAGTACACCCTTTCGCTCACACTTCTTTACTTGCAAATGTTCATTGCAATGAGTCATTGGCCTGGCTTGAGGCCTCTGGCTTCTACACTATCAATACTGGGATCCTCATGGGGACTCCTCTCAGATACCCTGCTGTTTCCCTGTCATGGAGATCCTGGCAGCTTTAGATCTGCAGAATCAGCCCCTCTTGACGTGCTCCAGATAGGATAATTTTAGGGTGGACCAACTCAAAATTCCAGATCTGGGCCCAGGGGATAGCTGAGTTGGTCAGCCCACCAGCTCTTCAGCATCCACACCACCAGGGTGAGCTCTTCAGAACTGTAGACAAGTGGGGGTTTGGAGGGTAGGGGTGGGGGTGGGGCAGCTCTCCTGAGCTCCTGCTGGCTTGCCCACTTCCCTGGCACCAGGGCCAGCTCTGCTGTGCTGCCCAGGCAAGGTACAGCAGCTAGGGAGGGGGCATGCCTGTAATCTTAGCACTTAAAGAGCAGAAGGTAGAGTGACCAGAATTTAAAGGCAGCCCTCAACCACGTGGCAAGTTTGAGATCAGCCTGGGTTGCATAAGATGCCTTCTCAAGGAAAAAAACAAAATAAGGGCACAGTTAAAGATTTGTATGCAAAAACAAATATTATAGCACAAAACACACTAATCCACAAAAATGGGTATAAAAATATACCAATCTCGATATCCAATTAGTAAACCCTGTTTAAAGAAACCTGAGTGGGCTGTGATGGTGTAATGTGATACAGACATGAGAAAACATTTCTTGAGAAATACTAAATGAAAGGAAATTATCACAATGTGATTGATGGGAGGGAGAAAGCAGACCACGAAACACTGTATTCGGTGCCTCCCTAATTTTATTTTTTAATTATTTGTCTCATGGATATTTGATTAAGAAAATTCTGGAAAACTGTAACAACAACAGTTGCTTCCTTTCTGGACAATGAGATTACAGGCCAGTACTGTTCTCTTGGTCTTTCCAATATTGTTCAACATTTCCAAATAAATATGATGTCGGGCCTAGGAAATGATGGTGTTCTTTATAAGAAGTGGGAGATGTCCTCGCTCCAGAGTAGATGGTTCTGGATGGCAGAGAAGAGAAGCTGGTGCCACTGCCTCTGCTGCGGGGGCAGGGAGGGAGGGAGCATGGAGCAGAAGCAGCAGGGAATACTGACATGTGTGAGTGACACAGCCAGAGGAGAAGGATGAGATGGTTAATGTATGCGATTCACCTGTGCTGTTTGGGGCTGCAGAAGTGGGTGAGGAAAAAGGAAGACCATGGGCTTTGAGGGACTTTGGGGGTGGGTAGAGATTCTATCACTATCTACCATGGTGCAGAAAACAGATGCAGGGGGGGGGGAGGTTAAAGGGCACTGATCTAGTCTCACACCTGTTGGGGCCAGGTGTCCCCCCCCCCCCCCTGGGTGGCAAACAGGCCTAGGACCATCCCAGAGGCAGACAGAAAATAAGAGCTAATCTTATAACTTTTTGAATTCCTTGTAAAAATTCCAGAAGATTGCTACGGTATAGTGTGAAAAAATATAAATACTACTATCTCATTGCAGCTGTATTTTATATCTAAATTGTAAATAGTTATCTTTATTATAAAAGGCCAGGAAGGGAAGGGAGAAGATAAAACCAGTGAAAAGTTATGTGCCCGAGTTGAGCTCTGCCTTTAACCCACCCCTTCCACGCATTTGGGGGGCTCTCATACTCCTCCAAGTACGTAGCCTTCCTCAAAGGTGGGGGGCATGGATCCAGGACCACACAGCAATCATGGAAGGAGACAACTCGTCTTCCCGTGCAGGCGCCCAGGCCTAGTACAGGAGCACTCCTGCCCCAGAGCCTGTGGCATGCAAGGAGCAAGGCTCCAGCGAGGCCCAAGCTTGGCATTCTCTGCCCATCTCACATGAGCAGGGACCTCCTGGGACAGGGCAAGGAATGTGGAGTCCCGGGAGCCCAAGTCCCTCAGCTGGCAAACCTGAAAGTTTGTGGGCTTGTGGAGTTTAACTTTAAATTGGGCAGGGACTATGCGGTCCCTGAAAAGGGAGCAGGCAGGCTGTGTGACAGGGGACCTGGACACTGGGGCCCTTCAGCCTAACCCTCCTTAGCATATTGCACCTGGTAGTTATGAACTCAGGACTACCCACCCCAGCCACTCTCACAATCCTCAGCTCAGCTAGTATGGCTCCAGATCCCCACGTATTCTTACACCACTGGGTCCCAAGTGCCGGGTAAGGAGCATTAATCTGGCACGCTGTTCTCAGACTATTTAAAGGCTAAAGTACTTATTAAGTAGCAGCAACAGTATCTACACTGACTTTACTAGTCACCGTGAGCCAGGCTCTGTACTAACAGCTTTACTGCACCCCCACTGCGTTCCTTAAAATGTCACCCTTTCCAAGGAAGCACTACCATCTACCTGTGACAGGTAAGGAAATTGAGACTCAAAAGCTATTGACCAACTGAGCATGTCAGTGACACTTGCAATCCCAGCACTTGGGAGGCAGAGGCAGGAGGATCACGATAAATTTGAGGCCAGCCTGGACTGTATAGCAAATTCCAGACACACACACACACACACACACACACACATACACACACACACACACACTGTTGGGGCAAGAGGGTGGATGGATGGAAAACACACAGCAATTACAGAAGGAGATAACTCGTCTTCCTGTGCAGGCACCCAGGCCTAGCACAGGAGCACTCCTGCCTCGGAGCCTGTGGCATGCAAGGAGCAAGGCTATAGCAAGGCCCAGCCTTCGCATTCTTTGTCTGATGCTAGCAACAGGCAAGGCTGGGTGTGGCCCTGGTCAGCCTGACTCCAAGGCCCCCTTCTCACTGCCCTCTCCCATGAGGCAAGTCTGTCCCAGGTCTCTCCCCTCCCATTCTAGGCCTCAACCATGCTTTCTTCTGCCTCCAGAGGTGCAGGTCAGTGGAAGGAAAACAGAGACCTGGTTCAGGGAGACAGTTCCTCATAGCTCTTGAAACATGGTGTTTTTCTGGGACATAACAGTGTGTGACATCTAGGCAGATGCTAGAATCACTGGAAGGAAGGAAGGAAGGAAGGAAGGAAGGAAGGAAGCAAGCTGGGTGTGGTGGCACATGCTTTTAATCCCAGCACTCGGGAGGCAGAGGCAGGTGGATCACTGTGAGTTCAAGGCCAGCCTGGTCTACAAAGTGAGTCCAGGACAGCTAATGCTACACAGAGAGACCCTGTCTCAAAAAACAAAACAAAAAAGAAAAAGGAAGGAAGAAAGAAAAAGAAAGAAGAAAGAGAGAAGAGAAAGAAAGAAAGGAAAAAAGAAAGAAAGAGAGAAAGAAAGAAAGAAAGAAAGGAAAGAAAGAAAGAAAGAAAGAAAGAAAGAAAGAAAGAAAGAAAAATCTGTGCTGGTTCTCTCCATGTACACAAGGCTGACTTCAAACTTGCGATGCCTCGGGCTCCTTGTGGTGCTGTAGGCATGCACCACCATGCCTGGTTCAGAATGCATTTGTGTGTACCATGAGATGCCAAGGTGCCCAAGTGCAGTGCTGGTACGCAGTAACCTTGCCGATTCTCTCTCTTCTGAACATGTGTTGGGACTCCATGGGCCCAGTGGTTTGTGGGTATATGTACAGTTTGTCACTTCTGGGCCTGAGCATTTAAATGTTGGTGGAGATGTTCCAGTGTGTCCTTCCACAGCCATAACTGGTGATGTTGCAAGTGGCACAGGCCCCCTTTAGCCGGTCTCTAAAGAGAGCCCTCTGGAATCCACAGTATGAGTGCATTAAGAAAGACATGTTTGTCATGTTAAGACAGCTGAAATTATGAGGCTTTGTGTTACTGCAGTGTAACCCAGCACATCCTGACTGACCTCCCTAGTGTCCCATCATGTGGCCAGGTTGCGAGTCAAAGCTGCTGGTTGCCTGGTACGATGGCATTTTCTCCACACAGACTGGATTAGACCTCATTGCCCTGATGTGTTGTGCGTGTGCCCTAAAGCTGTGATCGAGCCCACACTGCTCCTGATGTAGACCCCTGGAAAAAGCAACTGCTTCCAAGACAGGCCGCTGCCACTCCCCAACATCCTCTTCTATCAATCTCAGTGAAGGGGAGGAGTGTCCATATCAGAGATCAGTATATGGAGCAGAGCGGAGGCAGCCATCTCAACACACGGTTCACTTGGAATGGGAACCACTGGCCAGCTTGGGAACAGGACACTGGAGGACAACAGTGACAAATCCGATGTATCCCTTTCACTTCAATAACTCAGTATTCAATAGTCTAGTCAAAGGGGGAGAAAAGTGGGGAGGAGGGACAGAGAATAGAGAGGGAGGGGGAGAGGAGGGAGAAGGGAGGAGAGGAGATAGAGGGGGCCATAACACAATGCAGTGAACTACTTCCGCCAATAGCCAGGTGAGCATCCTGTTATCAGGGTGGCCAGAGTCACATTATGTCAGTGAATCCACGGACCTCTCACAGGAAGAGGAATGGGCCTGGACTGTGGGGACTTTATCTAACAATGGAAGTGCCCTGGCAAGACCGAAGCAGGTGTGTAGACCGGGTGGGCTCACTTGAGGTAGCAGAGAAGAGTCTGTTCCCAGAAGTCTCAAGTGCCTGTGCTGGTCTTCTTGTGACAGAGTCATGAAGAAAAGGAGAGGGGGGGAGGGAGAGAGGGAGGGAGGGAAGGAGGGAGGGAGGGAAGGAGAATCTACAGCTGTCAGGAGTCTAGCAGAACAGGATTTTTTTCATCACCACACAGCCACTGGCAGCTAAGGTAGCCAGTCTCTTCAGAGCTCAGATTTGGCTTACTGGAGCGACTGAGAGACTCTCAAGGGTCTAAAGCAGAGAGAGGACAGTTTGTGTCTGAAATCCCCAAAAAGGGTGAGTGGTTTTGAACTTCAGGGAGCTGTTTCCACAGCACGTAGCTCAGGCTCACAGGCTGTCAGACCAGGTTAGAGCCCTGACCAGCAACAGCATTCTTGTGTCTCCCCTTTAAAATCAAGATTGTCCCACAACTGCTTCAAGAGAGATGGCTAGCAAGCAGATTTACACATCCCACCCTAGGTGACAGCATGCCTTCCAGAGTTCCTCTTGCCTCAGGCAGGAACTGACAGCTGTGAATTCTCCCCTCCCCCCTTACACCCATTTTATTTTATTTTTCTTTTGGAGCGCTGGCACCTCAAGCAACACCTAGCACAGAGTAAGTACTCAGGACATACGCAGTGAATTAATGAAGGTGGCGTCATAGGAAGCAATAATCTAGAAAAGTCTTCCTTTGAACAGGCGAGGGCACTTGACAAGCTGGGTGTGACAGCACTTGCCTGCTAGACTAGTACTCAGGAGAATGGGGACTTAGAGGCCAGCCTGGGTTACATAGGGAGACCCCATCTCTAAAAAAAAAATCACTATATTTCTTTTCTTTTCTTTGTTTGTTTAGTGAGACAGGGTTTCTCTGTGTTAGCCTTAGCTGTCCTCGACACACTTTATAGACCAGGCTGGCCTCGAAATCCCAGTGAACTCCACCTGCCTCCGCCTCCCGAGTGCTGGGATTAAAGCCATGTGCCACCGCACCCGGCTACACTTTATATGTCTAAAGAAGATGTCAAACATGAGTCTCCTGTCTCCTCTGAGCACCACTGTGGAGAACGGTGAGGCGTTCAGGGGACCAGAATGTGCCGCGTTCTCCCCTGGCTGTGTCAACAGAACTGAAGCCCGCCTGAGAGGCCAAGCTATAGACCTAATGTCCGACTCTCTCATTACACAGATGGTGGAACTAGAATCCAGAGGGAGACCGACACACTGCAGGTCCTGCATCCATCTTCCTCACTTTCCATCCTGAGCTGTGTGGTCCAGGTGGCAAGAGGAGGAATGAGATGGAAGGGACAAACCGCACAGCTGTGACAGAGTACGTCCTGCTGGGACTCCAGGGCCACCACAGCCTAGAGATAGGCCTGTTTGTGCTTTGTCTGGGCATATACTGCGCAGCTCTGCTGGGGAACTCCTTCCTTCTGGGGCTGATCGTGCTGGACTCCCACCTGCACAACCCCATGTACTTCTTCCTCAGCAACCTCTCTCTCATCGACATCTGTGGCACCTCCTCCTTCACACCGCTGATGCTACTCAACTTCCTGGATGTCCAAAGGACCATCTCCCTCCCGAGCTGTGCCCTGCAGATGTTCATGACTCTGGCACTAGGTGCTACAGAGTGCCTGCTTCTGGCTGTGATGGCCTACGACCGGTACGTGGCTATCTGCCATCCGCTTCGGTACTCTGAGATCATGAACGGGCAGCTGTGCATGCAGATGGCAGTGATAAGCTGGGGCACGGGCTTTGCCAACTCTCTGTTGCATTCCATCTTTACCTGGCGCCTCCCCTTCTGCGGCCATAATGTCATCAACCATTTCTTCTGTGAGATCTTGGCGGTGCTGAAACTGGCCTGTGGGGACATTTCCCTCAATGCACTGATATTGACTGTGGCCACAGCTGCTCTGACAATGACCCCACTTGTGCTCATCTGCCTCTCTTACGTGTGTATCCTGGCCACCATCCTTAGGGTGCCCTCGGCTGCAGGCCGGATGAAAGCTTTCTCCACTTGCTCTGCCCACCTCACAGTGGTGGTGATTTTCTATGGAACCATCTCCTTCATGTACCTCAAGCCCAAAAGCAAAGACGCCAGCACGGATAAGATTATCACATTATTCTACGGGATTGTGGCGCCCTCGCTAAACTCTTTCATCTATAGTCTGAGGAACTCAGAGGTGAAAGCAGCTGCCATAGCCATGGTGCGGGGAGGTCTCCTTGCCAGGAAAATGTCCCACTTTTAACATTCACCCTCCGCCTTTATCAGTCAGCACCTGTTGATCACCACGACCCAGGGAAAAGAGAAGCAAACAGGCCTGCATGGACTCTCACAGCACAGTCCACTCAGAAGTGGCGCGGCGCCTTCCACTCTTCATCTCACTGGCCGATCCTCAGCCACATCTAACACAAGGGGTCTGGGGTGAAGCTCAGTCTGGCACATGCTTGGGAAAAAGAGGACTCAGAGGTTTCTGAAAACCTAGGGACCAACACACAAAGCTGGGGAGTAGGCCAAAGAGAAAGTAGAGACTCGGTTTCCTGTGCCCTGACCTCTCCTTCCCAGACCTACACAGGGTTCTGCACCCCAACAAAGTTCCCTTAGCTTGTTACTGGCAGCTTTTTACCGGGACAGCCCGGCTAGGCTAGAAGTGTGCTTCTCAGAACTTTCTGTTCCTATGAGCTGCCCATGCGAGACATGCACAAAAATTTGGAAGCCAGAATGAGCAATGCCCAGCCCTGCAGGAGCACGCATGTCACTGACATGCTGGGCTCCCTTGTTAGCAGCCCCTTCCTATGCCAGCCAGATCCCCTCCAGAGCTCTCCGCAGGCCGAGCCAAGTGCAGCTACTTGCAAAAGGTGCCCACTTCTCCTCAGGCCCTGTGCATCATCACGTTTGGAGAGAGAGAGCTGGACACAGTCTTCATTTTTCTCCTCAGCTCTAATCCACCTGTACTCTCCTTCCCTCACAAGCGTGCCCTGCCCGCCTGCCTGTCCACCTGCCATCAGGCCTGTAAAAGCTTCAGGCCCAGTGCCAAATGCAGAGACTTCAGCTTGTATGGAGCAAACTACTCTCATGACTGTGTAAGTCTAATCTTGATACAACCTTATGACAATAACCTCTTGTCCCCCAAAGACTGAAATAATATCCCTTGAGATTAGGACCATGTACTTTAACCTGCTGACCTGCTGTGCACCCAGCTTAAGTTTAACCTGTCTTTAACAGAACAATGTAAGCAGTCTTACTAAGCATTGCCCCGGGGCAATGAACTTTCCAAGCTGAGCTAAGGCACAGCTGTAATCTTATTTGCTTGCCCACGCCCTCAACCCAGTGTGTATGTTGTAGTAATCGTTTGCTAAAAACAGCTAGCAAGCTGGAAGCAACTTGAAAACAAATGCCCGACTTGAATGTTGACAGAAACGTGTGGGCAGTTGGGGGCAGTAAAGTTACTTCCTTTTTAAAACTTGAAGATTTTGGTAAGAATTCTCATTCCTGTCCTATGCCATACTGTCTGTGCCGTTCTACACATATGGTTCAAAGCCAGTTTGTACAGACAGACACAGGACATTCAGGGACAGACACAGGGACAGGCACACATTCAAAAACAGACACAGATAAGAAACAAGGACAGTCACCCCCACACACAGACCAGACAGGCCGGCAACCACGAACTACAGACAGAAGACACAGGAAAACAAATAACGATTTCAAATGATGGCTCATTGTTGGTCAAATTAATCCAAGGAAGTAGAGCATTGTGGTGCATTCCTTTAATATCAGCACTCGGGAGGAAGAGATGGGTAGATCTTCATGGGTTTGGGGTTAGCCTGATCTACACAGTGAGTTCCAGGCCAGCCACAGCTACACAGTGAGACCCTTTCTCAAAAAATAAGAAAAAATTTAAATGGAGAAACTGCTTGTTGCCATTCCTTAATGGGACACATTCTAGTGTTCCCTGGGGTTGCCTGTGTTAGCTACCCACAGTCTCTACAATGAGTCCCTTGTATCACCTTTCACGGCTTCCCACTATCACATCATTAAATCTAATGTTCTTTGGCTGAGACCTCAAGGCCCCTAGGAGCCTGGCTCCACCTACTTCCGCAGCATGACTTCCCCTCCCCATGGGCCAAGCTCTAATTATGTCACTTGTACTTGTCGTACCCTCAGATCTTTGCTCATGCTATTCATGAATCACATCAAGGTCAGGTTTTCAGGTGACTTTTTTTGATGCACTTTGAGGTTGTCCTCTTCATAGCCTGTGGCACTCTGGTTGGGACCCTGAATTTAGGATTGGGCCCATCTTTACACTCATGTCACCAACAAGAGAGCTCCTTTGGGGCAAGATGCTAGCAACTCCGACTCACTCCTGTGGTCCTTACAAGATTGGGGGACCGGGTTGTCACATGGAAGTTCTCACGCCAGCACCTGATGACACTGAGCTGGCGTCACTAGGTACGCTCCTAGCAGCCAAGGTGGGTTGGCAGGGAATGTGGTACAGCAATGCATACAGATACATGCAAGGAAGCAGCAACAACTAACAGCCACAGCGCTGTGTCCATGGCAGGCCAGGCTCGCTGCATCTGAGATACCCCCAGAGATCCAAGACAGCACACAACTAAGGGCTCCGGGCCTGGTTCAGCTGCTATGCACAGGCCTGTCTTATTACTAGCCCCCCAACCCCAGTACTCCAACAAATCCCTCTAATTCAAAATGTCCCCAACTGTCCTCATCATCCCCAGTCACAAGCGCCACTGTTAAGGGAATGGCACTATAATCCAAGCCAAAAAGGGAGTGGCCACCCTAGACTTCCCACCCCACCCCTCCCCACCACACTAAGCACTGCACTAAGTGCTCCCAAGTCCGCCTCCTGGAGCTCTTAAACCAGTCTCCTGCTTCCACTGTACAGAAGCCTCGACTGGTTCCCTTTCAAATAGCATGGGGCTTTGTCACTGCACTCTCCTCACCCAAACACACCCTTCACACAGCCACCAAAATGCCAGTGCTACTCTCCTGCTAAAATGCTTCCCTCTTCCCACAGGGTAAAGAGCAGCACCTCTCTACAGAAAACATCATTAGCTGTTCACTTTCATCACCCCAACTCTCTCTCTTCTCCCCTCCCCCTCCCCCCTTTCCCCCTCCTCCAGGCCTACTTCACTCTCCACAGGTCCTCAGTCGTTCCCACCTCTGTCTCTCCCCATCATCCATCATCATAACCATTTCCAAACATGCCATGGCCTTTGTCCACTGTATGTGTGATAGGCTGGGCACTATGCTACATGTCCTAAGTATGCTAGTGACTGGGGACAGCGGGAACAGGTGTCTCAGGAAAGCAATAAAAGATGGACACTCACAACCACAGAGACTTCCCCAACGTCTTAGGTTACGGCAACCCATCTAATTCTCTCAGGGTGCCCTTCACCGGAAGTCCCTTCCTCGCCCTCCCCTTATCACTGCCTCTATCTTCTTGTCCAGTCAGGCCTGACCCTGGCCTTTGAGTCTACTGTCCTCATATCTGGCTCTACCCAGCCCAGGGTGAGAATGGCTTATCTCCCATCCAAGCACTGACCAAGCCCAGCCCTGCTTAGCTTCCAAGATCAAACAAGTGCACATCTGTTGAGGGTGATGCGGCCGTAAATAAGGTTAAGAGTTGGCATTTCTTTCTTTAAAAAAAAAAAAATTTATAGCCGGAGCAGTGGTGCACACCTGTAATCCCAGCACTCGGGAAGCAGAGGCAGAGGCAGGCAGATCTCTGTGAGTTCAAAGCCAGGCTGGTCTACAAAGAGAGTCCAGAACAGCCAGAGCTACACAGCAACCCTGTCTCCAAAAAAAATTTTTTTGTGTGTGAATGTGTGTGTGTGTGTGTGTGTGTGTGTGTGTGTGTGTATGTGTGTGCACGCACACGCACGTGTGTGGAGAGGCATCCATGGACCCAGAAGTGCCGAATCCTCTGGAGCTGTAGCTGCAGGCGTGTTAGCCTGCAACTGTGTCTAGAGAACTGAACTCAGGTCCTCGGGAAGAGCAATGATCCTCTTAGCTGCTGAGCCCCTGCTCCAGCCATCTTTCTTTATTTTACTTAAGAGAGGGTCTCTGTGACCTTGGCTGGCTTTAACTCATGTAACTCACCAGAATGCTGGGATTAAAGGCATGGCCACCATACCTGGCCCAAGAATAGCACTTCTGACACAGGAATGGACACCCAGCCCGTACACCTTCACCCCTGGCCACTCAGTAAGCTACTTATTCTGAACTAGGGGCCCCAGGAAAAAGATTTGATTGCAGAGAGTAAAGAATAAAATGGTATCTTCTAGGCTTTGAGCTTCAAAGGCCTGGGCTGCAAAGAGAAAGGACTTAAGGCACAGAGGAAAGATTTGGTAGAAATGTGGGGCTGTCTCCTCCAGACTGACAAGTAGGAGGGTGGGGAGGAAGGAAAGAGATGTGAGCACTGCCCCGGGTTCCCTGAAGAGACCAGAGCTGAGCCCCTGGCTTCAGCTAGAGTTTAAAAGAAAAAAATTCATTCATCTCTTGCACTACCAAGTAAAACCCAGCACAGGAGCCCAGAAGACTGGCTCCATGCTGTGCCTGGGTAACCAAGCAACATCTCATGTGGCACTAATCCAGGGGCAGAGACCCAGGGCCACGCAGACAGAACGAGACCCCTCCCATCGTTCGGCACCCTGTCTGACGGCTGACTAGGAGCCAGGTAGGATGGCTGAGCAGTCAGGTGAGTGAAGTATGGGCACTGGGGACCAGAAAGAATGTTCTAGTATCTCAGCATAAGACATGATCCTCAAAATTCAACTATGAGCCCATGGAAAAAGAAGTCCAGCTGCCAGGCATGGCATCCATGTCTGTAATTCCAGGACCCAGAGGATCATGGGATCCAGGCCAGAACAAACTACATACACAATGAGAAGCTCACCACCACCACCACCACATATCTATCTCTCTCTATCTCTCTCTCTCTCTCTCTCTCTCTCTCTCTCTCTCTCTCTCTCTCTCTCTCTCTCTCTCTCTCTCTCTCTCTCTTCTTGCACGCAACCACACACACACGATAAAAAAGGAAATCTCAATTCATACAAGATTATTTCTGGCATGCACGAAAAAAATGGAAGCTTAAAATAGTAGCTCCGTTCTTATGATGCCTTGTACATCTGAGATTTACTCTATTTCCTGGCACCTTGGCTTCCTTCTCTGTGGGTGTGGGCATCATGGGGCAAGCCTGTCTCTGTATAGACACAGCAAGCACAGGCATGCATGCATGCACACACCTCTTCACTACTGCAGACTAGGAGCCATAGCAATAGGGAAATGGGCCTGAGGAAGTATTTGGAATTAAACATGGGACCAGAAGGAAGGGAGGATGCAGGGTGCAAACCATAGGGCACAGACAGCAGCTTCCAGCATCTTCAGGAATGTCCCCTTCACGCTCACCGTTTCCCCAGTGTCCCTCTTTCCCTCCATTTCCCCATACCCTGGCCCCACAAGGGAAACAAAGGCAGCAGAGAATCAGCACATACTTCATTGGAGACACCAGGCTCCACCTGTGCCACACCAGGACACCAGCTGCCTAGCGGTCCAAGCTCTGCCTCTCTTGCAGCCCTTCTGCCCAGCACAGCAGCCCAAGGCCAGTGTTGCTGAGCCACTGGGAAAACCCAGTGCCTTGTTTCTGCAATGGGGACTCCTTTTTCCCTCTGTACCGATGGCACGCTACAAATGAAAATGTGTCTCCTTGGGGAGGATCTCACATCTGCAGAAGGGCTCCCTATCCCTCGGAAGGGCTCCACGGCCCTGGGGACATCTTGGTCCTCAGGGGCTCAGTGGCCTGCATAGCTCAACCTTGAGAAAGACTCCATAAACACAGGAGGACTCTAGGCTCTCAAGAAATTCTCCTCCTGGTCCCTGAAAAACAGTCATCCTTGAGAAAGATGGCGTGTCTTTAAGAAACACAACTTGTCCCTTGGTGCTAGGAGGGCTCCGCAGCCCCAGGAGGAGCCCCAAGTAGGGCTTACAACCCCTAGGAGCCTGGCCCAAAGCCTCTCTCAGCTAGCACAGATGCTGCTGACAGTGGCCCCTCCTGGGCCCACGAGACCCAGCTCCTCCTGTTCGTTGATGCACAGCTGGTAACCACAGCCCCGGGCCCTAGCTCCAGATGTCACCCGACGGTCAGTCTTGGCGCGGGGAGGCAGCAAGAAGCCCACACTGCCAGCAATGAGCATATGCCAGATACTATGGATGTAGAAGTAGTTGTTCCGGGTCTCCACGAAAGCATACAGTAGGACAGCACTGCCGGCAATAAGACTGCCCGGGCACAGGTAGAAGAGCCAGCGGCGCCATGTTGGCGGGTAACAGTGCCGGCGCCGGACGCTGCGAACTGTCTGGAGGAAGCAGAGAAGTGGGATTCAGGGATATGAGCCCTGAAATCCAAGCCAGAGACACTGCGGACTTCCCCTGAGCCCTAGGTGTGACCTAAAAGGCACCCACCAGGCCTGAGAGGCCACTGAACAGCAGGTGTTAACAATAGAATGCAAAGCTACCTTAAATTGGGGCCCAAATAGCCTGTATTCACTCCTGCTCCCTCTTGTGCCCCTCACAGATCTCTCCACTCTTACCCAAGCTGTGGCCAAGATCCCGAGGGCAAAGAGACTGGGGCCAAGCAGGTTCCAAAGTCCATGGCGGTCAAGCTGCAGAGCCATGGACAGCAGCATAGCCCCCAGCAAATACAGCACCTACAAAGAGAGGATGCCAGACAGGGCTGGGCCAGGATGCTGCAGCACCGCGGCGCTGGGGAGGCCTGGAGAGCGAGTGACTTTTAGATAGTGGTTAACTACACGTGTCTCCCAGGACCCACCCTGGACTGACCTGCTTGATCACAGGCTGTAGACGAGCCATGGCGATGACGGTGACCCACACGGACATTAGGGAGCCCAGGAAATCACAGAACTGAAGGACGTCATAGTCCATGATGCAGAACACCACGATGCCCGGCTGGTCACAGGCATGGTAGAACTGCAAGAAGAAACAGCAGGTGTTAAAAGGCCTCGAGGCTACAAATCTAAAGGTATGACATCAAAGAAAGAACCATGGGGACTACCTTGTCAGAAAACCCAAGGTCACAGGTCACAGGCAATGCTAGAAACACCCGAGTCCTTCATTCTTTGTTAAGATTTATTTTATGTGTATGGGTGGTTTTGCCTGCGGGTATGTCTGTGCACCACATGCATGCAGTGCCCACAGAGGCACAAGAAGAGGGCCTCGGATGTCCTAGAACTGTACAGATGAGCCTCATGTGGGTGCTGGGAATCAAACCCCAATCCTCCACAAGATTTACTCATTCTTGAGAAGAATACTGCAGTGAGGTCTGGTCTGCATTCCAGCCTAATGTTACCTGGCAGCTCAGACACTGGTCCCTCCCCATCCCCTCCCTGCTCCTGGGCTACACATGGAGAACCAGGGGCCCAGGTATCTCAAGCAGAGGAAGGCCCCATTTTCACCCTCTCGTGCTTACTGAGTCATCAACAATCCCCATCTCAGGCGTCATGGCATCTGGCTCTGGTTTTTAGGCAACCTCAGACTCAGAACTGGGCTTCACCCTCTCTCATCACTTACCTCGGCAGACCCACTTCAACACCCCACCCATGCCAAGGGGTCAGGAAGCTCAGGAAGCAAAAGGGCTGTGCCTGTGGCCGTGGACAGCAGGCATGGTGTGGCCATGGATGGGGGCATGGTATGGCCGTGGACAGGGGGCATGGTGTGGCGTGGACAGGGGGGCATGGTGTGGCCGTGGACAGGGGGCATGTGTGGCCATGGACAGGGGGCATGATGTGGCCGTGGACAGCAGGCATGTGTGGCTGTAGACAGGGGGCATGGTGTGGCATGGACAGGGGGCATGGTGTGACTGTGGACAGGGGGCATGGTGTGGCGTGGACAGGGGGGCATGGTGTGGCCATGGACAGGGGGCATGTGTGGCCATGGACAGGGGGCATGATGTGGCCGTGGACAGCAGGCATGTGTGGCTGTAGACAGGGGGCATGGTGTGACTGTGGACAGGGGGCATGGTGTGGCCATGGACAGGGGGCATGTGTGGCCATGGACAGGGGGCATGATGTGGCCGTGGACAGCAGGCATGTGTGGCTGTGGACAGGGGGCATGGTGTGGCGTGGACAGGGGGCATGGTGTGACTGTGGACAGGGGGGCATGGTGTGGCCATGGACAGGGGGCATGATGTGGCCGTGGACAGCGGGCATGGTGTTGTGTGGACAGCGGGCATGGTGTGGCTGTGGACAGGGGGCATGGTGTGGCGTGGACAGGGGGCATGGTGTAGCTGTGGACAGGGGGCATGGTGTGACTGTGGACAGGGGGGCATGATGTGGCCGTGGACAGCGGGCATGGTGTTGTGTGGACAGCGGGCATGGTGTGGCTGTGGACAGCGGGCATGGTGTGACCGTGGACAGCAGGCATGGTGTGACCGTGGACAGCGGGCATGGTGTGGCCATGGACAGCGGGCATGGTACAGCTATGCAGAGTGGCACTGTGACCATGAAGAGCAGCATGGCCTCACACCAGGATACCATGTGATGATGGGACATGGCACCCCCTCCCCTACACTGTGAAGAATCAACATTTGAATTTGGATTCACTGGACATTGTTCCCTAAATATCTGTTCTGTGACCCAGTCTGAAACAGAGTCCGAATCCTTTGCTCGGGCTGGCGTAGGAGGCTGCTGGGCAGCACAAGCTGACCTCAGACTTACAGCGATCCTCCTGGCTTGGCAAGCTGAGTGCTGAGGTTACAGGTGGCTATGTGGCTGGTCTCTTTCAAAATCAGACGTAAAAACTATGAGCCACTAATTAAGCTAACCGACGCTGGTTTCTGACTTGAGTTTACTTTTCAAGCATTATTTCTATATTCCAGGCTTAATCAATGTCTTGTACCTGCCTTTGGAGCTCACAGAAGAGAAAGCTCAACAGACTCAGGAAGAGGGGATTAAATCAGAAAAAAGCAGACACAGGGCAGCAGAACAAAAGTGGAGTCACCAGATCCATGAGGCATGCGTAAAGAGAGTCGCTGGGGCCTTTCTCCTGCACTGCTCTGCACTGACGGGCATGGGAGGCAGTCGCGTTAAGAAGGACTACAGTCTTATTCTGCTAACAGCATCCTAATCTGCACTGACTATTTCCTCATTTGGATGTTACACATAAGGTAGAAAATCTGGAAAAATTGGCTAAACTATAGAATTTTACAGTTTTAGACTGTAAATATATAGCTCACCCAGTGGTTCAGAATAGGCCATCCAGACATCAATCTAGAAATGCAAATGTCTTTAATGCACACAGAGACCGGGTATTTGCCCTCGGGACATGATTAGACTTATGTGATCCACTTATTTTTCTGTTTCCTTAGTCATTTTGTTCTAAGACCAGTCGTGGTCTTTACCAAGAGCCACTGAGATGGCTGAGGAACAGGAGAGGTAACACAGAAGCCGGTACATCAGCAACCACCAAGGACGGCTGGAGGCAGTGCAGGATGTGGGCTCTCCCTGGGCTTTTGGGGATCTGATCATAGGAACTCAGGTAGCAGTAAAGGTATATGTGCAGCTAAAGTACTGCGACGTCTGTTTGTTTATCTTAATTTGGTTAGATTCCCCAAGTGGCTCTTATCTTTTAAGAGTTTTGAGAGGTCTGGGATATGGCCCTGTGGTAGAGCACAGGGTCACTTTCCGGGGGCTGGAAGGAGGAAAACAGGGGGGACTGTTGGAGACACTTGGCCAGACAGTGCTACACTTGAGTCCCAGATTGCTCTTCCCTCGCCAGGAGCTCTGAGAAAGTGAAGGCAGAGCAGAGGTGCCCTGGGACAGGTAGGGAAGTGAGGCCAGGCTGAGTGAGCAGCTAGGTTCCACCATTCATGTCCCTCCTTGGGCAATACGCTCAGCTTCCTCTGCTCTACAGAACACAATGCAAGAGTGAGCATGCCCACCTGCCATCTTAGTGCAACCACGAGGGTTAACTAGGAACGTCACACAGCACGCGCTCAGTCACCGTCAGTGTCTGATCTCATTATCTGAACGCTAGACTACATACAGAATCAAGTGCTATGTTTCTGGCCTGGTTTGATATCCCTGGTCTAAAGCCTTGCGTGTTGCAGATAAGCTCCACCATGCATTTCCAGGGAGACCATCGGAGGTGGACACTCATCTACTGAGCCAGTCCTGCCAACCACAAAGGAATCAGCGGGACCTTGAGCAGGCACGGCTGGGAAGTAAAAGAAGGCCGAGCTCTCGGTTTAGATAGGAAAGGAAAGACAACAGGGACCCTGTGCCCAGAAAGCTGGATGAAGCTGGTTCTAGGGTTTGGGGACATGAAAAAGAGCAGAGCTACTGTAGGACTTTCGGTCGAAGCTTTAAAGCCAGTGAGCAGCTCCTTCTCATTCTCAGGCTCACTGACTTTTCTAAGAAAGCGGAGATTGGGGCTGGAGAGACAGTCAGGCAGCTAAGCGTAAAGGCTGCTCATGTGAAAGGCCCCAATTCAGTTCCCAGCAGCCACAGGTGGCTTAAAACCTCCTCTAACTCAGTTCTAGGGAGTCAACACCCTCTCCAGCCTCCATGGGCACCACGTGCTCACGGTGCACAAACATTCACGTACACAAAATAAAAGCAATAAATCTTTAAAAGGAAAGTAGGGGTTCTGTGTGTGATGTGACAGGGAGCAAGGCTCTCCAGTTCCTACTAGGACAAAGGTGTCTTTCCAGGTTGACAGGCCACTGCGTCGAGTGAAAAGGCATCTGGCCTAGAACATTTCAGGACAGGATGCTTGTGCAAAGTCCAGGGAAGGAACATTTTCTCTTACAGCTCCCGCTGCACTAAGGTGCTCTTACTAATTCTGAGTCACGTTAGATCTCCATGACCCAGGAGCGGGCTGGGAGAACAGCTGCTGGAAGATTCCATGAGCAACAGGAGACAGGGCACCTGGCAGTAAGGAGGAACAGAATCAAATATAAAAACAGAGACTCTATCAGACCAGGCCTGAAAAGGAGCCAGCTAAACTGGGGTACACTGGTCCATCTAACATGGCTACAGCCTTCTCTAACTGAGTACCTAGGAGAACCTCACACCCCTCACTGGGACACACAAGCCCCCTACTTCCTCTTAGGCCTTCACTATTTCTGAGATTTGGATTCTAGGGTAGCGATGTTCAGCTTTTTAATTACATTTTACAGTGGTTCCTGTGTGTGTGTGTGTGTGTGTGTGTGTGTCACACTTATGTCACAGTATGTATGTCAGGTCAAAGGACAGGTTGGGGTGATCACTCTCTCCTTCCTCTATGTAGGTCACAGGGTTGAGCTCGCAATGGCAGGCAGGTGACAGTGCCCTCGTTCACTGAGTTCATGCACGGATATGGTCTTTTGTGATATTCTTATTGCCAAAACACATGGAGAATCAAAATCCATCTGTTTGCAGTGCTCACAGGAAGACCTGTGTGCCACAATCTGCCAAGCACGTGCAGACGAGATGGCAAGATCCATGATGTCAGGTCCTGGTAGGGAGCAAACGCGTCAGGCAGCACTTCTGCCTTTCCTATCAGAGGCTGGCTTGTGGCACGCACCTCTCTGGCCACAGAGAAGCTGGACATCACAGGGAAGATACTGACGTCATGACGGGAACAGGAAGACTTAAAACTATAAACCTGGCTGGGCGTGGTGGCGCACGTCTTTCATCTCAGGACTCAGAGGCAGAGGCATCAAGGCTGGCCTGGTCTACTCAGTGATACCTTGTTTCAAAAACAAACAAACAAACAAAAACACTATAATTCTACATCAGAATTATTCCTTTGAACTGAGATTTTATATCATGTTGCCATTTCCCATGATGCCTCAGAACAAAGTTTCTCAAGACTTTAAATCAGATGTTTTATAAACTGCCCAAGATAAAGATCCTCTCCACATCCACAAGCTCTCATGAAAAGAAACGAAGAAGGCCAGGGTGACTGAATGCGGACAGAGGGGCATTTTTATGTCATAAAAATGAGCATGCTACAGACAGAAATCACTGGAACACATCTGTAAGCCTAGCTCAGAAACCCTGAGGTAGGAGTTCTAAGAGTTTCAGGCCTCCCTTGTACACAGATTAAACTATCTCAAGGGCGGAAAGAGGGAGAATGAGGTGAGGCAGTAGGAAAGAGAGCACTAGAGACCACTGAGCAGAGCACCCTCCCAGGGTGCAGTGAGGACTGAGCAGAGCACCCTCACACGGTGCAGTGAGGACTGAGCAGAGCACCCTCACACGGTGAAGTGAGGACTGAGCAGAGCACCCTCCCAGGGTGCAGTGAGGACTGAGCAGAGCACCCTCCCAGGGTGAAGTGAGGACTGAGCAAAGCACCCTCACAGGGCGAAGTGAGGACTGAGTAGAGCACCCTCACACGGTGAAGTGAGGACTGAGCAGAGCACCCTCACACGGTGCAGTGAGGACTGAGCAGAGCACCCTCACACGGTGAAGTGAGGACTGAGCAGAGCACCCTCACACGGTGCAGTGAGGACTGAGCAGAGCACCCTCACAGGGCGAAGTGAGGACTGAGTAGAGCACCCTCACAGGGCGAAGTGAGGACTGAGCAGAGCACCCTCACAGGGCGAAGTGAGGACTGAGCAGAGCACCCTCACAGGGCGAAGTGAGGACTGAGTAGAGCACCCTCACTGTGGAAAGGCTCCATGCAGAGACTCTGTGATGGTTACCGAGCAAAGGTGAAGGTGGAAACCCAACCCCACATTTAAGAATTTCATCGGGTGTGTTCAGCCAATATCTCTTCTACCTTCCGTGTGGGCAGAGTTGGGGTGGGGATGCAAAGCCCCACACTTGTTAGGTTAATGTACAAGGTGCCTGACAAAAAAAGTCACTTTCTACACCTGTCATAGGAGTTGTGGGGAGGTGTGTGTGTGACAGAAATGTAGACCCTCTCCCCACCCTGTGGTGACAAACACACACCAGGATGAAACAGAGGTGCCCCTGCATACCGTGGAGAAGAACATGGTGAAGGTGTAGACGGCGGCTTCCAGCACATATCGGCTCCGAATGGCCAAGACCACGGGTGGCAGGAACATGAGGTTGCTCAGGCAGAGGAGAAGTGTGGACAGCAGCTGGAATCCATAGGTGAGCGCATCCGCACTGTCCGTACAGCCCCAGCCCCGCCACCCTGCGGGCAGGGAGGGGAAGGGTGGGGGAGGGGGAAAGGCACCCGTGGGTTCAACAGACAATTATGCTCACCCCGGCCCCTCATCCAGCTTCTCGGGGTGCTCTTACTGGCCACCCTGACGCCGAAGGAAGCCCCAGTCTGGCCTGCTCCCCACCCCAGCCCGCTCACCAGCCTTGCACTCGCAGGCCGCATACAGGTAGTTGTGGGTGCGCAGCAGCTTGCACTGGCCATAGGGCCCACAATCATCCACACATGGGGACAGGAAGGTGCGCAGCCGCACTTCAGCCGTCGCATTGCGGCACCGCACAAACCTGCAAACATACATGCTCCTGGTTATCTGAGGCCAGGGCTGCCCCAACTGTGCCCCGCATTGCTCAGATGCTCACCGAGGTCCTACCCCGCACAGAGAGCGGAGAGTCAGGAACCAGGTCCCCGTCTGTGGGAATGGGATTCGCAGCCTGGCCACTCTGGAGGTGACGCTGACTGAGAGGAGGAAACCCGCCAGGGACTCTAAAGTGAGAAGACCCCAGGAGACAGGAGGAGTGGTCAGCACTGAGTCAGGACCCACTTCTGGGAACCCCTAAGCCTCTCCCACCACCATCGCGAGGGCGCCCAGCCTCCCCTTACTCCCCACTCTTCTCCCCACCTTTGGAACAGGTCATGGCAGCGTCCCCCAGGCTCAAGGGCACCTCATGAGTCAGGCATCCGAACACTGTTACGTTTTCTTGGCGCAGTGAGCTCTGAGTAGGGTGAGTATGCAAATGAGGCTGTCAGACCCTTGGGGTATGCAAATGAGGCTGTCAGACCCTTGGGGTGGGCGACCCAAGACCTGTCAGTTTTCCTACTCCCTGCGGCGGGACAGCCAGGGAGTCCTCAGGCTTGGCCCACTCCTCCAGGGACCAACCTATCCAAGCAGTGTTCTTACTTAGTAGGAGCATGGAAACCACAGATCCTCACAGCCAGACTCTTTCAAAGCCTAATGAGAGAGCAAGACCCGACTCTGAATCTCCCTTTTGGAGGACAAGGCAGCCTGGTTCGTGCTGTCTAGGAGGAACTGGGCACCTGATGCCAGATGTAGAAACTAGCTGTGGACAAAGGTAATTTAAGGCTCTTAGTCCCACTCCAGGTTCAGGGAGTTGGCTCAGTGGTTAAGGTCACTTAACCGTGCTCTTGAGAAGGACTTGGGTTCGATTGCCAGAACCCACATGGAGGCTCACCACTTCCTCGGACAGCAGGCATGTATGTGATGCAGATACATGTGCAGGCAAAAAACCTTGACTAAAATAAATCTTAAAAAAATAAAAAAATTTAAAAAAACGGTGAAATGACCCCAGGTACGGAACAGAGGTCAGTGAGGCCAGAGACATGAAATGTAGCACACCCAAAGTGTGGACACAGGGGCTGTCTACCAGGAAGAAGCAGGAAAGCTCGTCTCATTCCAGAAGGCCTTGAGGCAGCTTGATACATTAAATCAGGATAAGAATAAATGCATATGAGAAATTTTAAATCAGGATAGAAAAATAAGTCTGTCCCTAGAGCGGAGTTATGTAGTTGGTAGCTCCGAATAAAGAGGAATCTCGGTGATCTCCACATCTGTGCGCACACCACAGTCACTGTATCCAGGGACAAGCACTGAGTGGGGGACAACTTCAGCAAGATTCTTACTGCTGCTTTTGGTATTTCTGACACAGCACTGAATGGAACCCAGGCTGGCCTGGCCTGAAGCTCACTATGTAGCCTCCTTGTGCTGGGATTACGTGTGTGCACCAGCACACGTGCCTTCTCCAGCTAAATTCTCACCAAACAATGCTGTGTGTGTGTGCACCTGGCCTCAGCATTAAGAGTGAGCCCTGTGTGGTTTCTCACTCCCTTCAGTGGAGGCTGGGGAGGGCATTATGCAGAAGTATTGCTCAGCAAGAGTTATTATGGGAATAGCCAAAGGCAGTCTCCAGGGACTCAGCCCTTCATCCAGGGCTCCCCATCCACCAGTGCCCAGATGAGCCAGTGCGATGCGATAAGTCAAATACAGGCTTGTCCTCAAAATGCATGAATGCAAGGCCTTGGCTGGGTGTGGATCTACACCTTTAAGCACAAGGCTTAGGAGGCAGAAGTGGCAGCTTTTTGTGAGTTTGAAGCCAGCATGCTCTATATATAGTAAGTTCCAGGCCAGCAGGGTTACACAGTGAGACTCTGCATGAAAGATGGATGGATCGACAGACGGACGGACAGACAGACAGATAGATGGCCTCCCACACTGGTCAGACCAGCTCAGATCATCAATTTCAGAGCCACGATACTCAAAATATAAGCTGAGGAATGAGGGTCAGGTGGGAAGAAATCTAAACACAAGGGCCCCAAGACACTGAGGTGGGTTCAGCTGTTGGGAGAATGGTGGGAAATATCTGAAAGGTTGTTAAATTAGTATAGGGTTGTAACCAATGTACAGCATTAAGGTAATACATTAGTGATATGGGACACTGCATGGAGAAAGGAGACTATGTGGAGACGGTCTTTGTGTGTGTGTGTGTGTGTGTGTGTGTGTGTGTGTGTGTGTGTGTGTGTGTGTGTGTCTATGTGTGTGTGAGAGAGAGAGAGAGCACACGTGCGCACATGTGCAGTTACATGTATGAGCACATGGAAGCCAGAGGTCAATGTTAGGTATCATTCTTCAAATGCTATCTATCTTGTTTTTGAAACATGGCCTCTCATTTGACCTGGCAATCACCAAGTAGGCCAGGTTAGCCCAGGGCCCACTCTGTCTCTATCTCCTCAGCACTGAGCTTAGAGGGCAAGCACTGTATCCACTGACTGCATCCCAGACCCAAGCGGCTGCTCACTGCTCGCTGCTCACTTTCTTCTACACATCTAAAACTACTATAAAAGAATCTATGAAAAACAAGGGCACACATGGCTTTGCCAGATACAGCTTCTAGACAAAACAAAGATGAGTGCAGGAGGCTCGTGAGAGCAGCTCTGCTGATAGCCTGTCAGGAACGCCATTGGTTGCAGGCGCTGTCTGAACCCAGGCTGCATGGCCTCAAGAGGCAGTGATCCCCAACACAGAACTGCCACTGAGCTCAGCCTATAGAGCGCAGCAAGAGCACAGAACGCACTTGTTGACCAGAGCTGTGCTGAGCATGGGAGGAAAGACTTCCTAAAGTAGACAAGGGCCCTACACTCCTGCAGCTTTCCCCTTCACCCACCCCCCTTTACCCCGCCCCACACCCACCCCACCACAAGGGAACACCCCTCCAGGAATTACCACATTGAGCTGCAGCTCCAGACTAAGGGCACCTCCACTGTCAAGCACTGGCAACAGCCTCAGGGCAAACACAGCCGGGCGCTCAGGCGGAAGGGCCACGCTGGGGCCAAAGAAGATGTAGAAGTGGACAGAGAAGGTATCCAGCTCATTGCGCAGAGTCGGGCGCACAGGCCAGCAGTGCTCAGGTGGCAATACAGCTCCAGAGCCTTCCACAGGAGTCCCCAGGGATGGTGGCTCCGGGGGCACCGGCTGGCTGCCCAGGGACTGGGGCATGTTCATGGCAGCCCCAGGGACCAAGGCACGAGACAGGCTGGGTTGTGGACACTCTGTGAAACAGAGGAAAACCGAAGGTGAGACGCGTGGCCCGCACCGCCCTGCAGCCCAGCATGCACAAAGAAGAGGAAGAAATATAAACTAGAGCGTGACAGGCCTGGAGTGGGAGGTGTCAGGGTCGCACAACTCCAGATGTTTCCTAGTTGTGACCATTATTCAACTGCCAAGATGGGGGTATAAAGGTCATCTGTCCCTCCCCAAGGTCATACTTCAAGGAATTAAAATCATATGTCTCCCTCAAAACAGTGAAAACACTGCAATGTGAGCTAATGTGACATGCGGTGTTGTGGCAAAGGCAGTTCCAGAAGTCCTGGCTGGCCGTGTCCACCCCAGGACACTGAAAATGAGACTAAGCCAAGAAAAACAATGAGAGCCTTTAGTCGCCCCAAGTCAGGTACAAAGGCACACAGGAAGGCAGCCGTGCGACCTGACGCTCCAGGGAGGAGGGAGCTCAGGAGGTGAAGATGCCTGGGTGGAGAAGGGAGGTGCAGGGATGGTGCCAAGGGTCACAGTACACAGCCATCCAGATTACCCCCAACCATGCACTGCTGCACAGGTTGGAGAGTTGAGGCAGATGAAGGGGTCTGACCTTGTAACCTTACACACAGCTGGAAGCGGATGGTCCGGCCAGAGCCACGGGATGGTGTCTCCACGCGCACATAGACCCAGTGCCCCCAAGGGGGCAAGGCCAACTCCAGCTGGCATTCTGAGGTTCCTCCACAGGCCACAGAGCTTGAGTTGTGTAGGGGTGGCGCCTTGGGACGTAGGCGCAATGTCAGGGGGCAGACAGATGTCCCTCGGCCCCCTACACACACCAGCTGTGCCGAAACCCTGTAAGTAAAGCTGGGCACAAAGACCCTGGGCAGAGGACAGGTTGGGAGCAAGAAAAGACAGGACATGTGATGTAAGAAGAGGGAAACATGAGGAAGAAAGGGAAGGGACACAGAGGCATGGTCAGGTCTTCCTCTCTGAGCTCAGAGAGAGGATGCTGGGATGGGACCCACCCTGGGGATTCTGGGTCACTTTAGCAAGAGGGAGAGCAAGACTGCCCCTGTGTAAGATTTGCGGAGAAAAGGGCCATGGACTAGACTTGGTGAGTTTACTTACTTGTACAAGGCTGAACGGTTGTGGGAGGAGAGGGTTTGCTCTGAGGGACGGCCAGGAACCAGTACAGCCACATCCAGCAGTCGTCGGACTATCAGCTGTGGCTGAAGGAGGTACTGACATTCATCCTGGAGACCCTGAAACAGTGACAGGGGTAGCAGGAGTGAGAGAGAGAGAGAGAGAGCGAGAGAGAGACAGAGAGACAGAGAGAGAGAGAGAGAGAGAGCGCAAGAGAGAGAGAGAGAGAGAGAGAGAGAGAGAGAGAGAGAGAGAGCGCAAGAGAGAGAGAGAGAGAGAGAGAGAGAGAGAGAGAGAGCGCAAGAGAGAGAGAGAGAGCAAGAGACAGAGAGACAGAGAGAGAGAAAAAGAGCTACCAAACCAAGGGGTCCTAGAGAAACCCCTTTAGCCTCTACCTCCCAGAGCTCCTACTCTGGTCTCTAAGCTCTGAACTTTTCCAACCTAAGTAGTTTAATTAAGGGTTGTATTTAAAAGCTTTTTAAAAGCAGGCTTAACTATAAGAGTTAGGAGAGAAAGAGGCACTCAGAAGAAAGAGATACCCAATTATGGGTCCAGGCTCTTTGGGGGGAGAACTGCCTTTTTTATTTGTGTATGTTCATGTATTTGAGTGCAAAAACATGCCATAAAGTACAATCCCTCTCTTGGACATTGTGGAGTGGAACGGTTTGCTGTTAGGGTAATGCACCTTATCGCAATCCAATCCCTCCTCTTGGATATTCCATCCCACAACCCAATGCTGGCTCTGCTAGGGGAGTCAGAAAGCTCCTTCTAGGCCTCTGGTCCAACCTTTCCTAGTCTGAGCCATTAATTGCTCCAGCTTGCCCGGTTGCCCTCATGATACGTGCCTACCTGACCCCGGTTTCATCAGGACAGTGAGGACTATTTACTGCCTCCCAAGCAACCTCCAGACTATTTGGAACTTGAGAGGAGAACTTGGCTCTCCAGGCGCAGGCCCAATACAGCGTGCGCAACTTGCCATGAGTGTTTGCCAAACCCATGAGTCAGCACAGCTGCAGACAGCACTGACCTTCAGGAAGCCAAAACATGTCCCCTCACAACCACCCCGACCTGACCCTCAGCCTCGCACTGTCCCTTCAGACACTGAAGGAGCTACCACCATGCTTCCCAAGGCTTCTCCTGTACTAAATAAAGTCCTGGGACTCTTCCATTCTACTCTACTGAGAGTGCACTCCCAGCAGCGCCATCACCTCAGGGTCACATTCCCCTTCTACAGCATCCACATCGTGCAAGCCCTACAGACCGCTAGTTAAGGAGCGTGAGGGCCTCGAGGCTTCTCTAACCTTCTAGATAAATGGCCTTTTGTTGGCTCAATAAACTAGAGACTACAGTTCATTGTAGTGGTTACCTTGATGGAGATGTGCCTGCAAAGCCTTGTTCTGGGGGGAAGTCCCAGGCCCTGACATTGCACCACGGTTTATGCAATGGAAGAAGCCAACCGAGCCACAGACTTTAGACTAAGTCCACAGTGCTATGTAGAGGCCTCGGTCTGTGTCGGATCAGAAGACTCAGGTAACAGGTGCCTAGCACTTTTCTGTACCATCTCACTGTTGCAGTCTCAATGCTTAGCCCCATCCACAGTGAGCTGGGCCCACCTGGCACATTTGAAGTGTTGAAAAAAAAAATAGCTGTCAAGTTGAAAGATGGGTGCCAAAAGGGACCTAATTGTCCAGAATTTTCCATCTCTGACATCCAAAGCAGATGCTCCTCACTTCTGATGTAAAACCCTATGGATGTGATATACTCTGGCAGACATTTGAGAGGACCCCTGCCCCAGTGCAGGGATCTGTAACAATCTGCAGGGCAGGATGTGGTCCTGCTTCCCCGCCTCACAGTCAGAGAAAGGAGCGCTGCTCCCGTTTTCCGCTGTTAGTTTCAGGAAAGGAGCAGGACCTGTGTGTGCTCCGGCTGTGTTCCTTCAGCACCCAGACTCTGCTCCAACAGGAAGCCGAGACCAAGAGCAGCAGAGGGCCTGGTGGCTGGACTCTGGACTACAGGAAAACCCTCAGGGTTTGTGGGGCACAGAGAATGTTTTTTCTTTTTTGTTTTGTTTTTGTTTTTGTTTTTGTTTTTCGTTTTGTTTTGCTTTGTTTTTACAGAGGATACAGGGTCTTATTCTATAATCTAGGCTAGCCTGTGATCTAGGCTAGTTAGAACTCATGGCAATCCTCCTGTCTCAGCCTCTCATGTACAGATATGAGGCACCATGCCCAACTGGGCTAGGTTTCTTTAAGAAACTCCAGGCCCTGAGTGGGGCTTTGTATTGGCTGGTTTTGTGTCAACTTGACACAAGGTAGAGTCACTTTGGAAGAAGAAACCTCAATTGATAAAATGCCCTGACCAGACGGGCAAACCCATGGTGCATTTTCTTGATTGATGATTAACATGGGAAGGTGCAGCCCATGTGGCCCACCCCTGGGCCAGTGATCCTGGGTTCTGTAAGAGGGCAGGGTAAGCTATCAAAAGCAAGCCAGGAAGCAGCACCCTCCATGGCCTCTGCCTCAGCTCCTGCCTCCAGGGTCCTGCCCTGACTTCCCTCAGCAGTGGAGTCTGTCCTGAGAGCTGAAACCCTTTCCTCTCCACACTGATTTTGGTCATGGTGCTCTATCATGGCAACAGAAACTCTAACTAAGAGGGGCTCGAAGACTGAGGTGTCCAAGGACAGGTTCCTTCCTCTGTGCCCAGCACAGCTTCCCTGTCCTTGGTCAGTCAATGTGGAAGTGAATGGGGGCAGGAGACTGGGCAGAGCGACCATTTAGGAGGTTACTGTGGTGGTACAGGAAAACACCAGAGAAGATGTGCTAAGTGCAAAAGTGGAGATGCAGCACAAAGCTGAGAGACAAGACTTTAGGACTGGTCAGGGAAGTAAGAGAAGAGTAAGACTCAAGAGTGACACACTCGAGACGTGACCAAGCAGCGGGTGGCGATTGTAACTACGAGGAAGAAGCCTAGACTGGGAATAAGAGCAATGGATGCGTTTTGGACTTCGCTCTGCTTTGTACGTATTAAGCTTGAGACTGTTCTTGGACAAGCAGTTGACGGTATCAAGGATGATAGACATAAAGTTTTTTAAGATTCAAAGAACACAGGACTGGCTGTCTACTCTTATCAGCATCAGCTCCTACATGGTATGTAGAACAACTGTGCCACAGATGCCAAGCAAGAGGATAAAAATACAAAGAGGTCTCCCGGGACCAAGCATCAGGTCAGGACAGCACTCATAGATCAAGCAGAGACGTCAGAAAAACAAAAAACAAAACCCAGAAGAGTGGACAGAGGTCAGAAGGAGCAGAACAGTGGAGTCCTAACTGCTGAGAGGAGGGTGGTCAAGAAGCGGAGGGTAATATACACAAGTGGGTGAAATCTGGGTACGCGTTACCTGGGGAGAGAAACTCAAAACTTGGAGGCGGGAAGGAAGACTTACTTTTCACTGTGGGCCTGTTGTGCCTTTCAAAGGCTGTACCAGGTACACATGTCACCTATTTGAAATATAAATAAGATAACTTGAGGGGAGAGAAGACGGGAGGCGCTGTTGGCAGATGCTACCTACCGTGGCAGAGCTGCCAACAGGCCTGGCCGTCATCAGCGAGCTGCCTTCTAACCGCTGGCTTCTGTGTTTTCTATCTAGTCACTTTCATTATCGGCCCGATTTTATCAACACCCCTATCTTGGGCTGGAAAGAGAAGGTCTTCAAGGCCTGCGCCCAGCTATTTGGTAAAAGCTCTCATTAGGGGCTCTCAGGTGCTCACTGGTTCCACGACCCCAAAGCCAGCATGGCAGACAGTAAGCAGGGGCCTTCGGATGAGTGCCTGCTAAGACATGGAAGACAGTGAGCTGAGAGGCTGAAGAAGGGGACAAGGACAGGAGTCGTGAGGCCAGCTTAGGGCAATAGGAGTTTGAGAAGGTTGCCACAAAAACTTGCCGAACCCCACCATAAGCCAGCTCTACGCTGGGTACTGGAACATGAAGGTCAGGACTGGAGAAGGGCAGCCTTCCGAGGCCCTGTCACTCTCAGAGTACAGTTCAAACTTCTTGGCCCTCTTTGGTCTGGCTGCAGCCCACCCTTCCACCTCCTTTACCCAACTCACACTGACCTCCGTCAGAGCTCTGGTGCCTGCTACTCTCACCAGCTGAAACACTTTCTCTGTCTCCTCCCTGTCAGGCCTCACTGCCTAACAGCCTCCAAATACAATCTCCACCTCTCTGTCCATCCAACCTCTAAGACAGGCACACCCGAAGAGTGACACGTCTTGGTGCTCAGACGTGCAGCCTCCAGTGACTGTGCCCTTTTCTCCCTGGTCTCTCTCTGCATGGTGCTAGGCGCATGGCTAGCCAGGCCTCCAGCTGCAGTTCCAAGTCTTCACAGGACTGCCTACTCTCTCTACACAGAAACACGTATGCCAGGCCTGGCTCTTTTCTCACTGCCCAGTGGTTAGGACACTTTGAATCAGGCACTGGATTCTGAGAAGCCTTGTACTTGTACTGCTAGCCTCAAGCAACTGTGGCCACTCCCTCCCAGGCCTCGTCTCCATAATCCCTACCCAGGTCTAAGCTCCAGGACTTCCTGTGCACTTGGGAGAGGTGGGCAGGCAGAGCTGGGCTGGAGGATCCCTCCATCAGTTCTTACAGAGGGAGGCAAGATGGTGGCTGGGCTAAGAGGCAGGTCTTTGAGATTTGGCCAAAGACTAATAAGGACATTCCTCCTAGGAGAAAAATCCTTAGTTCTGATATGAGCCAAGAGCTCCCAGCATGCTCTCATCCACGGGCCACCAGACCCTCCTGGGCTTCAAAAAACTCAGTCTAGACTGTTCTGGACATTTTGCCAATGTAGACCCATTTTTCACCTGGTTGGGAACTCCCGACTCTCGCTTTGTAGCGCTCCTGCTTTATACTCTCTATAAAGCTCTCGTTCTGTTCGTGTTCTGCCCTTCACTCTTACCAAAGCCCACAGCACACATGGCTACTAGAGTAAGAGTGGCCATCCCATCATACCATCTCTCTCCTACGATGGGCACATGTAGGAAGCCCACGTACCTCCTTACTACACAGAGGAATCCCAACTTGTCCAACATACAAGGGCAGTGGGGAAATACTGTGCTACTTTCTTTCACTCCAAACTGAAGAAGCATCCTGACCTTTGAACCTGCCCTGCAGTCTGACAACCTCCACTGTGTTAGAAGCATCCTGACCTTTGAGCCCACCATGCAGTCTGACAACTTCAGAGAAAAAGAAGGATATCAGCTCCCAAAGTCCCTTTTATTAGGAAAAGCTTCTCTCAAGGATTCTCACAGGGCAAGGGAGAGACTTGAAACCATGACACATGGGCTAGAGATGAGGGCGCGGCCTGAGAGAAGTTTCAGGGCTGTTATCAGCCAATATATAAAACAAGATCAGTGCTGGGTTTGTACAGCAGGTTCCACCAGGCCCAGATAGCTGAGACCATCTTTATTAACCTTAGTGCCCTCTGACAGGGAAGGACGCAGCTGCCCAGGCCTATCCAGGGCCTCACTTCGGAATCTGTCATTTCTCTCTCCAGCTCTCCTGGAATCACTGTGTCCCAGATGCCAGCTGCAGACCATCCTTCTAGATAACCTGCTGGCCTCTACTGTGGCCACTACAGCCCTCTGGTGCTGACGCCCATCCTGGTAACAAGGCTTTGAGGCCAGTAAGCATTCATCAGGGGTGGAGGGGACGATATGACCCCTCCTGTCCCAGCCAGCATCAACCCACCTTGACAGAGATGTGGCCATGGGCTTGGGGGAGGTGGGCAGCCAAGAACCAGTCCCCAGGTAAGGGGCTGCTGACGTTAAAGATGCCTGAGGTTCTGTTGGGCAGTGTCCAGCTGAGGGTCAGAGAGAAGACCCCAGGCACAACTGTATCTGCTGGGAAGTGTGTGCGCAGGGGATTGATGACAGGAGGCGCTCCAGACCGGAAATACCTGAGGGACAAGAATTAGGATGAGAGAAAAAACATGGGGTGGGAATTGGGAAGTGGGAGTTAACAATGAGCTATCACTCATCACTAGTAAAACAAACTTCTTCCCTATACTGGCATATACCACAAAACAGTTCTGGGTCAAGGGCCAAGTCCACAAGGGGCAATGGGTCAACTCAGGCACTCACAGTAGCTGCAAATGCTCAGGTGGAGGAGGTCATGGCCCCCAAGTGACACTTCATCCTGGATAAGGGTCAAGGTCAGGGTCAAGAGGCTTGTTTAGACCTCTAGAAGTCATACTTCAGTTTGAAAAGCGACTAGGGTTGGAAATTGGGGTTACAGAGGGCAATTCAAACACTCACACAGTCACACTTTGATCTGGGCAGTGGTCCCCAAAGGTCCCTCCCTGCTCCTTGAAGATGATGAGGTTCCAAACAGCCAGGAGTGTGTCCTCGGGGACGTGGAAGTGGAAGAGCTCAGTGCTGGCAAAGGAGCGAAATGGGCTGAGCTTGCGAGGTGAGCAGGTAGAGTAGTCAGTCAGGAAAAGGCCTCCTGGGAAGCAGATGTCAGGAGAGGGGAGGGACAAAGGCATTTCCGTTAGGTAGCAGGCACGCCCATTTTTCTCACTAACAATGCCAAGTCAACAGCAGCACTCTCAGCCAGTTTATTCCTCTCGAAAACCTTCTTTTTTAAAAGATTCATCTTGCAGCCGGGCGTGGTGGCACACGCCTTTAATCCTAGCACTTGGGCGGCAAAGCCAGGAGGATCGATGTGAGTTCGAGGCCAGCCTGGTCTACAAAGTGAGTCCAGGACAGCCAAGGCTACACAGGGAAACCTTGTCTCAAAAAAAAAAAACAACAACAAAAAAAAAAAAAAACCCACAAAAAACAAAAAGATACATCTTGCAAAAATGAAAACCTGAGGATTTAAACCCAGGACCCTTCATAAGGCCTCACAGCAGCTCACTTCCTCAGGGAGAACTGTTCTCTACTCACTAAACCTAACAGACAGAGTGTGTGTGTGTATGTGTGTGTCCGTGTGTGCATGCGTGTGTGTTTGTGTGTGCGTGTGTTCACCCATGCGCGCATGTGTGTGTGTGCCTATGTGAGTTGGCATATGCTCTTAAGCCACTGAGCAAGCTAGAACCCCACCTGTGGGGCTTGGGAGTCAGCACAGAACTGTGTAACTTGTTTGTTTTCTGCCCTGTTTCTATTCCCCAGTGGTTAGGGGCAGGAAAAATCCTCAGAAGCTTCACAAGAGCTGTCTGTATACCAGCCCAGGGCAGAAGAAGGGAGGGGAGGTGTGGTGAGGCTGCAAGGGAGCTGCTTGGGTGGCAGAGTCAAGAAAAGGACCTGACGGGCCACCACGACAGTGCCCAAGAGAGGAGAGTGATCAGACTCTCCAGGGTCAAAAAGAGGAGCCAGGGGTGTCCTCCCAGAGGGAGGTCCTGGAGGTGACCCAGGTCTCCAGGTGGGGAGGAGATGGCTCTATAGCTGAAATGCTCAGATCCCTGCTGTCAGAAGCAGAGCCAGGGCGGGCAGGCAAGTCACTAGCCAGGTAAGCACATGGGGGCATAAGTGCCCAGCGGTGAAGGTGAACCACAGCTCAGATGATAGGAGAGGGTGGCTCAAACAGGCAGGCAAAGTGTCCCCACGTAAAACACTCTCCCCAGCCCCTCCTTCAGAATGGCTCCACAGAAGCCCAGGGACATGTCCCTGGACAGGTGAAAATACGGAGAAACTCAATCATCTTCAAGGTAGAGTGGAGGTTGGAGGGAGGACTCTGGACGGGAGTTTGCAGCTACACAAGAAATACCCATAAGGCTTACCTAGCCTGAAGGAGACAGGACACGTGACTCCAAACATGAGGCATTTAAAGTAACAGGGAGGTGGGGCCTCAGGAAGAAGGCGGCTGTGGAAGGAGGGCAGGTTGGCCCCACTAAACAGACACAACTTAAAAGAGTCACACACTCAAGATATGACTTATATGAGTGGAACACACTGACTCACGGCTCAAAGGCCACGACAGCGCCAAAGGACTAGACTCTGCTGTGCCAACCAGATAATCAATTTCAACAAGAAAAACTGCCAACTTGCAAGCTGAGCACTGCCCAGGAACCTAGAGAGGCTCAGAACTGCAGTCAGACAGCAGTGGGGAGGTTCTCAAGGCGGAGTGCGGTGGAACTAATAAGAAGACTGCTTCCTAGGAGGCCTGCCTCTCACAACTGGGACCCAGAGGCCCAACACTGAATAGCCTTGAATACTATTGTTACAGGAAATGAGAGCTCCGGAGTGCCCTCTGCTGGGGCTAGGAACAGATGCGCCTCCTAAAAACAACATCGGACAAGCACACAGAGCTTGCTTGGTCTGGAGAATCAGGGACCTGCCTGAGCCAAGCCGGACAAAGCCAGCTGCTATGGGCTCACAGGGTGTACTTACTGGGAAAGGGTTTCATATCAGCTTGGAGCTCTGGCGGAAGCTTAGAAGGAGTCTGGAGGCGGAATGGATCCTTGGGAAACACCCCTATTTACCACAAGCTTTCATTTGGGTTTTGAACAGGACCTACCAGAACCATGTCCCAGAGAAGGCATAAGCAAGGCCCTCTCCAAGTCTAAATGAGCTTGTCCTGATGCCACCCAAATCGTGGTGTGTGTGTGTGTGTGTGTGTGTGTGTGTGTGTGTGAACTCCCTCATCAAAAGCTGATTGCCAGCCGCTTCTCCAAGCACCAAACCTGCACTGCAGTCAACAAGGAATGCCCACCCCTCTGCCCTGGCCCCTTCCTTCCAGAAGACTAGATGGAGGATGAATAAGATGCTCTCAGGGTCTAGGGAGATGATTCTGTGGGTAAGGATACCTGCTATGGAAGTATGAGGACCTGAGGTGAAGTCGTCATTGCCCACATTAAAAAATAATAATAATAATAAGCAAGAAAAAGCCAAGCATGGCCGTGCATGCCTGTGACCCAACACTGAGCCGTGAAGGTAAATGGTTAATAGAGGCTTCAGGCTCACACACACTGGTGTGTAAATTCACACACACACACACACACACACACACACACACACACACACACACACACACCCCTAACACTTCCTTCAAGCCTAGGAATAACCTGCTTCCAAAAGCAGCACTTTAGTGATATGCTCCTAAGAGGAGTGGGCCAAGCTGAGGAGTGTGTGGGTCACGCCACTTTCCCTCACCCTCACACAACAACACATGCACTCCAAAGACACATCAGCTCACGTATGTTCCAATAAAATACATGCCACCAACCTACACGCAGGAATGCGTGGCGCCTATGAGCCATCCCCACAGGTCCCTGGTAGACACACAAGTGTGCAGTGCCCACACGTCTCTGCAGGACTGTGACCTTAGGGATGCATTGATCTCAAGCTGCCCACTGAGATCAACCCACCTCCACCCACGGCTGCTGACAGTTGTCACTGCCAAAGACTGCTGAGGCAATCTCCGTCCTCAGAGTGCCGCTCAGTGGCTTGGAGCTGAGGCCGCGAACCCTAGCCATTTCATAAGGGGGCCATCTCTGCCCGAGGACCCTCACTGCTTCGCTCGTTCCAACCACTAAGAAGCTGGACCACTCTAACCAAGTGGCTTCCAAGGCTGGCAGATGAGAAACAGTTTGTGAATTAAGCCTCCTTGCAGACAGACTGGGGAGAAAAGCAATTATGCTTTGGGCCAATGGAGGAATATTTTGATCTGGTTTTGTGCTCAGCGGGAGGGAGGGAGGGAGGAGAGGGAAACAATCAGTATGTCACAGGAATTAGGAAACTTCTCTAGGTCCACTACTGCCTTTCACACACAATACAACTTTGAACAGGTTGCCACCTCTCTGAGCCTCCGTTTACCCATTTGTAGAATGCTGCTGAGGTTCAGCTGTGCTTTAAAAGTATCAAGAACCATCCGTAGCCCAGTGACACTTGCTTGAGGAAGGACCCAGCACAAGAAGAAAGCTCACTGTAATAGCAGCCAAGCCATGCCCATCTACTTAATGCAACATATCGTCTCAAGACTTCGTTTTAGCCCTTTTTCAGACTTTGAGGGTTGGTTTCAAAGCACAGTTTCGCTGTGTAACAGAGCTGTAGCCGTCCTGGACTCCATCTGCAGACCTGGCTGGCTTTGAACTCACGAAGATACTCCTACCTGAGAGCTGGGACTAACGGTACGTGGCACCACGCCCAGCCTTTGGCCCCTTTTCAACATGTGTTTGCTATCTCCAAGGTTTAGGCCACGTCTCGGGCTGGAATAGAAGCTTCTGCTGTAGAACTACATCATCTCCTTAAAACTTTGGAAACAGAAGGACTAAAGCCCCAAAGACTTCGTAGGAAAGCCAGACTTGAGGAGTCCTGGTGGATACCAGGAAAGGAGGTCTCCCAGAGTCCCCTGAGGGCTATTAGCCACCTGCTGAACCATCTGAGTAGGACCTCCTCCAATCTTGAAGGCTGCCAACCCATCTCTTGTGTAAGCCCCTTTTCTCCCTTAACCCCCCAACCCTCTCCAACACACACACACACACACACACACACACACACACACACACACACACACGCCACACTTTCCTCTAGTGACCGAGTTCACCAAGTCGCGCCTCTCCCGATTCTTCCCAAGCCACCCCTCCCTGGAACCCCATCCTCGTCTCAATTCTTTCTGCTTCTGCACTCACCAGCCACTGGACCAAGGACAGAAAACAGCAACAGCAGCAGTAGGGCTGGCGGCAGCTGGAGCCCAGACCTGAGTCGAGGCTGGGAGAGGGGCAGAGTATGAGAGAGGCGGGGGGCCAGTGGAATAGCCTTGGGCAAACACAGAGACGGGGGCAGGGGCTGAAATGTTGAGTTGCGCTGGACTGAGCACTGGGGTTCACACAAGGGCAGGAGGTGTGATGGAGGGAGTGGACGGGATGGGGACGGGTACAAAGGCTGGGGTTGGGCTAAGGGTTTGAGCAAACGCTGGGAACCGGACAGGGTCAGAGGCTGGGCTGGGAACAAGGGCCGAGGTGGAGACAGCGGCCAGGCCAGGGACAGGGACTGGGGTAGGAGCGGGGACCTGGACCTGGGCATTCGTTGGGACACTGGCCGGGGCTTGGGCAGGTTTGGGGAGCGGGGCGAGGGCGTGACCGGAGACCAAGGCTGAGATTGGGATAGGATGAGGGGCCGGGACAAGGGCTGGGCCATGGCCCGGGGCGGGGGCGGGGCCGGCCAGGCCAGCACGGGGCGCTCGCAGAGCTGACCCGCGGCTCCGCTCCCCACCCCCGGGGGTGACCTCTGGCGTCCTCGCGGGCCCGGGGCCGGGGCCGGGGGCCGGGACCTGGGTTAGTAGTTCAGGCCTGGGCGACTCCGGGATGCGCTGAACCGGCGAAAAGCAGGCCCCGCGGCGGCCTCGGCGTGACGCTCGCCCGGCGCTCCGCCCCGCGCCCCATTCGATTGGTCCCTCTCCGCAAAGCCCGCCCCCACCCAGTTCTATTGGCCTCTAACTTAAGGCTGCTGGGCTTCCTACCTAAGAGCCTCAGGCTGGCCCTCACCACCGGAGCGGCTTGACCCCTCAACGTGCTCACACATGGTACAGGAACCTTCCAGAGACTCACAAAACCAGGCTCCTCTCGGATCATGTTCCTCCCGCTCCTATGCGCCAACTAGATTCAAAGCAACCCCCTCAGGAAAACTCACGCAGAAGATGACCAAAAGACTTCTGTTGCCCTGGAGACCACTGGACATTCCGGCTGCCCTGGTGACCGATGCCCGCTCGCCCACTCCCCTGCTCCAGCCTAGGTTTCTCAAGCGCATCCTTCAGCGGGCCCCAAACCTCTCTTGTCCCTTCCCCCTTACTTCCCTTCCTCAACTCGGGCTAGAGTGCCTTTGCGAAGGTCTGCAGATGCCCAAGTCTCCCCAAACAAACCACAACAAGGCCTCTCAGTTAGCACCTACAGCCCGGCTCATCAACAGCAAAACCATTCCCTCAGTCAGGACCAACGCTCCCCTCTCCAACCCAGGTAAAGGTCTTGCAACCAGCGAGCCTAAGCCCTCCACTCCAACCTTTTACTCCATTCTGTCTCCTGACGCCTTCTGCCCCTCCCCCACTCATTCTTTACTTTTCATCCTTATCCCCTCTCTAAGTTCGAGGCCAGCCTGGTCTACAGAGTGAGTCCAGGACAGCCAAGGCTACACAGAAAAACCCTGTCTCGAAAAACCAAAAAACCAAAACCATTTTCTTTTCATTATACCTCTGCCCCTGTCCTAATTTGCCCTTCAGAAGGGCTCCAGTGGAATTACTTTGTTTTTTTTTTTTTTTTACCTTTAATTTTAATTGATGTGTATGGGTGTTTTTGCCTGCATGTGCATCTGTACACCACTTATGTACACTGCTTGCAGAGGCCAGGCGAGAGCATCAGATCCCTGGGGACTGGAGTTACAGACCACTGTGAGCCGTCACGAGGGTGTCGGGAATTAGGCTCAGGTCCTCTGCTTCCAGATTGCTCTAATGAGCTTAACTTAAGATGCAGTGTCTAGAGATGTCTGCTTCTGTCTCTGAAGCATGAGAGAACGGCAGAGCAGTGAAACGCAAGATTCCTCAAGTAGCACTTACAAATGATGATGAACTTACAGGTTACAGAGTCTGTTCTGGAAGCCCAAATGGTGGTACTGGCCTGTAATCCCAGTACGCAGGAGGGAGGCAGAAAAAAGGGAACTGTTGGCCAATTCAAAGCCACAATGGGCTACACAGCAAATTCTAGACCAGCCAGGGCTATATAGTGAGACCCTGTCTCAAACAAACAAGCAAACAAAACAAAAGGAAAAAAAAGAAACAAAACAGAACAGAACAGAGGTTGAGGTTGTAGCTCCGTGATAGAGCACTTGCCAGCATACGAAGGCCCTTTGTTCAATCCTTAGCACCTGAAGAGGGTCCAGGGTGGTGACAACAGACCTTGCAAGTCAGGACCAAGAAAACTTGGATGTAACCCTTTAGGCTGAGTCAGAATGTTTTGTGTGTTCAAAAGATCTTGCTGAAAGGGGAATGACAGCTGCTCTCTTGGATCTCTCTTCCTATGGTAAATTTGGCAGCCTCCCTTTTCACAGCATCCTGGAAATAAGCCACCATGCCTTTGTATTGTCCCTGTGTGTTACATTGTCTCTCCCAAGCTCGCCTGGTCCCAGTGTGTAGCAAGCATGGTGCTGGTCAGAGGTAGCCAGGCATGGTGATGCGCCTTTATAATGCTATCAAGAGGCTAAGAAAGGAGTGTCCTCTAAGTTCAGACCAGCCTGGACTATATAGTAAGACCTTGCCTCAAAAGAAACAGAAGGGGGTAGAGGTGGGAGGAACATGTGTGCACACAGAATGTAGCTGGAAGTAGTTGAAGCCTTGCACAGGATTGAGATCAAGGGAGGAGGCATCTGGTCCATGGATAAAAGCAGAGACCCGCTGTGTGCACTGCGTCCTGCGCTCGTGGCAGCCAACCCCAACTCTGGCTTCATGCTCAGACTCTGGCAACTCCATAGCTACAATTCCAGGGTCCTAAGCTAAGAGCCCCATACTCTCTGCACTTGGACTGGCTCCCTGTGTGGAGGACTGAGGGCCTGGTCCTCTGCTACCATCCGCTGATGGGGTTCTGAACCACCTTCTGTCTCTCCATCTTTAAATCCCAGCTCCCTGCCAACCTACGGTAGTATGCCGTGTTGGGGTACATGAGAGACCCTCCTGGCATTGCACCCTGACACTCAGACCTCTTTCTTCCTTCTAATGTCTTGGGGACCACTAATAATTGTTAACATCTGGGAACCCTGGGGCCCTGCAGCCTCTGCCTGATGAAGCCTATACCCGACTCTACCACTAGATGGAAGCAAATGAGACCACAGAGAGTCCTCAGACCACCGCAGACGCAAAGGAACACCCCTCCTTAAAGAGGCCCTCCGCTGGAGAAGAGCAGGAGCCTGAAACTCCCAGCTTGCAGACGTCTTTACAGCCTCCTGCCTCTGAAGCCTTTTTTGAAACATCTGCTTCCCCGAATCGTGAGGTGGAGAGCTCTGAGGACCTCGAGGAGCCTTCTGTCTCTGAAACTCCTTTAGAGTCCCATGGCGATAAGCTTCCTTCCACACAATCCCCAGTTTCTTTATCGGCCCAAGGCTATGAAAACCTTTCAAAGTCTCCCCAGTCTGTGCTCTCTCTAGAAAACGCCGTCACCGAGATCTCTTTGGAAGAGCCTGCATATGAGACTCCTGTCTCTCAAGTTCCTGAAAACTCTCTTCAGCTCTCGCCAACAACCAAAAGCCTGGAATCTCCTCCCCAAAAGCTTTCTTCTGAGCAAATCCCACAGACCCAGGTCCCCGAGTCTGAGCACTTTCCAAAGCACTCCCTTTCAGGACCTTCAACCCAGACCGAGGAGGACACATCTGCCAACCAAGAGGAAGCAGGGAAAGATGAGCCGGTGGTGGATAGCAGTCATGTCACTGCCCACGCAGCCACGCCTGAGCCTAGTGTGGCCAAGAAGAAGGAGAAGAGAGTTAATGGTAATTGTCGCTGCCTTTCCCCCTATCTTGTAACTTTGGCACTGTCCTGGGCTTACCCAGAAGTAGAGGACTGGCCTACTCTTGCACATGGCTCCTCTCAGTTAACTCAGCCCCTCTCTTCCCAGGTTATACAAACTGCCCAGTGGTCCTTAAAGGCCCAAGACTCTGAAAGCCTTTCAAAGTCTTTCCAGTCTGTGGCCTCTCTAGAAAAAGCCATCATGGAGATCCCTTTGCAGTAGCCTACAAATGAGGCTCTTGTCTCTACAGCTCCCAAAAACTCTCTTCAGCTCTCGCCGACAACCAACAGCCTGGAATCTCCTCCCCAAAAGCTTTCTTCTGAGCAAATCCCACAGACCCAGGTCCCCGAGTCTGAGCACTTTCCAAAGCACTCCCTTTCAGGACCTTCAACCCAGACCGAGGAGGACACATCTGCCAACCAAGAGGAAGCAGGGAAAGATGAGCCGGTGGTGGATAGCAGTCATGTCACTGCCCACGCAGCCACGCCTGAGCCTAGTGTGGCCAAGAAGAAGGAGAAGAGAGTTAATGGTAATTGTCGCTGCCTTTCCCCCTATTCCTGTGACTTTGGCATTGTCCTGGGCTTACCCAGAAGTGGGGGCCTGGCCTATTCTTGCACATGGCTCCTCTCAGTTTTAAGGCCCTTCCACTCCTCTCTGGTTACTCAGCCCCTCCCTTCCCAGGTTATAGAAGCCGCCCAGTGGTCCCTGATAAGCGGGAGGAGCTGGTGGAGGTGGCTAAGACAATGCACAGAGAGCAATTTGGTGCTCAGGTGAACAATCTTTTCCAGTGGGAGAAGGACTCAGCCCTGCAGGTCATCCAGACAGGTGAGCCCAGGTGGCCTTCCAGAGGAGGCGGCTTCCAACCCAACCGATTTGGGAACCCGCCCCTTCAGTGTGGAAATGGCCGCGCCACCTGCCTGGAATCTGGAAGGGGACCCTGTGGGGGCGGCCTGAGGAGAAAGTGGAGATTTCATATGAAGTCCAAGTCGCGATAGATAGATAGATGTGCTAAAGCACCAACAGATTTGGGGGCCAGCCCCAGATATAGGACCCAGATAGTCTACACCAGAACAACCCTAAGGCAGAGGTGACCCCAGGACCTTGGACAGTCTCTAAGAACCTTGTTCTCATATGAATATGACAAAAGATTTCAATCCTTTTACTCCAGTGAGGACTATCACTTCTGCATGGCAGATTAATGACCATCTGAGTACACAAAACCCCTGAAGGTCCTGATATATCTTATAACCCTGTTAAGTTCGAGTCCCAGCTCATAATTAGTATACCCACCCTAACCCACTCTTGAGACAAGGCCTCATGTAGCCCAGGCTAGCCTCAAACTTCCTATGTAGTCAACAGTGGCCTTTAAGACTAACCTTGAACTTCTGATCCTACTTCTGCCTCCTGAGTGCTGGGGTTACATGTGTGTGCCCTCCCCCACCACTGGTTACACATGGTGCTGGGGTTATATGGTGTGCCCCCCATACCGCTGGTTATACATGGTGCCGGTGTTACATGCATGTGCCCCCACCATCACCGCTGGTTATACATGGTGCCGGTGTTACATGCATGTGCCCCCCACACCGCTGGTTACACATGGTGCTGGGGTTGCATGTGTGTGCCCCCACACACAGCTGGTTTTACATGGTGGGGGCGTTGCATGTATTTGGATCATTTGCACTCCAGGTATAGTTTAGGCTAACAAATTGCTCTGCTCAGAATCCTGAAGAAACAGAGGAAAGAGGCACCAATTTTGGGTGCTAGACTACTAATAAGCACAGGAAGGAAAGACTGCGGAAGCTAATTACCTGTAAGAGGGTAAGGAGAGAGAGTCAAACTGGGTGTGCCGGGGCATAACTACGACCCCAGCACTTGGAAGGCTGAGGCAGGAAGATGACAAGTTTGAGGCCATCACAGTTTAGATGATGAGTTCCAGGTCGGCCTGGACTGCATAGTAAAAAAAAGAGCTTTCCAAAATAAAAGTTTAAGTAAATAAAAGAGATATAAGAAGACAAGGAGTCCTAGAAAACTATAGTGTTTTGTCTAGTGCAAGGGTGTTGGTGGGAGCATTGGCTCCACTCTGGAGACACAGCTGCGTGCGCAGGCATTTTTGTGCCAATGTGAAGAGTCACTGTTGTATCCCAAGGGCACCTGAGAATCACCAAGACATTTAAAAGAAGGCAACAAACAGCATAAGTTGTGCTTTTAAATGATCACCCCTGGCAGTAGAGCAGACTAGAGAAGGCAAGGCTGGACACGGGACCACTACACTGAGACACTAGTAGTAATTAAGAAGTTGTTGCTGCTGGGTGTGGTGGCAGCACTTTAATCCCAGTGCCTTTAATCCCAGCACTCAGGAGGCAGAGGCAGGCGGATCGACCTGAGTTCAAGGCCAGCCTGGTCTACAAAGGGAGTCCAGGATAGCCAAGACTACACAGAGAAACCCTGTCTCAAAAAACCAATAATAATAATTTTTAAAAAGTTGTGGCTGCGTGAAGGTAGAGACAAGTGGAGAGGTTCACAAGACACTGTTGGGTCATTGGATGTGTAGAACAAGTTGAGAAATGTTAAATAGCAGGATGTGGTGGCACACACCTTTATTCCCGAGCAGCAGGAAGGCAAAGGCAGGCAAATCTCGGAGAGTTCGAGGCCAGCCTGGTCTACAAAGAGAATTCCAGGACAGCCAGGGCAGTTACACAGAGAACAGCTGTCTCAAAAAAAAAAATTAAATACCTGGAGTGACACTTGGCTTAAGTGTCTGGTTGAATGAATAAAACAGAGCAGATAGATGCAGGGCGCACACAACCCTGCTGAGCTGAGGGCAAAAGCTGGGTAACAGGTTTTGAGATGAAAACTAAGGTAAGTGCTTAATAGAACATGTAGGTACGAATGTGATCGGCAGATGTCCCCATGGGTCTGAAGTCCAGGAGAGGGTTAGGATGGAGGCTTCCCTCATGTAAAAGACAGCTGTATGCCGTGTGGAAACCTCGGAGGAGTCAGGAGCCGATCGATAAACAAGCTACAGCGTGCAGAGGCAGAACGGAGGCCAAAATACTGTCTCTTCTGCCTGCCTAGTCCACATCTAACAGGAAGAGAGTCTGGAATCAGAGGGTGGAATCCAGAGCCAGATTCCAGCTTCCTCCACTTGTAAGGGCATTAAGGAGAGTAGAGAAGAGCAGAACAGAATCTGAGGGAATTCTTTCCAGCCTCTTTATTCAAACTCTTCCTCTGAACGCTAGATACCGATTCCCGCGTCCACGCTTAGACTGGCCAAGCTTTGATCTTCAGGTGGACTCCTTGACTCACCTGCTCCGCCACAGCTTAGCCTTTGTAGAGTTCAGAATTCCTCCAGCAGAGTGCTGGCTCCCACGCACCCATTGTGACCCTGCCTTCTCCGGGTGTTCTCAGCCAATCGTTCTGCGTACGGCAGGGGCCTGGCACTGCAGACTGTATCAGTCCAGAAGCAGCCAAGCCAAAGAAAGCCACACCTGAACAGGTTCTTAGAACCTTAGAAACTATGGGTAAGATAAAAATGCCTGGGCTGAGGCACAGAATGGTGGATTGTGCCGCTGAAGGAATTTATTCCTTCACTCAGTCAGGCAGTCCAGCCTCTCTGGCATCTCTCTCATGGCTGGATTTGCGACAGAGATGAAAATACGGACCCTTCTCTTGTGGGGAATCTGGGGACAACTTTTAGAAGAGGTGACACTGTCCTTGAGATCTTATATAACAGGCAGAGCCCGACAGCCTCAGGTTCCCGCCCCCTGAGGGCAGTTGGGGGGAGGGGGTTCAGGCAAGATCTGAAGTAAAGTTGAGATAGACTCTGCCCTCATGGAGAAGCAGGAGGCGCTGTTCATTTGTCGCCTCTCCTAGCCCTGCCCTTGCCAGGAGCTGAGTTCTTCCAGACCCCACTGCTAAAAAAACGGGGATCATGTAGCTAGCTACCTGCCAGTGGCTGCATTCGCGGATCCTAGGCCCCACTTTCCTCCCCATGCCTCAGCCCTGGCCTGCCCCTTTCTCCTGACCTCAGGAGAGTCATCAATCAGCCTTCTCAGGATCACAGAGGGCATTAGCTACATAACACCCGAGCTCAGGAGACATTGCAGAGATGCCAACCTGCAGAGTGAGGAGGCAGGCTTTCTCTCACCACTTGATACCAGGTCTGTCCAACTCCCTCCCTTTTCTCTGGGGTCTGTCACTAACAGTTCTCCTCGGGGACCTCTCCCCATCACCTACTGTCCTCTTTGCCCGGTAGCTTCCCTCTTGCTCAGCATAAACACTCCAGAAAGGTCGGACTCTTGCGCGGTCCAGGGAGGAGGTAAGAAACCCTCCAGTCACAGGGGCCTCATGTTCATCTTCAGTGTTATCTGCAATCTCCCTGCTCCAAAACTGAAGAGTGCCTTCAGTTCTCTGATAGGCTGGCAGGCGTGGAGCAGATCCTCGGATGGCAAGGAAACCGATGGAACGTTGAGATAATAATAAAAAATAAAAATAAAATAAAAAATTTAAAGACAAACAGTCTTGAGAGCCAGAAGTGAGGGCTCCCCAGTGGGAGACAGGAACAGCAGAGTATGGTGATGACTTACCCCACTCCAGAGGACCCACCAGAACACTTGTAGGAAGTTTAGGGTTTTTTTTGGGGGGGGGGAGCGGGTTGGACAGGGTTTCTCTGTAGCCTTGGCTGTCCTTGATTCGCTTTGTAGAGCAGTCTAGCCTCGAACTCACAGCGATCCGCTTGCCTCTGCCTCCCAAGTGCTGGGACTAAAGGCGTGTGCCACCACCGCCTGGCTATTATTCACGCTTATTAATCCCTTCATGTGCAGGCCTCTACATTGGCTGGCGCTGCCCCCACTACTTATGGGACTGTTTCCGTATTGGAGATGAGTCCAAGTGCTTTTGTGGACATTTGCTGAAAGAACACCAGATCATCTCAGGTAGGAAAGGAGTTACCAGACTCTTGTCAGATATAGAAGGGCTACTGGATTCTGTCAGGTCTTGGTGGGAGAGGGGGAGATGAACCGAGAGTGTAGAAATTCGGGCCCTTCCGAGTGCTGCTCCCATGTGCCACCATCTCCATCCTCCCAGATTTGTCGGTGCCCTGCAGTGTGAGCCAGTGCAGGTGCCTCATGTTCTGTTTCATCCCATCACGCCCGGAGGAGGTGGGTGAGTTCTGGCTTAAAAGACGGGCCACCTTTGACCCCAAGGCCTGGAGAGCCCAGTGTCGCTGCAAACATACTCATGAAGAACACGCAGCCACTGGAGCGCATCCCTGCAGGCACCGAGGTAACTTCTGGTGCAAAAGGGCGTTTGGGTGGGGAGAAGGGGATATGAGGTGCCCGGCGGGCTTGAGGTTACGGATGAGGTGAGAGTGAGTCAGCTTGTGAGGATGCTGTGATGCCTTCCGTTCTTCTCGGGTGCTCTTCTAGGCTGTGCTTGCAACTGTTTTGAGTCTAATTTCCTCTGCTCGGCCTGTGACCGGCGCTGGGAGGAGCACGAGACTTTCTTTGAAACCAAAGAAACCAGGCGAAGAGGAGGGAGACCTTACGGTAAGGGACAGCAGGGGCGGGACCATGCCAGCGTCTGTAAGCAGAAGGCTGGGCAGAAAGGCACTCCACCCTCTGCCCCATCCCCAGCCCACCCCGCCGCATCCCATGCCTGCACTACTTTCCATCCCCAGGAGCAGACTATGTGCCTTTTGCAGAGATGCTTGCCCTCTGAGATGCCATCCTCACCAACTCTGACCTTGGGGCCCTCCAGAGGCAGGTGTCTCTGGCCACCCCAATTCCCACTCTAGATCCCTGGCCCAAGCAGCCTTCGACCTGACCCCCATGTCTGACCCCCATACCTGACCCCTTCGCCTCTCTTCTTCCCTTTTCCAGGGACAGACACTGCCAACAACTGACACAGGCTCTTCTGAGCCTGGCCAAGATCAACAATAAAGTGAAAGCCAATAGAACCTGACCCGGCTCTATATGGGGCAGGTAGCGTTAAGACTCAATTTGCCGTCAGCTCAGACTCCAGGCAAGAGGCAGCACCAAGCAGCCATCATCTTCCTCTACCGTGTCACATTCGAGCTCTCCTGGCCCTGAAAGCCAAAGGGAGAGTTTGAGCAATAGAATAGGTGGTGGTTTCTGATGTAGCGGGGTTCCGTTGGCAAAGACACTGCAACCAGTAGGGCTCTGGAGACTTTGAGCAGTGTGGTTTCACACCACCTTGGTGGGGGGCAAAGAGCAAAAATCCATTCATTTGAAGGAGTTTTTTCAAGGTTGGGTAAGAAGGAGAGGTAAGAAATCAGCCAGTATCCAAAGTGGGCTGTAGATCAAAGAAGCAGCTTTTTTTAAAGGAAAAGGGCGGGGGGGGGGGGCAGGTGTGGTGGCACACGTCTGTAATTCCAGCACTCAGGGAGGCAGAGGCAGGCAGATCTTTGTGAGTTCCAGGCCAACCTTGTCTACAAAGCAAGTCCAGAAGTCCAGGACAGCCAAGAAAGACTACACAAAGAAACCCTGTCTTGAAAAACCAAAACCAAAACAAAACAAAACAAAAAAGGTGAGGGGTAGGGGGCATCCATATACAAAAAGATCTCCAAGGATGCAGAAGAAAGGAATGTTTGGTCAGACGAGATCTCCAATGTGGAGGAAAGAGGATGAGGTCAAGGCAGAGGTGAAGGTGTTTCCTCTGGTGAGGAGAAACTTCATTTCAGAGGAGGAGGTGTGAGCTGTGTGGAGTAGGAACTCCTAGAAGGTCCCCTCTGGTGACATCTATATTCCCTGTGATGCAAGGAAGGGGTTAGTGGAGAGCAGGAGACACCGGGGAAGACTGGCGTAGGGAATGGGAGCAAAGCGTGGAGCAAGCATAGAGGATCTGGCATGGTTGGAGGTGAGCGTGAGAGGAAAATAGCTAGGCTGGTGGATGCTGATGGGATGGTGTCGGGACAGTGAGGAAAAGGCAGCTAAAGAAATGGGCCTGGGGGCTGGAGAGATGGCTCAGGGGTTAAGAGCACTGGCTGTTCTCCCAAAGGTCCTGAGTTCAATTCCCGGCAACCACATGGTGGCTCACAGCCATCTATACATGAGATCTGGTCCTCTTCTGACATTCAGGCAGAATACTGAATAAATAATTAAAGAAAAAAAGAAAAAATGGGCCTGAAGAAGTGAGGGGAGCAGGTGTCACAAATGAGAAGTGATGTCAGGAAACAACTGCTGGATGACGGGAGCCAAAAAAAGGAACACGAGAGCTCTAGTGAGCTCCAGAAGCAGGTGTGTTGGCATGTGCTGCCGTGCAGGGCCTGCAGAGCACGCAGATTTCAGGGAGCAGCTGCAGGTGATGGCAGGTGTTGGGATAAGGAGTCCAGGTCAGGGTCAGGTTTGAGTCAGGGTCAAAATTATGAATGTCTGGGGGGTGACAGAACTCCATAGGTGATTTTAGGGCCGTAGGACAGTCAGACACTGGTGAGCTTTGTCATGCTAGGTTGCCTCCTTGGGCTTCAGTTGCTAGGTCTATAACAGAAATAACCTGTGTTCCCTGCTTTCCACAGAAACCCAAAGAAATACCTGGCTTCAAAGCTTGGCACTTACTGGATTCCCACCTTTCCTCCCATCCCAGATCCCCCTGCCTCGTACCTTTAAGTCTCACATCTAAGGCTCAGGGGCAAAGTGAGCCTACATTTCTCATATTTAGAAAGGTCATCTGTCTTTGCAGAGGAAGGGATGTAGCCCAGATTGCTAAGACCCCAGGGCAAAAATCATACCACATATCAACCCTCCAAAGAAGACAGGGCTTTCTAACAATAATATTTATGTAAAACAGAGCATGCTAATTCCAGAAGGTTCTCAACATTGGTTGTATGAACTGTGGTGATCATATAAAACTAATTCAGTTAATAGAAGAGTTGATAGAAGAGTTACTATGATTAGGTCACTGGGGTCACAGTATGTAAACACAAGAGAATAATAAACACCATCTATTTCTATATATAAAAAGCAGAACAGTGAAACACCAAATTAAAAAAAAACATTTATACAGCATTTATACATCAGGCCTCATGCAAAAACAAAACAAAACAGTCTCTAGAGGTACAATAGTAACTTACATTACTGTGCCAGACTAGAACTCACCAAGTGGTAAGTATTGGGGGCAGGAGAGGGGATGCTAATGATTTTTGAGTCCTAGTCTTGCTATGTAGACCAGACCAGCCTGGAACTCGTGAGTAGCCCTCCTGCCTCTGTCTCTCAAGTGGAATCTCGTGTTTCTTGTTTCAAGATACAGAGATGGGGAGATGGTTCAGTGCTTGAGCGTTGGCTGTCTTGTAGCAGACTGACGCTTGGTTCACATCTGGCGGCTCACTCCAGCTAGGAATCGCCAACACCCTCGCTGGCCTCCACAGGCACTCACATGGACTTGCACATAAACCCACACATATACATATAAACCCTTAGGGGCGGGAGAGATGGCTAAGCATTTAAGGGCACATACTGCACTTGGAGAGCACTGGGACTCAGCTGTCGGTAATCATATCAGGTGGCTCCCAAAAGCCTGTAACCTCCAGTTCTAGGGCACCTTATAGCGTCCCATGGGCACCTGTACACATAGGCACACAACCCACAGGCACACACACATAATTTTTGTGGGGAAAAAAATGGTATGTCTACAAGCAGAACTGGCTCGCTGAAGATGCTTGCCACAGAGCTAACGGCACCACACGCCACTTATGAAGTAGAAAAAAAAATGTACAGCATGCATAGGATGCTCCAATCCTCACCAGTTTGAGAAAAAAAAAATATGCCGGAAAAACTGCGTGATATCGATGTAGGCGGGAGCACGAACATAAAGAAACTGACCTTAAGTTAAAAAAATTTTTTTTCCCATACAATATATCTCGCATATTTGAAGTGGTCAAAGAGCTGGACTTGATGAGACCAGGTACCTACTCTACAAATTAAAAAAGACCTGGCTCCCAGTTCACCTTTAGTCCCGCCCACATGACTTCTGGAACCAATAAGCGCCGAATGTCCTTGGCCAACGCCGAGAAGGGGCTGCACTACATTTAGCCCTTTGTGCGGCAGGTGTCGAGGCTCCCCTCCCCTCTTCCTCCCACCATTAGGGGCCAGAGCTAAAAGGGACTAGCCGAGCACGAGTAAGGTCCCACCCACTCAGGAACCACAACCTAAGCTAGGTCTAGGTGGTAAACCTGAGCCCATTAGGAAAAGATCCCACCCCCCCGAGGTTCAGTCCTTCCAATGGAATGGGAAAGAACCTCAAAACGAAACTGCGTAGGGATCCAATGAGATGCACCGCGGGGTCCGCCCCGCAGCCGCACGGGGCCAATGGCGCTGTGGCTGCACGCGGCAGGCTCCGGGAAGATGGCTGCTGCAGTGCTGCTGGCACTGGGTTTGCGCGGTGCGCGCAGAACCCTGGCAGCCGCGGGGCTCCGGGGGGCGCAGGTGAGACGCAGCCGGAGGGGCGAGGGGGTCTTGCAGGCACCGGTGCATCCCGGGGTCGGCACGCGTGCCGCGCATCCCCACGGAGCCACTGCCTCTCCCAAGGGTCAGATTCAGGGACTTTCTCTGCAGCGTACCAGTTGGGACGGAACGGGTGCTGCTGGCTGGGCGCCTGCTCCAGGCTACCTCTGCCGTGCACGCTTGCAGGAATTGAGTTCTCCTTTCTGGGAGCTAGCCGGCTGGCCTCCTCGGACCTCAGGCCCCTAATGTGCACCAGTTTTTGCTTTTTCGTCTTCCACACTTTGCGGCAGCGATTTAATTTAGCCCACTGTTTCCCCTCAGTGTAACGCGCTCACTCTGGCCTTCCCTGAATCGGTGGGAAACTGGAATATTCCTACCTCCTATCGAGTTCACTTAGCTGGACTCTTACGTAACCCAGATATCAAGTTTGACACCCAAATGAGAGATCAGCCAAGTGTCCGATAGGACAAATATATTAAAAACCTAAACTCAAGCAACAAAGCCTAAAGATCGGAGAACGCACAGTAGAAATAAGCGGGAACATAGTAAAGAGCTTCACGCCCTCTTAGGACAGGATTTCCATCACTCTTCGAAGCGGTCAGAGGGGGTATTCAAGGGTAGCATAGGAACTCAGACCCCAACGTTGTTTTGTTTGCTTTTGGGGACAGTGTCTTATGCAGCCCACACTGCCTCCCCATCCTAGGGCCTGCAACTCCACACCTAGGAAGAGACAAGTCTTGCAACTGCTGTTCTGGGTCCTTTTTACATGCACAGCACTAGATTTCTTAGGCACATTTACAGGCATCAATTGCACTCCTAAGTCCTACACAGTAATTACTGCGTGTTCTGTAACCGGGCCCACCGTCATCTGGCGCACACGTTGCTGCTCAGGCCTTGAGATTCGGGAACTTTTCCCTTGAGTGGAACCACTAATGAGTTCTTAGAAGAAGGAAGGAGATTAGTGATGCTCTCGGGAGCCCAGCGCCAACTAAGTGCGAGGGGAAATCACTGCCAGCTCTCTCCTTTGGATTCACACGCCCCACCTTCAGGCTCGAGGAAACGCAGGTGTGACCGATGGGAGTGAAGTGGCCAAGGCCCAGACAGCAGCTCCTGGAGGAGCTGCACCAACCATCTTTTCCCGGATCTTGGACCGGAGCCTTCCAGCTGACATTCTGTATGAAGATCAGCAGGTGAGGGCCCCCCCCCACCCCCCCGGTTAGGGACCAACCCTCTTGAGAATTTCATAGGTGCCATTGGGCCTGATGAAGTAACAGTGATCTCTCACCTGTCGCTGCCCACCCCCCTCCCCAGTGCCTAGTGTTCCGGGATGTGGCGCCTCAGGCTCCTGTGCACTTTCTGGTCATTCCTAAGAAACCCATTCCTCGAATTAGCCAGGCTGAAGAAGAAGACCAGCAGGTAGGGAGACCGGGGACAGGGCCCTGTCTGGGAGGAGCCCTGGATTAAGCTAAAGGTTTGACTCTGATGGAGTTGGTCACCTCTGTCCCTCCCCTTTTCCCGGTAGCTTCTAGGACACTTACTTCTTGTGGCCAAGAAGATAGCAAAGGCTGAGGGTCTAAAAGACGGGTATCGGCTTGGTGAGTGATTTTTTTTTTCCACGAGAGTCCCGGTTTCTCGACACAATCTCTATTCTTTGGCCTCTCCCGTGGTCATGATCCCTAACCTCAAGCTCTGTTTCAGTGGTCAACGATGGGAAGATGGGCGCGCAGTCCGTGTATCACCTTCATATTCACGTGCTTGGAGGCCGACAGCTGCAGTGGCCACCTGGCTAACCCTGCCAGCTGCCCAAGGACCACAGACCTGGATGCTTGGGTGGAGAGAGTTGGAAAAGGAATCCTGTGGTGTTAATAAAATCTATTCTCCCCCACTATTGCATCTTTGTCTTAAATATGTGACAAATTTATACCACAAAGGTGAAAAAAGAAAATGGATCCAAGGCTATGAACTTTCTTAGCCATGGTCAGAATAAGACCCAGTCAGTGGCTGGAGTGGTGGCCTTTAATCCCAACACTTGGGAGGCAGAGGCAGGCAGATCACTGAGTTCGAGGCTGGCCTGGTCTACAAAGCAAGTGCAGGACAGCCAAGGCTACACAGAAACCCTGTCTCCAAAAACAAAAACAAAAACAAAAAAACCCAGCTCAGTGGTTAAAAGAACGTATAGCACAGATCTGCTAGTGTCTAATGGTCCATTCTAGGTCTGGCTTCTAGGGGAAATAATAATAATAACAGTAGAAATTTGCCCTAATGACTACACAGAGACGTGTGTACTGTACCATATTCCCTTCCACTTTGCAGTTATCTGTATCTCTGAGGAGGATCGAACCCAGGACCCCAGTTGGGCATGCTGGGCAAACACTACTACCACTGAGCTGCATTATCAGATCCTATTTCATATATTTTTCATCCCTAAACTGTTAAAAAAAGGAAGGGGGGAAAAGCGCTTTGCTCCCCCAACTTAGGAAATGAACCAAACAAACGGGAGTTCATATTGATGCCCATCCTGTTCTTGTCTCCGATGCATCCCCGCCCCCATAAGTCACTTTAGTCACTACAATCAAGTTGGGCGTGGGGGCGAGAGTCCAGACTAGTGGAACCTTTAAAGCCCAGGTGAAGCCGAACGGAGCCGGGACTATTGAAGAGCACCGAGTCCAAGACTTCCGCCCCTGGAGAGCGTTTGTTTATCTCCTCCTACCGGCTACAGCCGGGTCCGTCGAGCTCTTGTGCGCAGTCTCCTGGAGTTGTTTGCCGTCTCTATGGCAACCTAGGAGGTGGAGTCCGAAAATGGAGACCTCCAAGTCTACGGAGGACTCTCAATCCCAGTAAGCGCCCGTGGGTATGAGAGAACAAGGAAGGTCTACGAACTAACTTTGAAGCGATTTTGACAGCTTTGATGTATCCGTTTCTTTCAGATCTTTAGATGTACAGCCCAGCTCGGAAGAGCTGGAGACCACTTCAGAACCCATTCCTTCCAGTGACAGTCCTAGGTCTGCCCTAGAGTTTATAACTGCCCCAGTTGTACTACCTACAAGGGTTCCTGGGCTCACAGAGCTCTCCGAGGCCGCCTGCTTTGCTTCCCATCAGATGGGCCATGGGAGTTTGGGATATCAGCCCCTCTATGTTTCTTACGTTCCTCGGAATCCCTGTAACACCTCAGGCCCAGCAACTGCATCTTCTTATCCTGCCCATAGCTCTGGTCACAGCTCTGAGTCTGACCCTTGCTGTGGTCTTGGCCAGAGCTTTGAACCTTGCCAGGGCTCTGGGCCTGGGCCTGCCCCTACACCTGTCCCTGCCTCTGCACCTGTCCCTGTCTCTGCACCTGTCCCTGCCTCTGCACCTGTCCCTGCCTCTGCACCTGTCCCTGCCTCTGCACCTGTCCCCGCCTCTGCACCTGTCCCCGCCTCTGCACCTGGTCCTGCCCACTCTGTGTTCAGAAGCCCCGCACCATGTCTGCTCCCTATATGGAATCCTCCGCCCGGCCACTGGGAGCCACACCAACAGCCCTGGGAAGCTCTGCAAGTCTCAGAACCTGGGGCGCGGGGCCCACATAAGCCACCAGAGGTTGAAGAGGAACCTGGGTTTCTCTGTAAAACCCTGCCACGTGGCCAATGTCTCCTCTACAACTGGGAGGAAGAGGTATGAAAGTTTGGCCTGCTCTCTTTTCCTGAAAGCTGACCTCAGTTTCCTAAGGGAGCCAATAGTTTGTGGTGAAGGTCTATGTTAGAAGGGAACTCATAGTCACTTTACCATGGGATCCACAGAGAGCCACCAACCACCTGGATCAACTCCCAGGATTCCAAGATGGCTCTGAGAGTTACTTCTTCCGACACGGACACCAGGGGCTGCTGACTATGCAACTTCAATCACCCATGCCTTCTAGCACCACCCAGAAAGACTCTTACCAGCCCCCAAGAAAAGCCTGCCACCCACTTCGAGGTGTGAAGCATGGAAGACAGGGGGCCAGAAAGAGCCCGGTGGGCAGAAAGACAAGAGACAGGCCTTTCTGGTGGGACTGTGACTTGCTTGGTGGCTATAAAGGCCACACCCCAAGCCTTCCCTTCTTTTCCCTGAAGCTGCTTGACGACCCTCCTCTTCTGCCCTCCCACAGGGAAGCGTGAAGGCATGCTGGAGCTGCTCCTGCACCACCAGATCTGGTGAGAGCCTGGGAATGGGGAAGGGGAAGGGGAGGAGGAAAATGGGGATTGGCCTTGACCTCTCCCAGGGCTATGCAGTAAAGAGGTACAGGCAGAACAAGAACCTCCAAGGAAGCTCGTTGAGCCTGAGTCCGTAACACACCATGACTATAAAGTGCAGCTGGTACTAACAGGGCCTCCAGCCCCAACGAAGGTGAGAGAACCCAGCCCACCCTGCTTGTACAGCTGGGTGTACAACAGTGGGAAAGCAACAAACCCACAGGTTTTGAGAGAGAACCGAAGGCCAGGGGTTACTCAGTATGTCTCCTCTCACAGCCTCATGATTACCGCCAGGAACAGCCTGAGAGCTTCTGGGTACAGCGAGCGCCACAGCTACCGGTGTGTGCGGGTGACAAGGTGTTGGGATCGGGGGAGAGGGGCTCTTCTGTTCTAGCTCGGGGAAGGGTGGCATCTGTCCTTCTCCTGGGACTCTTCCAGGGTGTCAGTAACATCAAGACGCTGGACACGCCATTCCGGAAGAACTGCGCCTTCTCGACACCGGTGCCCTTGTCTCTGGGGCAGCCTTTGCCCTATGAACTTGACAGTGGCCCCCAGCAAATGGGGGCAGTGTCTTCCCTTGCCTGTCAGGGAGGAGGGCAAGGGTGTGGAAGAGAGAGAACAGCTCTACTCTAAGAGTTCAAGGGGCCAGGGGACATGGAAATTGGAGTCTATTTTTGTTGTTTATACTACAGAGGTGGAGTTAATTCTCTGTACTTGGCAAGGGAGTTTTACATAAAGCACTCCTACCCGGAAGCCACTAATGATTGATTCTGTGAGTCACTGTGTCCGCACCCACTATTCTTCTCTTGAGATGGCCCGGACCCCAGACAATGACACCATGATTTATTGTTGTTGTTGTTGTTGTTGTTTTATACTTGGACAAAATATTCTGGTCTAGATACAGATATTTACAGAAGGCAGGAAGAGGACCAAGCCAGGGAGGGGGCATGTATAATATATACAAGGCTGAGCTGCAGTATATGACTCCATATAAGGCAAAGGGCTTTTGTGCATGTTTTCCATCTCATATGGCATGGCATATGGCATGTTGTGTAGAGAGACGGCGTCCATTGCCCATCCAAGTGCCAGCGGCAGGAGATTGTCTGGCTTGGGGTTTACAGGAGTCCAGGAGGTCCTTTTCGCTCTCCTAGGAGCCAATAAGTTCTCATTTTTCCTTTTCCCTGGAGGCAGGGGAGTGGACATAGTTCAGATTCTTCTGTGTTAATGCCTTCATCTCCCTCTCTTCCCCCACCTTCCACCCTCCCACAAGCCACGCCCCCACGGCCTGCTGTCACCTTCATCTCCACATCCCCACGGAGCTCTAGCTGAAAGCATCCTAGCTCGTCCAGGGCATCCTTGGTGGTTGAGGAAACATGGATCTTTAGAGCTGGGGTGGTATAGACCAGGAACAGAGGGAGAAAGAAGAGTCAGAACTGACGTTGCTGGAGAATGCAGTCAGCCACCCCTCAGGAAGACACGCACATACCCCCTGCCCTCCCAGTGCACACTTATGATAATCAATATATGCCCAAGGACAGGGCACCTCAGAACTATCCAACCAAGAGACACGGAGGAGCTCTGGAAAGAAGAAAAGAGCTAGGCAGATCCAGGTCAAGGCTGGAATTAAAGGCTGATGTGATGTCCTCACCTTGACCATTGGACTCCATTCTAGAAGCAGTGTTTACTGTGTCTCCAAAAAGACAGTACCGGGGCATCTTCAGGCCAACAACACCAGCACAGACTGGCCCTATTAAAACAAACTTGTTGGTAGAGACCCAGAAAAGTAGGACCTTGGGCTGGGTGAGAATCAGCCTTACCAGTATGGACGCCGATGCGTAACCTCAGCTGGTCATGGGGTCGGTGGCGGATGCGGAAGGAAGAGACCGCATCTAGTAATGCTAGGGCCATTCGCGCAATCTCTGGTGCATGCCGCTGACCATTTCGGCCTGGAAGGCCAGATACCACCATGTAGGCATCCCCAATGGTTTCCACCTGATTTAAAGGGAAAGTTGAAAGGTCATCTGTCGGCTCAGTAGTAAGAACAATGGCTGCTCCTCCAGAGGACCCTGAGTTCAGTGCCCAGCACCCACGTAACAATGCAAGCCCCCTGTAACTCCAGCGCCAGGGAATATGACACCCTATTGTGGTCTCCACAGGCAACCACACACAGGTGTCACATTCACACAGATGCGCGCGCTCACACACACACACACACACACACACACACACACACACACACACGAATAAAATAATAAAGCTAGTTTGAAGAGGCCATCGCTAGCTGTGTCACCGGGAATGAGATAGGAAGACAAGCTGGGCACCATGCGTGGTCCTGCCAGCCTGCGAGGCCATGACTGAGTAGGTAGACTGGGAACTCCATGGCCCTAGGTCGTGGTCCTGAGAACCTGGGGATAAGACAGGGAACCCACAACTCCTCCTGGAGACCCCAGCACCCAGTGAATACTCAGCAGCATTTGCTGAGCAAGTAGAAAGGGTCACCATCCTAGTCCAAAGAACTCCAAGGCTCAAAGAAGATCAAGCAGCCTCCGCAGCACTTAGAGATAGAGGAACACTGTGTCTAAAACTTACTCTCAGCTGGTCCAGAAAATAATTAAATGAACTTCAAAAAATAAATAAGTAAAATAAGACCAGGGATGTACAAGCAGTGGAATGGATTAGCATGGGAAAAGCAATGGGTTTGATTCCCAAACACTCAGGGATAGGTGAAGTCATCTGAAGTAAATAGGAGGAAATAAAGCAATTGATGGATTTGAGTAAAAGGGTTTGTGGGAGTTTTGTTAGGGAAGCATCAGAGAGAGTGGCTTTAAAAGAACTTTGTTTACGTGTAGCCAAGGCTGACCTCAAACTCACATCCAACTGTCCCAGCCTCCTAAACACTGGGATGACAGGGAAGACATCACCATGCCCAACATAATTATCTGCCACATACCACACTCAATGTTAGGCGCTTAAAAAAACAAACAAACAAACAAAAACCAGAAACAGTTCTCTCTGGGCTCAGTGGAGCATGCCTGTAATCCCAGCACTCAGGGAGGCGGAGGCAGGCGGATCTCTGTCCAGCCTGGTCTACAAAGTGAGTCTAGGACAGCCAAGGCTACACAGAGAAACCCTGTCTAGAAAAAAAATAGTTCTCACATTTATTTATGTGTACATGCACATGAGTGCGCGCACACGCGCGCGCACACGCGCACACACACACACACACACACACACACACACACACACACACACACACACCCCTGTGGAAGTCAGAAGACAATCTGCAGAAGTCGGTTCTCTCCTTCCATCAGATTCCAGGGAGCGAGCCTAAGTCATCAGGTTTGGTGCCTTTACCCCTAAGCCGTCTCACCAGCCCATCAGTTCTCATATAACTAATCTATTCCTGCGACAAATTAGGCTCAGAGGACCCCTGTTGATTGCCTGAGTCCACATAGTTGGCTATAAAGTCGATATTCAAACGCAGCACATTTTTACTCCCAAGGACAATTCGGCCAGCTCAGTGACTTTAACAAAGAGCTTTATACCATATACTCATGTCTTTCCCCTCACCACACCCCATAGTCAGTCTGTGCTCACAGCCTCCGTGGTTCTTCTGGAAGGAAAGACCAGTTGGATATAGTAATGCCCCAGAGAGAGGGAGACTAACCCAGGTGATGGCTGTGATTAGGGAAGCTGAGAGTCACAGGTGTTAGCCCAGTGACCGCATTGCTAGAACCACATCCACTAAAGGGCACCAGGGTGCTGGAGGACCTTGGGGGAGCATCAGCTATGGAGTGGATCTGGTATGTAGGGTTCAGGAAACTGGGTTTCAAATGGGTCTTAGAAGGAGGTCGGCTCTGGCTCTCACCTTGTAGACATCAAAGTTGTCGATTATGGCATCAAAGCAGGTATAAAGGTCATTAAGGAGTGTCACCACCTAACAGGACGGGAAAGCAGAGGCTCTGAAGTTTACACCCAAGTGTCTAATAACTCTCAACCCTCAAGCCGAAAGATAAAAGAACTTGAGAGCGAATTAGTCCAGTAAGGCTTCCAGGGCCCTGCACCACCCGTGTCGGCTCACAGCCCTCACCTGCATGGGCGTGCTCTCGGCCGACAGTGCTGTGAAGCCCACAATGTCACTGAAGTAGATGGTAACACTGTCAAAGGCCTCCGCCTGGACCGTCTCTCCCCGTTTTAACTGCTCGGCCACAGAACTAGGAAGCAAGGGGGCACCGGTCAGCCCAGCCCAAGGGAAGAAAGTAGGAGGGTAAGGACAGGGTAGGTGGCTATGGCATGGACAAGCTATAGCATCAAAGCCAGATTTGGTGGAATAAAAGGAAAGCGGGTGAGAAGATGTCACCTAGTGCACAGTAGGGTGTGCAAGCGGTGGGGAGTTGTGGCGGGACCCATGTGGGGCTAAGTGCTTCCTGCTGAAATTGTTCTGCACACACTTGCTGAGACAACAGTGAGGAAGAACGGGGCCCTAAAAGTGAAGAGCATTTAGCCTGTAGCTGGAGGGTGGGGGAAGCTCACTGTGGCAAGAAGTAGGGTCCCCAGGATTGCAAACAAGTTCTCAGAAGATAAATGAGGCAGAACCCACAGTGGGACAGAGGTCTTACTGGGGTAGGATTTGGTAGAGCAGCGCCTCGGCCTTGCGTTTCTCCTCTAGATAGGCCTGTGTGCGTTCCTCCACCAGCTTTTCCAGGTTGTTGGCGTACTGCTCCATTCGAAGCAAGAGGTTGTCCAATATGCTGGTACCACCCTCCCTGCAGGAAGGCCAGGATATAACACCTGCTCCAAGGTCCTCAGGACTAACAGGACTTCCTATCCAACCCACACCTGGGGCCCACCAGCCTCATCCATTAAGAATGATACGGCTTCTGTCCCCGGGAGCCCCCGAGCCTCCGTGCCCTCTCACTTGTTAAACCGGTGAATGAAGCCTTTGATTTGCCCAAAGTCTGGACGTTCCGCTGGGTCCTGGGCCCAGCATCTCTCCATCAGCAAAACCAACTCTTCGTTCAGTTGTGTCCGATCAATGCTGGGCCGGAAATATGGCCTCTGGCCATTTCGCACTTTCTGGACAATCTCTGAAGGTGACAGAAAGTGTGGATGAAGAGCCAGGCTCCCCTAACAGAAGAAGCTGTGAATAGCAACTGACTCTCTCACCTTTGGGACTGAGATCCAGGCCTTCCAAGTAGAAGGGACCACTGCGAAGTGCTATTTCCTGAAGGATGATCGCAAAGCTGTAGACGTCTGCCTTCTGCATGCCCGTGGTTGGCAAAGGGTTCCCACTAAGCAGTTCGGGGGCAGTCCATAGCTTCTCTGCAAAGAGCAAAGAGGCTGGCTAGAGCATCCTGGATTCCACCGGGGCTTACCACCCCACCCCACCCCACCCACCCCCACACCCACATTACTGCTGCTGGTCTACCTCTCACATCCTCCCTGGGAGGAAATGACCAAGGCCTTAAGGACAATATAAAAGGTAGGTGGCAGGGGGAGGGAGTGGGAGAGGGGGGGATGATGCAGGAAGCAGCCTCACTGGCATAGAGGGCATGGCTGTCGTCAGGTTCGGCAGTCGATCGGAAGCTAGCCAGACCATAATCTGTTATCTTGAGCACAAAACGACTGTCCACCACACAGTTGGAGGACTTGAGACTTCCGTGGGATGAAATAATGCTGTTGTGGAGAAAGGCCATACCCTGCGGGATTCAGAGTAAGCATCTTGGTCAGACTCGGCTTAGGCCACCCCAGTCCATGAGACGACCCAGCTAAGTGTATAGAGACATTCAGACCGCTAACCCCAAATCACTAGAAATTAAAGGATATTGAGACCATAAAAACAAGCAGCTGAGTTGGGACAACATCCCTGGAGGAGCCTCTACTCAACGGAGCAGGGAGAGTGGGAAAGCCATCCCTTCCTGGTACCAGAAATAGCATCAAGGTATCAGGCACAAGGGATAGGGGGAAGTGCTTAAGAACAGAGGTACAGGGAATCACCAACAGTCTCCCTGGAAATGGCAGCCTTCTGAGCGGTGAGGGAACAGCCAACGCTAGTGTGGCACCCGAAGTGGCGTCACAACTTAAGGCTCTGGCCTAGTCTCTAGATGCACCACAGACAATCAGCCAGTTGGAATCTAGTGTTTTACTGTGTAGGAAGCAGGTCGTGGTGAGAGCAGAACAGGGTCCACTAGAGGGATGCTAGACCAGGCAGCAGTGAAGGAGACAGAAAAACCAACCAACCAACCAAATTAGACAGAAACAACAGCCAAGCCGTGCAGAAGTATGGCTTCCAGGAGGCAGAGACGTCACGACATTTTCCTTTAAGGAATTAAAAGGCTAGTCTTGAAGGACAAGCAGCAACCCCCAACACCCCCTACATACACATACACACACACACACACACACACACACACACACACACACACACACACACAAGGAAAGAAGGCTCAGCATGGTGAGCCGACATCGCGACATGAGCACGTAAAACTCCGGCCCTGAACAGCTCGTGGTCTGTGAGCTCTTACTCTTTATTGCTCTGAGAGCCAAGAACCCTTCAGAAATGCCTGAGCCAGTAAACTGACTGCTGTGGAAACTGAAAAAGGAGCCCTGCTTTTCATAGTTATCATCTCTCTCAGTTGATGACAAACTTTCATATGCATAACTTGATTTAAAAAAAAAAAAGCTTCCTGAGAATTTAGCAGAAACCCAGAGGTGTCATCAGGCACAGCCAGGGATCTTGTTATCAGACTGACTGGCTCTGAGACCTGCTCCTGAACACCTGTCGCACCCGTGCAAGGTTCCCCAGGGTGCTTCCACTGTTTGTGAGCCTCTGGGTCATTTGAAAATAGTTGACCGTCAGAATGGAAACAGGGCCGGGCTGTGGTGGCACAGGCCTCTGGTCCCAGCACTCAGGAGGCAGAGGCAGAAGGATCACCGAGAGTTCAAGGCCAGCCTGGTCTACAAAGCGAGTCCAGGACAGTCAAGGCTACACAGAGAAACTCTGTCTCGAAAAACCAAAAACCAAAAACAAAAACATAACAAACAAACAAAAACAAAATGGAAACTAAGGTTTAGTGCAATTCTCCTTCCCTTATCTTAGTTTAATGAATCTTTTTTTTTCCAGTCTAACCAGGTGTGGTGGCACATACCTACGGTGTTAGCATTTGGGCGGGAGGTAGAGATGGGAGAATCAGGAGTTCAAAGCAATTTCTGGCTTTATAGTAAGTTTGAGTTCAGTCTGGGAAACATGAAATCCTGTCTCTAAAAGAAATCAAAGCACGTGTGGTGTTACACGTGTGGCATTACACGCCTTTACTCCCAGCACAGAGGAAGCAGAGGCAGGAGGATCTCTGAGGCAAGCCTGGTCTACAGAGATAGTTCCAGGTCAGCCACGACTACACAGAGAGACCCAGTCTCCCAAAAAGTCAGTTACATTTAGATCTGCTGGCTACAGAGTAGACATATCTTTAGCAGCTAGTTATAGATATGCCAAGTACTGATTAAAGCAGGAAACAATAGGAAGTACGTGCTTGGAGGCTTCACTCATCTCTTTGCTGTGTAAGGGATTTGGTTTGATTGTTTTGTTCTGATACAGATTGTTACTATGATGTTCGGGCTGTTCTTGAACACCCAATCCTCCTGTCTCAGTGAGTGCTGAGATTAGAGGTGTGCACTACCCACATCCAACTAAGAGATGTCTTTTCACGGGTTTTTTTTTTCTTCTTGTTTTCTTTTTCTGGATAGGATCTTGTGTAGTCCAAACTGGCCTGAAACTCACTATGAAGCCTTGGCTGGGCTCAGAATCAGAGCACACCCCTGCCTCCACCTCCCATAGGATGGCATGCCCAGCTAGAGCTAAGGGATTTTAATACCCGCCCTCCCCCTTTGAGGCAAAGGAGGCACTAGAGGAACATTTAAGATACCTGGGACAAGAAGATAACCCTCCCTGGGTAAGGACTGCTGTGGCAGCTCAAACTCCCTGCTTCCCTGCCAGTTATAACCCAGAACCCCAGTTCACCCATCACCCCTCAACCACGGTGATAGAGGACATGAACAGAGCACTTGACTGTGAGAGATCTAGGAGAGAAACTGCAGCAAACACTGAACAATGGAGGCATTTTAAGTGGGTGGAAAAGACTCACCTTCACAAGATCATTAATGAGCGAATAGCGAAACATCCAGTCCAAATTGATGCTGTCATTTTCCAGAATATCCTGGCAGTGACATGGAAGAGATCAGCGTCTGTCCCGAGTCTCACTGGCTGTCACTTGGCACAGTGTGTGACTCTGGCACCTCCCCTACCCCACCACCATCTCCTACACTTGTCCCTCACTTGTAAACTCCCACGAGGACAGTACTCAGTGACGATGCAAATGTTGGGAGGGTCTATGCAGGCGCCAATGAACCGAGTAAGATGGTTGAACTGAACATCTCTCATCTATCAGAAAAACAAGGGAGCAAGAGAGCTGACATCACTAAGATTTAGATGCGGAAACATACTACTGTGACGTATACCTTACACTCTTACTTATACCTGCAACTGGGAACCAGTGATAAATGAATCCCCTAGCCAGTTTGCCATCCATGGTCCTCCCGTATCCTCTTCCCTCTCTACCCTCATCTTTCACTCATACCCAAGTACGTACGTGTTTGAGTTCAAACAGAACTTGCCGCGTCAGCTCGATGCGCTTCTTGTTCACATGTTTAATGGCAACAACATTTCCCTAAGGTCGGGGTGGAAACAGAAAAAGCGACTGAGCACCAGAAGGAGTGTCTGAGAAATACTGGGGAACCGAAGAGCACCCAAGAACTTAGCTGGATCCAGAGAGGGGGTTATGAGGGGCCAGAGGTTCAGGGGGCAGAAGTGGCCGATGGGGATGAGACACGATGAAATGGTTAGGAGCCAGAACAAGCAGATGACTCTTCACCTTGAAGTGACCGGTGTTGGCAAAGATCTGGTATTTCCCATGGGCTGTCATGAGCGAGCCGTAACTGGATCCCCGCTGGGGCCAAGGGCAACATGGAGGCGGAAGGATGAAAGGAACGTTAGATGGTGGTGGTAGTGCAAGGGTCTGTCCTTACAGGCCAGTGTGCTGGAGAAGGTCCAGGGTAGGAAAGAACAGGGGACGGGAAGGCAGGGGAAGGTGGAGGGCCAAGGACTCACCAGTGACAGTGTCAAGCGACTGCCTGCACCTTTATGATAACGATCCGAGTTGCCGAACTGCAGTTCCTCCCAGCGGATGCGCCACAGCATGCTAGCCAGCTCCTTCTCCAGCATCAGTTTTCTGTAAGGACTGCATATCTCAGTTGACTGCCAAAGCCCTGTCCTGTCACCCACTAGGGCTGCAAGGGTTACACCAGAGACAGGGCTAGGACAGAAGGAAGCGTGCCACATTCTTGTGAGTGCCTGTGTGTACTCAGTGTTAGAGGGAAAGTGGTTTGGGTTGGGTTGGGTTGGGTTGGGCTGGGTTGGGTTTGAGACAGGGCACAGGTAGGCCTCAAACTTTTGATGACTTTCCTGCCTCCGCCTTCCAAATGCTAGAATTATGGATGTATAGCACCACACATCGCTATAGTTGTGTATTTTTCTCCCTTCCGCTCTCATCTCTCTTCATTTCCTTCTTCCGGGCTAGGGGGTCAAGCCTGCGGCTTTAAACATGCTAGGCAAGGGCTCCAGTGAGCAGTGCCATGCCCAGCCTGGGGCATCTAGTCTTCCACTATGTGAAGACACAGTGAAACACTGTCTTCCACAAATCACAAAGTGCACCATAACCAGACATAGAATTTGTTGGTCACTTGATTTTGGATTCCCCAAATATTCAGATCTGCCAAATTTTTGTTGCTTATTAGTGGGAGTGAGGTGAGGAGGGAGGATGGGGACAACCATTGCACAGAAATTCACTTTTGATCCCAACTCTAACCAAAGTCAATACTCAAGGGCTGTGAGACATGGCTAAGTGGTTAGGAGCACCTGCTGCTCTTCCAGAGGATCCAACTTCAATTCTAAGCATCCACCCTGGGCAGCTCATAACCACCTGTAACTCAGGCCCCAGAGGTTCTGATGACCTCTTCTGGCCGCTACAGGCACCTACACATGCACATTGCATACACTCACACAGACATACAGGAGATATATAAATAAAAATATTTTTTTAAAAATCAGTACCCAGATCTGGGCATGGTGGAAGACTCCTTTAATCCCAGCACTCGAAAGACAGAAGTAGGTAAATCCCTGAGAATTTCAGGGCCAGCCTGGACTACATAGTGAGTTTCTAAACCAGCCAGGCCTCTGCAGTAAGACCCTATCTCAAACAAGAAAACAGTATTCAAGCAAGGCACCATGACATTCATCTGTAATCCCAGCACTCAGGAGGCTGAGGGGAGTAAGATCTTGACTTCAAGGCCAGCCTGGGCTACATACATAGCAAGATTTTGTCTCAAAAGCAAAAAAACAAAAACAAAAATAAAACAGACAAAAAAACTAGTCTACCCAGCTTACAAACATCTAGGATGAAGGGCAACCAAATTAAAAGGCCAGAGAGGAAAGTGCTAGTCCAAGAAACTCGCACCAGGTTGGGAGACTTGGCATCCACACCCCACACAACAAGGATGCCTGGCCTGAGCCAGAGGCCATGCAGCAAGAGGGAGGTAAGGAGGAGGAAACCCAGAACTCACCGGAAGATCAGGAAGCTGGACACGCCAAACATGATGAAGGTGATTCCCGTGCCCAGGGCCACAATTGCCAGAGTGGAAAGGGGGGCTGAAGAAGAAAGAGACGAAGAGAGAGACCCTGAGAAAGACTGGAGGGGGCCGAGGGGCAAAGAGACACAGGTGCAGGGGGTTACACGGCTTTCTTGAGGGAAAGAAGTAAGGAGAAAGAGCTGCAGCGGAAGATTAAGATACAGCTGGTAGTGGGAAAGGGTGTCGGTGAGGTGGAGGCAGAGCGCACAGGCAGGGTGAGAGGGGAGGGGACTGCTCCCAGTCCCTGCACACACCCACTTTTATCACAGGATGGGTCCTCCGCATCAAAGGCACAGGGGGGATTGTCCAAAGGTGGGGCCCCCTTCACCCAGGGAATAGGCCGGCCTGTCCACCAGATCTGCTTCTCGGCTCCTGAGTAGTGGGCTGCTGGCTGTGAGGAAGCAGAGCGCTGGGCCCGCAGGCCTGCCCCCCAGCCCCCTCCCTGAGACTCCCACCAGAGGTAGTAAGCTCCTGCCCACCTACCACCCACCCCCAGAGCTACTGATTCTGTCCCAACTGCACTTTCAGGTCACTTCCTCTTCCCTGTCCTCTCCCCCGTCACCTGAAAGTCCCCCAAATCCAAGTCTCCCATGGCCCACAGGACAAAATCAGTCTCTCGGTCATTGTTCTTGTCCATAACAACCAGTCCAGTTACACCTAAGATTAAAAAAAAAAAAAAAGAAAGAAAGAATGTCCCTCACATTTGAGATCTACCCCTGGGGCCAGGCGTGGTGGCGCATGTCCTTAATCCCAGCACTTGGGAGGCAGAGGTTCGTGGATCGCTGTGTGTTTGAGGCCAGCCTCGTCTACAAAGTGAGTCTAGGATAGCCAAGGCTACACAGAGAGACCCTCTCTCAAAAAAAAAAAAGAGAGAGAGAGAGAGAGAGAGAGAGAGAGAGAGAGAGAGAGATCTACCCCTGACCCACTCTCCTCCTGTTCCCCCCCACACACACACACACAACCTTGCTGGCCCAGGGCATCCACTCTGCCTGTTCCTGAACCTCCACTGACTCTCTCTGCCATCCCTGGATTCTCTCTTCTCCTGCCCGCTGCACTCCTGAGCCCAGTGCCAGCCCCCAGGCCTCCATTCACCCCCTCTTCATTACCGTGGTATCTTCGCCCTTGCATCTTCTCCACAATCCGAAGCCCGTCTTCCCGGGTGCCTCCTTCCTGTATTGTCTCATTCAGGACTTGGGCATAGAGCAGGACCCCGTCATAGAAACAGCCCGCGATGAGGTTCATCTGAGGGCAGCAACTTCAGCAACACTCCCCAAATGTCCCCCCCCCCCCGAGGTCCCCACACCCCTTCCCATCCCTGCAGTGTCCTCCTGCCTCCCCAGCTTCCTGGCTTACTTCCTCCCTGCTCTATCCACCTGGTCCCAAGAGTGACCCTCCCCCCAAAGTGGGGCTTGCTGTACGATGGAGATCAGATGATGAATTAAAGAGTGAGTCCCTACTCACCAGGGATGGGGCCAGCTCCACACCAAAGTCTTCCCGGGCTCTGATCAGCAAGCGGTTCTGAAATTCCTGATACTCCGGATTTGGGGGTTCTCGGTATGTGATCACCAATACAGTCTGCACCACGGTATATGGGGAAGAGTAAACAGGGTTCATGATAAGCACGAGGGGAAAAGATCATTCTAGGAGAACGTAGTTAAAAACAACGCAGTGTAACACATGCACAGGGCAGTGGGGTGGAGGGACTTCTGGGGAGAGTATGGGAATTGTGGCACCCCTCTATGAAAGACAGACGGGGCTGCTTCTGGGAAGGTGGCAGGGTGGCATGAAGTCAACTCCGTCTACAAGCTCAGCCCATCATGTCCCTGCCTCTCTTCCACCATCAAGCCTCCGGCCAGGCTACCACTCTCATGGGACTTCTTCTGCTCCGTGTTTTCCTGGTTACCTGCCACTGTCAAGAACTACAAACTCGATTTGGCCAGGTGTGGTGGCACAGGCCTTTGATGCCAGCACTCGGGAGGCAGAGGTGGGCCAGTCTCTGTGAGTTCTAGGTCAGCCAGAGCTACAGTTACTCCCAGCAGTGTTAAAAATGCTGATAATGTTATCCATTACAAGTTGACTTTTTCATAGTGGGTCACTGGCCCACACTGAATTAGATTCTAAGCCCTGTGAGAAAGACTTTGAGACAGCGATTGCATCTGTGAAAGCCATGAATGTGATTTACTGTATGACAGGGAACACCCACTATAGGCAGCGTGCTCACTAAGAAGCACATGTGTCACCTAAGTCACATGGCCATACACACTGCACAGATAAACAAATGATGCGTGTGGCCTCAGCCATGCATGCGTTTTACTAACATGAATCAATGCATCTCTGTCCCTCACCAGAGCGCCTGCCTGGCTCCTTTGAGCCTCATCTATTCCCCATCTCTAACTGCAGGACTGCTCAGACTTGGACCACAAACGAAATGAGACTCAGACGGTACTCAGGACTCAGACAGGAGACTGGTCTCTCAACTCAGAGTAAGATATCAGTGCGATACATTTTTTGAAATATGACTATGTGAGTGATGGATTGGAGTCTAGCCATTTCATGCTGGGCCTGGTGTGGGCCTGGTAACTCACGTGTGTAACCACAGCCCTCAGGAGGCTGAGGCAGGAGAACTGCAATAACATTAACGCCAGTCTTGTCTACACAGTGAGTTCCAGGCCCATCAGGTCTACATAGCAAGACTCCATTTCATAAAACAACCGCAGCAAAATCAGAACAAAAATCTGGCCATTACTACCAGTTTTGTTTATTCTCGTCACAGAAAGAACATATGGACCACACAGACATCCTGGCTGTATCACATGTGACCCACAGATGCTCCAGGTAAAAAGTAACAAAGTCAATTTCTAATGTGCATGCACCGTATTAAACTAGAATTTTCTTACTAGGGGATTCTGGTGCTTAATCTGACACCCTCTCATAGACATACATGCAGGCAAAACACCAATGCACATAAAATAAAAATAAATAATTTAAAAAAACAAAAACAAAAGTAGAGAGCTATGGTACTGTTGACAAATGACAAGGTCAGCAAAGAGCTGGAGAAAGATCAGAGCAGCACAATGTTTACTTCAATAAAGGCTAGTAATAGATTTTTATCACTTTTTCGACACTGTAACTCTCCAGGTTGAAGACTGACCCCTAAGCTGGCAGTGTTCAAACTTTTTGCCATGGGTGGTGGACACACGCCTACAGTTCCAGCACTCCAGAGACTCAGGCAGAAGGATGGAAAGTTCAAAGTCAGTTTGGGTTACACAGCAGGCCTCATCTTAAAAACAAAAACTGTCATAATCTCTGAATCCCTTTTTCACTTGAGAGAGAGAGAGAGAGAGAGAGAGAGAGAGAGAGAGAGAGAGAGAGAGAGAGAGAGATAACCCCTTTAGGCATTGGATACCCCTGGAGGTGGAGTGGCAGGAGGCTGCAAGCCACCTGATGTAGGTACTGAGAAGTGGACTTGGCACCTCTGGAAGAGCAGTGGATGCTCTTGACTGCTAAGCCATCTCTCCAGCCCTTGTTTTGTTCGTTGTTGTTGTTGTTGGTTTTGGCCTCAAACTTCCAATCCTCCTACTTCAGACCCTAAGCACTGGGATTACAAACTTGCCATCCATAAGTTTCTTCTCTTCAAATTTATTGAGAACCCCAAAGAAATTTTACGTCATCTATCAATAGTTAAAGAGTTAGAAGTTAAAATTAAGACTCAGCCTGATAAATTATGAAAACACAAGAATTCACAAGCGTGTTTTCCATGGCTGTCAGAGAGGTGACATCACCCCACACTGTGTAGCCTCTAGAAAATCCAGCTGTGCAATCGTAGGAGAACAGAGACAAAAGCAAATAACATCTTGACATTATTTTTAAATAGCTTTCACCTCACAGCCCCCTAAAAGAATTTCTGGGGCTCCCAGGATCCCAAGACCATACTTAGAAAATGGCTATTCAAGAATGTTTTGCTATGGTTACTAACTAGCTGGAAAAAAAAAAAACTAACCCCAAAACAAAAACAACTCCGAACAGTTTCTGTACTTACTCAAGGACTAAAAAGAAGGCAAAGGTAGCTAATTGAGTCCCAGTTCATAGTGGCCCCCAAGTGGAAAACTAAACAAGCAACCCTGCCAAAACTAAGGGGTTCAATGGGGGGCAAACCAGGAGTGCACCACCCACCTTGAGACCTGCTCTGGGCACAGCAGAAGGCGATGCCAGCCATGGCCGGAAGAAACCATGAATAGCCTCCAGAAAGGGAGCCTGCCTTCCATAGCCTCCGGCTTGGTGCTTTCTCCCCAAGTCTGTTTCTTGCTGTTTGTTGCCAGACAGAATCTTACCAGACAACCCAGGCTGGCCTCAAACTTCAGCGACCCTCCTGCCTCCGCCCCCACCAAGTGCTGAGATTACAGATAAGTGCCTTTCCCTCCATCCTTGTGGCAAACAGCGGTTCCCATGGTCAGCATGCATGGTTTGGGATTTCTAATCCTGTATCCACAGTTCCTCAGTGCGAATCTGAGTTCCGCCCCCCACCCCTGCACCCCGCTCCCTGCACACACACCCCACCCCCGCCCAGCATGGCTGCTTGCTTATTGCATTCCATTCTATTGACTTTTCTTACCTGTCCTGGCTAATTATCTTAGTTTATGGCGCCTGGAAGGTGTACTCTCTAAAGTAATTCCTAGGCTTATCCACCCTACACACACACACACACACACACACACACACACACACACACTTTGACACAGTACACGTGTATTAGACATCTACTGCATGCTAGGTACAGGCAATACGAAGATGAACACAACCAGGCCCTGCAGCATCAATGACTGAACGGGAAAGAAAGCAATCCTATCAATTCCAGTTCTTTCCCTCCCCTCAGTCCCGGTACCCAGACTGTGCCGGCACCTTTTGACGTGATATCACAGCCCCTTACAGAGGCTCTGAGCATCTAAGGCCAAGGCCTCTTTGCCTTACCTACCACCTTTGCAGAGTTGGCCTGGTCTGAGACCCAAGGGGATCAGCATCTCTGGCAGAAGAGGCTCACAGCTCTTTTGTTCTTGGCCAGGGCTGACCACTGACCTCCATGAGGCTTCCCCCTCTGTCAGTCCAGGCAAAGAATGAGAGAAGCTTTTCCTAAGGAGGCCTCACATCCCACCGCTCCCAAGCCCTGGTCTCCCTGCAAACTTATCCTTCACTGCCTGACTCCCTTAAGTAACAAGACTCTTCCCTTTTTGTCTGTCTGAATGAGGCCTACAGTGAGGGGAGAAGCCAAGAATTAGTTCACTGATAGAGCTCTTAACTGATCAGATCTTTCTTTCCCCTACTCTAAGTGCTGCCATCCCTGGGCTGCCGGTAATTCTCTTAGGAGGAAGAGATATTTGTCCTATACAAAGTTCCTTAGAAAACTACAGCCAGGAACGGGAGTGTAGCACGGCGGTAAGGCGCTTGTCTAGCAAGCACGAGGCCCTAGGTTGGATTCCAGAACTTAAAGAAAAAGCAAAACAAAAAATTCCTACCCAGCCGGGCGTGGTGGCGCATGCCTTTAATCCCAGCACTCAGGAGGCAGAGGCAGGTGGATCACTGTGAGTTCGAGGCCAGCCTGGACTACAAAGTGAGTCCAGGACAGCCAAGGCTACACAGAGAGACCCTGTCTCGAAAAAAAAAAAAAAAAAAATTCCTACCCAGACAGCTATAGAGTCCTGTGACCCAGGAAAGGTGCAGACATGCCTGGCCTGAACTAACCACGGCTCGGCCCTCTTTTCTTCTCATGCCACTCAGCCAGTTTTCTCCTGGTAACCCTTATCACCAGAGCATAAGTTTGCTTCTTGTCTGTCTCGCCTACTAACTGTGAACTCAGAAAAGGCGGAGAGTCTTTCTAGCGTGTTCTGCATCACATTCCAGGACCGAGTAAAGTGATGAGGCCATAAGAGATATTCAGTAAATCCCAACAGCGAGCGGTCTCTAAGGGAGTCCAACACTGAATAACATGCTCTCTGGTAGGCAGAACTGAGCACCGGAATAAGGGACTCAGCCCAGCCTGGGACCTGGGAATTGTTCCTTAGAAGGCGAAATACTGCTCTGAATCTTACGCTGTCATACAGACGCAGGTGGGCGGCTGTTTCAGGAGAGAGGAACAACACAGGCAAAGTCTACCCCATCACCGCCCGTGTTCAGGGGTGACAGTCACAGACTAAACGGCAGGCGTGCGAACAGATATGTCATTCACAGTCAGACACGCTCACCAGTCACAACCAAGTGTATAATCACAGCCACATAAATCCTTACTCACTGGAGAAGAATGGCCACCCGGCTCCAGCCTGTGTACCCTCTCCTTAGAACCAAAGACACTCAGAGAGGGAAGGACCTCACCATCACTCTGAAAGCCACCTCAAATGCTTTTTGAGGGCTATGGGCAAATAAATAGGAAACACTTACATACACAAATTGGTGACGAATTGGTGAGGGAACCAGACAGAGATTCAAGGGTGTGACCTCAAGAAGGAGTTTTAGAGTGGGGCGGGCGGGGGGGGGGGGGGGGGAGTAGAGAAGAAAACTAAAATGTGCAGAAAAGGAGCCAAAGTGCACAAGGCGGAAAGCTAGGGAGGGGGCCTGGGCTGGCAAGGGGCTAGTCAGCTGGGCTTCCTGGCATGAGGGCAACAGGAAACAGGGCTGAAGCTGCAGGCAGAGAGCAAACTAGCGGGTCCTAAACGCCATGGTAAGGAGTTGGGATTGTCTTCTGCAGGGGGCAGGCTGCTGAAAGCTCGGGGCAGAGATGGGAAACTGCACAAGAGCATGGAATTTCTCTGCAAGTTCTTCCGTGAGTGAATTTCTTGCCATTCTTCCTAGCATCAGGTGCCCTAGTCCAAGCCGTGTGAGCTTGCTCCTTGCCGAGCCACCACGAGTCAGTCTCCTAATGCGGCCTGGGTTATGTTATACACGGATTATCATACAAAAAATGTCAGGGACACTAAGCGCAAATCCTTAACATTCAAAGGCCTCTTAACCTGACTATATCTTTGTCGTTTTGTTTGCCAGATCTGCTTTAAGTAAACCCTTTAGAATGCGCACGTCTATAATCTCAGTATTTGTTCAAGACCAGTCTAGGCCTGAATGAAACCTTGACTCAAAAAAAACCTATTTTTTTTATAGTGAACCCTCCTTTCTTACCAGACCAAACATGTAAGCCCTTTTCCCCCACTCATGCTTCTAGACCTCTGCCCCATCACTCTGTGAGTACGGCATCGCTCATAAAAATTACCAAAGTCTCATTTCCTTTACAAAAGCCCCAGACTCTCCGGATCTGTTCCATGCACAAAACTGTCTCCTTTTTTTACTTGCTGTATTGTAATTGCACCTTGCCTCTCCAATAAGTATGGCAGCCCTTTCTAGGGAAAGGCTCGGAGCTTTTCTCTCCTGCACTCTAGCTCATTGCTGACACTTAGGAGAGCACCCTGAGATCTCCAGAGGTGGCCAAAGTCAATCCTGGCAAACACACTGAATAACAGCCGCCAGTCCGAGGAAGGAAGGGTGACACCAGACACAGAAATTTTCTGGCCATCTCATTCCCTTAATGCGCAACCCCTGCCCTGTGCCAGGGGCTTCGCAGGAGCCTTGTGGGAAACAGACCTCTTCCCGTCTCTGGTCTGGGTTCCAAAGATACCTGAAAGGCCTCTCTGAGGGCCTGGGCCTGGTCCTGGGTCCGATTGTCCTGCCATGGCCGTCCTGCGGCACGTGTGGGGCCTGCTCGGAGACTCTCCCCAAAGACATCAAGGTAAAAGAAGACATAGTCCCCATTGGTCAGGTTCTCCCTCTGGGCCTGAAGCAGGATCTCATGCAACATCTCCACAGGGCCGCAGATATACACAACTAGGGGTACACAGGACAGAAGGCACCCTGAGGCAGCGTCCATCTGGGCTCCCCACCAGCACCATCCCGTGAGTGCCCTACCTCCCGACCACCCAACAGATGGTCCCATCCTCCGCCCCCTTGGAGTTCATGTCATCAGTGCCCTTGGGCCACATGGGCCATCTGGTACAAGTCAGAGATGGGCTCCAGACCCCAGAGATGGGGGTGATGACTCAAGTCCCTCCTTCCCCCACAGCCACGCTTGCTACCCCTCACAACTATGTTCCCCTCTTGCCTGCCTCTACCTAGGCTCACAGGCATTTGTGCTCACATTGTGTGTGTATGTGTGTATATGTCTCTGTGTGTGTGTGTGTGTGTGTGTGTGTGTGTGATCTTTACCTGCTTTCTCAACCAAATCTGCTGAGTCCTAAACCCATAGGACTGCCTCTATTGCTACAAAAAGCCTGTGTCCTTTTTGTAGGGGGTCTCTCCTCACCGGCAGGCGCACATTTCAGAGCAGGCATCAACCATTAACACTACTCAAAGCACCTACATTGCTTCCCCAAACGCTCCATTCCCTCAGTCCTAGCTTCTGCCTTGCCGACCTCTGCCTAGGATGCTAAGGCTCTCTCCTAACCCTCTCCCAGATGCTCTGTTCTCATAAACTTCTCCATCCCAATCATTACATATGGGTTTCCCATGGCTCTATTTCTGTGCTGTGCTCCAGGGACACAGTGGCCCTCCTCCCCTGTCCCTAAAACAGCCCGGGCCACACTTACTGCGCCCGTTGGTTCTGATGAAGTGGGTGGCTTGCTCAGGGCCACCTGGCTCTCGGGCATACACCTGGTGCTGCACACTGAGGTTGCTGCCCTGCAGGGCCTCAAAGACGCCCTCGATGGTGAAGTAGTGGGGCCGGTCATCTGTGCGAGCATCCAGATACAGCAAGGCAGCCCGAGAAGTCCAATTGAAGTGCCCGTGTAATGTCACTACAAACTCACCCAGCTTGGGAGCAGAGGGGCCAGTGCGAACCAGGGTACGGTAATGCTCATTCTTAGCTGCAAAACCAGAGGCCACTGCACCCGCAGTCAGGAGAGGGAGGTGCCAGTGTGAGGCAAAGCGAGCCACAGAGGCAGCAGGGTACACACAACCAGGGCCCAACAGAAGATCGGGGTCATGGTACAGCTTGAGATCCACGGCGCGAAGTGGTGCCAGGTACTCAGAGCAGGCGCCGTCTAGTTCGGAGCTGACAAACCGCAGGTCCACGGGCAGTGCCCGGCCCAGCGCCTCCACAGCCAGTGCCACAGCAGGACCCACCCGCGGCCAGGCCCAGGCATAACTCAGGTTGTGTTCTGGCAGCACCACCGCCAGCGTCAGGTTCCGCGCCCCCGGAGGACGCACCCCACCTGCCAAGGCTGCCACCACTAGCAGCAGTGATGGCAGTGCCATGGGGGTAGAGCAGCTGACCCACGGCCCCCCAAACCAGGGGCCGTTCTGGCCTACTGGACAGGCACAAGCACCACCCAGCCTGAAGCCTGGGGACAGAGGGCCAGGAAGAGAAGAAGTAGGGCCAGGCTTAGTTGGGCCGAGATACAGAAAGTGCTCGAGACCACGCAAGAAGGGGATTGGGGAAAGCCTGGGTTGGGAAGGAGTGGGCTACCAGTCTGCAGCAAGGACCAAAGACTTAAGGATAGGGTGGCAAAAAGGAGGGAGGGACCAAGGGGGCCTGCGACCGGGATGAGGACAGTGAGGGGTGAAATGGCCTGACAATCCCAAGCCTCGAAGGGGAGGGATCTGAGCCTGAGATGGGACAAGGACTTGGGGGAGGTTGGTACAAAGAACCGGCCTGGGGGCACCTCACAGCAGACCCGGCCGCCGGGAGGGCAAAAAGCTGCGAAAAGCGGGAGCCCCGGGCTGAGGAGGGAGGGCACCCGCCGCGGAAGGACTGGGACATGAGCAGGCAGGGAGCGAAGCGAGGCCTGGGCCAGAGGGGAGGGAAAGGCAGGGGTGACTCTCCCAGTGACGGCTACCCCCGAAGCTCCTGCCTGGACTAACGGGCCAGGGCGCTGGTCCCATCCGGAGCTGCGGCGGCCCCGCCCGTGTCCCCCGCTCCTCTCGGCTCCGCTTCTCCCCGGGGCCCGGCGGCCCGCGCTGCCCGGCGCTGCCTCCCGCCCCCCGCCTGGGCCCCCCGCGCGCGCCGCTCGTCCAGGTCAGGTCGCCTCGGCCCGGCGCGTCTCCGCTCGCTGCGCCCGCCGCGGCGGCCGAGGGTGACTTCCCCCGCAGGCCGCCCGACCCCGCCCCTCCCCCTCCCCTCCCCTCCCCTCCTCGCCCGGCCCCACCCTCCGCCTGCTGCTGCCTCCCCCCACCCCACCCTTGCCCAGAGCCCAGGGACCTCCAAGTCCCCAAACCACCCGATGAGCGCCCCCGGGGCGGGGCGGGGGGGCCTCTGCACCCGGGCCTCTAGGCCGGCGAGGTTCTCGGGCGGGCGTCCCCGTTCTCTGAGGGCCTTCCTCTGCTTCCCCCAGCCCCTTGTCCATAGAACTGCTTCTACCTCTCTCGTGCTGGGGGACCCCTGGGCCTGTCTTCTCCCTGCTCAGCTGGACACCCCGCTTTTCTTAGGATCCATTTACTCAATCAGATTTCTGCAGACCCTCCGGTCTCCGGGACGCTCTCAGGAATCCCCAAACATTGGGTACCCATTTATCTGTTCCTGGGTAAGGAAAACTCTACCTATCTCCTCAACACCACTTCCTCTGGCAGGAGCAAGGCAGGCCCTCCCAGCACCAAAGGACCCAATTCTTCTTTATGAAGTCCACGAGTCCTCCTCTTCTCAGGACTCAACTCTGCACTCTGTTTCTGTCGCCACAGCCATCCTGCTCTTAATGCCTATTGGATCCGCCAGCCATCTGTTCCAGGGCCTTGTCCCTTTGTCTCCCTGAGCCACACTTGATGGGGGCTTATGAACTGACTAAGCCCAACAGGACTCGGCAATGAAAGCCCATTGTACCCCCACCTAGGGTTCCACCACATTCCTAAGATTCCTGACTAAAAAGTTCCTCTAGGTATCCCCCACATCTGGAGTGCTGACCCCATCTGGAGGAACAGCTTGTGAAGGATGACATCATAGCAGAGGGGACCGCTATGGGACCTCGGGGAGTTCTCAAATTGTCATAAAGGACACGCACATAAACATATCCTCCTTCGTGCTGACAGCCGGTTTCTCCCCCCACCCCACCCCACCCCTCACTCCCTTGAAGCCACTTCTCCAGAAATCACAGTGGCAAGAAGCTAAAAAGCTCCCCATCAGAGAGAGTGTGTGTGTGTGTGAATGCAAAGTGAGGGCCCACTCTTTTCTCTGAGATAAAGGCGACACCTAGTGGCTCGAGGAGAAATTAAAGACAGTGTCGTTTTATCCAAAGGCTTGAGCTCGGGCAGCTGTAGGCACCAACACCAACAGGAAGGAAGCTAATTGTTTCAGCCCTTACCTTTGACAGGCATACAGCTGAAAACCCTGATCCACAAAATAAAGACAGAGGCCAGAGGCCAGCCGCACTGACAAGTGCCCCTGCCTGAGACACAATACAAACTGAAGCCTGTGCGCGGCTCCTCCTGTGGCCCCAGGCCGCCAGTCCCGTTGGTGAAAAGGAATTATGTTCTATCTGGACAAGAAAAAGAATAGCAGTCACAAGGGTGATGTGACAATATGAAAACGACAGCACTCTCAGGTCTGTCATCTTGGGACAGGAAGGACTGAGGCAGAGTGATCGTGAATTTGAGTAGCCTGGGCTACATAGTGAGTTCAGAGACAGCTAAATAGCAAGAGCATATATGGCCACCAAGTCCCAGACAAATGTTTCAGGGATGCCTGCAGATCCCAGAGAGAAGCAGGCACCACAGTTACCCAGAAAGTACGAGTATAGGTGTGTCGTCACTCTCAGTACTCAGGACGAGACGTTATCTTAAGGATTAAACACTCAAGCATCACTCAGTCCCGAGTTCTGCTTCCCAATTAGCTGTGTATACTAGACAGTTAGAAGGGGCCAGGAATGGTGGTGCACACCTGTCACCCCAGCACTCAGGAAGGCAGAGGCAGGATGCTCTCTGTAAGTTCAAAACCAGCCTGGTCTACAAACGAGAGTCCAGGACAGCCAAGGCTACACAGAGAAACCCTGTTTTGGAAGAAAAAAAAGGGGGGCAGGGAGGGAGGACCAGACATAAAAGTTAAATGACTTAGTGAGGTTTTAATTTATTTATTGTGTACACACGTGGTGTGTTTTCACAGGTATGTGCATGTATGTTTGAATACATGCATAGAAACAAACAACAAAGCAGAGGTCCATACCAAGTGTCTTCCTCCATCACTCTTCACCTTAGTTTTTTTGAGAATGACCCTCTCACTGAATATGGCGCTCTCAAATTTGACCAGGCTAGCTGACTAGCGATCCAGAGCAATCCTTCTGCTTCCACCTCTGATTAGAGGTGCACACTGTCACACCCATCTCTTGCCTGGGTGCTGGCATCCAAACCCTGGTCCTTAGTGCATCCAAACCTGGGTCCTTAGTTTGCACATCTCCCAGCCCAGCTTGGCAAGGCTTTTAACATCCAGTGAAAGGTTTTGTTTTGTTTGTTTGTTTGTTTGTTTGTTTTAGGTTTTTCGAGACAGGGTCTCTCTGTGTAGCCTTGGCTGTCCTGGACTCACTTTGTAGACCAGGCTGGCCTCGAGCTCACAACGGTCCACCTGCCTCTGCCTCCCAACTTCTGGGATTAAAGGTGTGCGCCACCACCACCCAGCCTTGTTCTTTAATTTTTAAAGGAGTCTCATATTCTACCAACTGAGCTAGCCGGGCAACTAAGGAATCTATGCGGGTGGCCCTAGCAAAGACTACTAGTAATGAGGGATTTGGAACCTGAACCAGTCATCTTTTGTGGCCAGGCACGACTTTCCAATGGAGGGATGAGGATACGAACCCAGTCACAAGACCTTCACCTTACAATTTGTCCTACCTTCCGGGACAAAGATGGCACAGAACTTGTGGGAGTGGCCAGCCAGTGACTGGTCCAACTTGAGACCCATGCCTAACACTGCCTAGAGGATCAGGAAACAGAGGCTGGTAGCCCAGAGACCTAGGATAGGACCTAATACAACCAACCAGAAAAAAAAAAAAAAAAGAAGTCAATGAAAGAAGTCCTAATGATGCTCTGCTGTACTTGAAGACCAGAGCCTAGAAAAATCATCATCAGAGAGGCTTCATCCGGCAACTGGTGGAAGCAGGTGCAGAGACCCACAGCCACACATTAGGTGGAGCTCAGGTCAGGGAATCCTGCAGAAGAGGGAGAGGAAGGATTGTAGGAGCCAGAGGGGTCAAGGATACCACGAGAAAACACACAGCATCGGGGCTCATAGCAGTTCACAGAGACTGAGGCAGCAACCGGGGAGCCTGTGTGGGTCTGACCTAGGTCCTTTGCATATATGTGTGTGTGTGTGTGTGTGTGTGTGTGTGTGTGTGTGTGTGTGTGTTAGTGTTACATAGCTTGGTGTTCTTGTGGGACTCCTAAATGGGAGGGAAGTATCTGTCTCTGACTCTTTTGCCTACTTTTGGGACCCTTTTTCTCCTACTAGGTTGCCTCATCCGGCCACGATATAAGGGTCTATGCATAGTGTTATTGTAACTTGTTATGCTGTGTTTCATTGGTGTCCCTGGGAGGTCTGCCCCTTTCTGAAGGGAAACAGAGGAGGAGTGGATCTAGAAGAGAGGGGAGGTTGGGAGGGAGGGACTAGGGGGGGAGGAGGTAGGAGAAACTGCAGTCGGGATGTAAGATATGAGCAAAGAATGAAAATTTAAAAGGTAACATAAATAAGAATTTTGGTCATCTGTATATTCAAAGCACTCGTATATTCAAAGCTATTGCTGTAGACAGTGAGATCTGGGCTGTGTCTAGTGACCTTGCTGCAATGCATACAAAGCCTGGGAAATCTTAGATTCTCCTGACTCTGTGCTCCCCTCAGTTGCTGTCAGGGTTTCCCACTATTCCAGATAGCCCACCAATCTGGCTAGCTGCTAGAAGAAGTTATGGGTTCTGAGCAGCCGTGTTCCCTTAGCAAAAAGAAATCCTAACTTCAGTCACACTCAAAGGTGCCTCAAGACCCTAGCAGGCCACCCTGGGGTCACACACACTGATCTCCACAGTAGGTCCCAAAGTTATTCTGCACTGTCAACTTGACTGGACTTAGAACTGCCTAGGAGGTGTGTGCGGAAGGCCTTTCAGAGAGGCTTAACTGAGGAGAGAAGACCATTCCATAAGTGGGATCCTGGGCTGAATAAAAGAAGCAAGCGAACTGTGACCGGCTGCCTCGTGTGCCTGCCCCACACCTTCCCCCATCCCAATGCCCTGCACTCTCTGACTGAGTCAGAATTAAAGCCACCCTTTCTCAAAGGTTTTTGTTGTTTGTGTGTTTCCTTGTTGAGACAGCATCTCTTATGTAGCTCTGTCTGTCCTGGCACTCTCTATGTATGAACTCACAGAGATCCACCAGTCTCTGCCTCCCAAGTTATAGGAGTAAAAGCATGTTCCACTACACTCGGCTCCTTAAACTGCTTTTGTCAAGTACATCATCCGCAATGAGAATGGTAACTAACACGGCCATATTCTCAATATGTAAAGATTTTTTTTAATGGGCCAAACAATTCAAACTCAGAAGTTGTTATGAGCCCAGGTGTTCTTTAAGAGTAAAGGGTTCCTGAGAGTCTAACAGCGGCACAAAGGGGGATGTGTGCCGTTATTAAAATGCTGTAGATGGGCGCCTAACAACCCAGACTGTAGATTAGGTTTCTAAAATGTGCATATTCAAGTTAAATGTTTGCTAGATTGTGCCTTAAGTTGCAGTGAAATTCGCACATGCATGCAAGAGCCTACACACATACACACACACACACACACACACACACACACACACACACAGTTGTTATCAACATCATCATCACTATCACCACCATCATCATTATTATTTTAAACAATTGTAGGAACAATAGCCATTAGCCATGTACAGTTATGTTCTTTTTTGTTTGGGTGTTGTTTTTCATGACAGAGTTTCTCTGTGTGGCCCTGGCTGTCCTAGAACTCACTCTGCAGACCCGGCTGGCCTCAAACTCACAGAGATCTGCCTGCCTCTACCTCCCCAGTACTGGGAGTGCCCTGCTACATGTATATTCTTTTTTTTAATGATTTGTTTTTATTTTATGTACATTATGTCAGATCCCCTAGAACTGGAGTTACAGACAGTTGTGAGCTGCCATGTGGGTGCTGGGAATCAAACCTGGGTCCTTTGGAAGAGCAGCCAGTGCTGTTAACCCCTGAGCCATCTCTCCAGCCCACACATTTATATTCTCAATGAGTCAAATTTCAGGTGACCCATGTTTCTCCTGACAAGTAGCCCTGTGAGTGTGCAGGGAGGTCCCAGTGGCCTCCATTGCTCCTCCACACCTGGCTTGTCTTCTTTCAGGTCCTCATGCTGCCTCTCTGACGCTCACTTGGGGAGGAGCTGAGAGTTGAAAGTCTCACACAAACCATTCTACACCATTTAAAGCTCTACTTTCTTCACAAGTCTTTCCCTGAGAAGTGGTGGTAAGTGCCAATAGGAAGTGTGTGTCCTCACATTGAACGCCACTAAGTTTACAAACGGCACATGGAAAGAAGCAAAGGAAACGGTAGCTCCCAGAGAAGGGAAATGTATTCGTTGCTATTTAAACCTTCTGTTCTACTTAGAGTTTTCTAAAGAAGTCAGAGACTCGGTAAAGGAAGAAAGAGCTGGCGGAAACTGGACAAAGCTACTTTCTTGCATGTGCTGCAATACTTCGTGAAAAACAAAGTAGCTAAGGGTGACAAGGAAAGATTGGCTGACGACAGCAGGAAGGCAAGTTAAGAGACTCCGCAAAGGAAATTATCAGTGCCTGCTGCAGGACAATGGTGGTGCATGAGACACAGAAGCAGGGGGATCATTTCAAGTGTCAGGTCAGCCTGCTCTACACAGTGAGTTCCAGGGCAGCTAAGGTTACACAGCAAGACCCTGCCACAAACAAACAAAACCCAAACCGATGTAGGTGATGAGGTAAAAATAGTCAGAGAAACCACCTTGAAGGAAGAAACGATGGGCTTGGTGGCAGATTAAATTTGTAAGACGAAAAGGAGAGAGACAAAGATCACTACAGGCAGAGGCTCCTAAGCAAAGGCCCTCACAGGGCCAGCAGGGAGTGTGAGTGCAAGGGCCGCAGGGACTGTGGCCCAGGAAGCCTGTGTTTCACCTAAGTGCCCGCCACCACAATTTCTGACAGGGTCTCCAATTTTGACCCTCCTATGTAGACTCCAAAGTGTGTCCAGGCACCAAAACCCTTCCGTGGTTCCCCATGGAGGCTGTTTCTCAGACTGTTGGTGTTTAGCACAAAAACCGGTCTTTAAATGAAAAACAAAACAAAGCAAAACACAAGCCAAGAGCCCCAGATGGGTGGTGAAGGCCCCAGGACCCCATGCCTTTACAGACTTCGCAGACACTCAAGGGCTTTCAAGCCCCTCCAGGGACACTGTGTGAACAAAGATGGCGGAGAAAGATTTGCCAAAGAGTATGTACAGATGGTCTTAAGGAACCTGTTTCCAGAGCTTCTGAGAACTAACTACACTCACACTGTCCTTATTGTGCCTTTAAAAAAAAAAAGGCGTGCCCTGGGCTGAGATGGCACGTACCTGTAAGCCCAGCACTGAAGGAGCTGGGGAGGAAGAACCAAGGCTAGGTCAGGGCCAGACTGCTTTATGCAGAAGTTCCTGGACAACACCCTGTTGGGGGATGGTCTGATGTATTGTGACGCTAGTTACTGCTTGCTGTCTCTGTGACTTACCTTTTGCTTAATAAAAAGCCATCCCACTTAGGCAGGGCAAAGGAGATAGGTTGGGCGAGGAGAGAGAGGAATTCTGGGAAGAAGAAAGACCACTACAGGGAGAAAGGAGACCTGAAGGGAAGAGAGGCAGGCCGCCATGGGTTAGATGGAGGAGGAGCACATGGCCGGCGGCGTGGATGGAGAATCCGGCCCAGATGAAGAACATCGGTACGTATATGGGATTACGGATGGGAGGTAGCTGGATAGAACTGATTGGAAGCAGATGGCGTGGGACTGAGGCAGGGATCCCATGCCTGCCCCACTATGGGAGGTAGTTTAGAGGATGGTATCTGCCGTGCCCCAGGTTAACTAAGGCTATTTTAAAATATAACAAGTGTCTGTGTCGTGATTACTAGCTGGGCCTACAGGTAACACAGATAATTTTATAAAACAATAACACCCCTCACACACGCCCAAAAAAAGAAAGGGAGAGAAACATCCTCAATCTCACAGAGATCTATCTGCCTCTGCTCCCCAAGTGCTGGGAGTAAAGAATTGTGTATTCCCTAGCTCCTTGTTTCACTTAAAAGGTTTATGTGTATAACTTGGTGTGGTTTTATTTTTGTTTTGTTTGTTTTCTTTGTTTTTAAAAAAAGAAAGTCCAGGGCTGGAGAGATGGCTCAGTGGTTAAGAGCGCTGCCTGCTCTTCCAAAGGTCTTGAGTTCGATTCCCAGCACCCACATGGTGGCTCATAACCATCTGTAATGTGATATGGCGCCCTCTTCTGCCTTGCAGGAGTACATGGAAGCAGAGCACTGTATACATAATAATAAATAAATAAATCTTAAAAAAAAAAGAAAGAAAGAAAGGAAAGTCCATTTAGTATGCTGCAAAGGTATCAAGCTGGACAGTAACAAAATAATTAGCTGCAGCCTTGTTCTGCTTGATTTTAATTAATATTTAATTATATGTGTATGAATGTTTTGTCTGCAAGTATGATGTGCACCACATGTGTGCCTGGTGCTCTCTCTCTCTCTCTCTTTCTCTCTCTCTCTCTCCCTCTCTCTCTCTCTCTCTCTCTCTCTCTCTCACACACACACACATACACACACACACACCACTCACCAACCACAGGTAGTGAATGACAATATTGAGTCTTCACTCCAGACACAAAGCCTGGGAGGTTTCACAATAGCCCAGTTTCCTTCCTTTAATATGTATCTCCATGGGATAATAATTTAGATGTAATATGAATAAATTAATAAAAAAATTTTAAAGCAGGAAAAAATATGTATCTCCATAAGCACCAACCAAGAACCATGCATGGACTGGACCTAGGCCCCTACAACAATGTAGATGTCCCTGAGGGCCAGCCCAGGACTCCTGTGGGTCCCCTAGTAAGGAGAGTGGGGGCTTTCTCTGACATGGACTCTCTTGCTAGCTTTTCAATCACTTCAGCCTGGCAGGACTGCCAAGCCAGGTCACAGGGGAAAAGGACGCACTCAGTCCTGTCAGGACCTGATGATCTGTGGAGAATGGGAAGGAGGGTCCCTTCCTCAGAGAAATAGGGGAGGGGGATATGGGAGGGAGAGAGGGTGGGGCTGGGAGGTGGGGAGGGATGGGGCTATAACCAGGAGGTAACATGAAGTTTTTGTTTGTTTTTTCAAGACAGGGTTTCTCTGTGTAGCCCTGGCTCTCTTGGACTCACTTTGCAGACCAGACTGGCCTCGAACTCACAGAGGTCCACCTGCCTCTGCCTCCAAAGTGCTGAGATTAAAGGCATGTACCACCATGCCCAGCATAAATAAATTTTTTTAAAAGATGTATCTTGGTAAGCTGTGATTTGCTAGGGTTAGGGTTGCTGGGTGGGAGCTAAAGTCTCAGGAAGAAGCCATCTATATGCCCTGAGGGATCTGGGATTGTGTGGAATAGACTCAGTTTTACCTTCCAGGTTCCCACCTTCTCCATATATTCATTTGTCATAAAAATTACGTACTCATGTGCTCATATGTACATCCATATTTTAGAGGCCACATCCTTGTATATCACATCCTTGTATATCACAATGAAACATTTAGACTTTTGTTTATAAAGGCAATTCAGTGAAAATGGAAGCTGAGCAAGGACACCTGCATTCTCCTGACTCCTCTTGTATGTTCGCCAGCTTGTGTATTTATTTTTTATGTAAATATATTTAAATTGCCTCATTTTTTCATCTCACCTAAGCAGTGAGCAAACATTCCCAAATGACAGGTTTAATCATCTGCATGAAAATGAATACATAGTGATTAAAATGAAAATATATGGGGCAGGGGTCTTTGCGCCACTCTTTGGAAAGCACTGCGTTGTATGAACAAATAGTAGCTTGACACACACTACCCTAGAGATACTTTTCACTAACCAAGCAACACAGATCCCAGAAGCTGGACCTTAGAGGCAGAAAGACCATCAAGATCATCTTAGGCTACATGGTGAGTTCAAGGCCAGCCTGGAATACATAAGACCCATGTCTCTACATATGTAAAGAATGAAAAACTAGGAAAGAGCTAAAATTCTAATACCAGGTTATTATATAATTACTATACCTATGTTAAAATCAAAACAACCCATTAAACATTGCTTCCGGAAATCAAAGATTGTTTGCCGGGCATCAAGGCAAAAGTAAAAGGTTGAAAAATGACCTGGAGGTAGTTGCTTGTCCCTAAGGTCCCATCAATAAGATCTCAAGGAGCTGAGGCAGAAGGACTGGGGCTTTGAATACAGTCTGAACCAACAGGAGCCCTTATCTCAAAAAAGAAAGAGGATGGAAATGTGTAGATCAAGTCCGTTCTCATTATGAACACACATACACATCGTAGAAACCCAAACAGCATAAACTAAAATGTTTATAAACTAAAAAGTAACTATAGTGGGTGTGATAACTTAGGCAAGAATGTGTGTGTGTGTGTGTGTGTGTGCTGTACTACTTCTGTAATAAGACATTTTTAAGAGCTGGGTGTACAGGTGCACACATTGAATCCCAGGGTTTGGAGGCAGAAACAGACAGATCTTTGTGAGTTTGATTCCAACCTGTCTACATAGCAAGTTCCAGTCCAGTTGGAGGTATATAGTGAAAGCTTGTCTCGAGAAAAGAAGAGAGAAATAAAGGAGGGAGGGAGGGAGGGAGGGAGGGAGGAAGGAAGGAAGGAAGGAAGGAAGGAAGGAAGGAAGGAAGGAAAAGCAAAGTTTAAGATTTTTTTCTTTGAAAATGCCACAGGGATAAAAGAGCACTTTCTCCCCCCCCCCCCTTAAGTCTCAGGACTAAAGAAGCTGCTTATGCATTGAGAGCACTGCTCCTAGGCGGGTGCAGCAGCACACCACTGTAATCCCAGCCCTCGGGAGACAGAGGCAGGTGGATCGCTGTGAGTTCCAGGCCAGCCAAGGGTACACAGAGAAACCCTGTCTCAAAAAACAAAAAACAAAAAAAAAGGGGAAATAAAAAGATAACTGCTCTTGCAGAGGACTCGAGTTCCATTCCTAGCATTCACATAAGATGTCTCACAACCACCTGTAACTCCAGCTCCAGAGCATCCAATGCCGCCTTCTGGCCTCTGCTCTTCTTACGCAGCGCTGAGGAGGCAGACCTCTGAGTTCGAGGCCAGTCTGGTCTACAGAGTCCAGGACAGCCAAGGCTACACAGAGAAATCCTGTCTCGAAACAAAAAGAGTTACCAAGAGCCGGGCGTAGTGGCTCACTCCTTTAATCTCAGCACTTGGGAAGCAGAGGCAGATAGATGTCTGTGAGTTCGAGGTCAGCCTGGTCTACAAAGTCCAGGACAGCCGAGGCTACACAGAGAGACCCTGTCTCAAAACAAAAACCAACAAACAAAAACAGTTACGAAGGCCAAAAGGGCCGTGCCCTAATGTACTATTACTGCTGGGCAGGTTCTGATAAACATCGGCTTGGTTCTCCCTCCCTCCCTCCCTCCCTCCTCTCTTTCTCTCTCCCTCTCTCTCCTCTTTTACTTTCCTTACTCTTCTCTTTTTCCCTCTCTTTCCTTTAGATTTTCTGCGACCAGATGGTGCACCAAGGCCCTTGACAGATACAAGCCCTTTGACCTCAGATTTCCCGGCTTCCGGAGGCTTCCGGAACTGCGGCAATCAAACAATCCTTTATAAACATCGCAGTCACTGGGTGATGGTGGGCCAGGCCTTTAATCCCAGGCCTCGGAAGGCAGAGGCAGATGAGTTGCTGAGTTGGAGGGCCAGCCTAGTCTACAGAGTTCCAGGACAGTCACAGAGAAACCTTGGGGGTAGGGGGCTTTACAAATAAAAAATTAAATAAACATCATAGTCTCAAGTACTGTTGTGGCATCAGAAAGGAAACTAAAATCCTCCAGTTTAAGGAGAAAAAAAAAAAACTAAACCAGGCACGGTGGCGCACGCCTTTAATCCCAGCACTCGTAAGGCAGAGGCAGGAGGATCGCTGTGAGTTCGAGGCCAGCCTGGTCTACAAAACGAGTCCAGGACAGCCAAGAGAATATAGAGAAACCCTGTCTTGGAAAAAAAAGAAAGAAAAAAAAACTGATATGGGGAATGGAGAGATTGTTGGCCTTCCCGGTCAGGTGGGAAGATGTCCAGGAAACCGACAACTCTGAGGCCTGGGACGGTATCTCAGCTCTCAGGTGGGGTAGTGTCCCAAGAGAAGGGTATCCTGAGACACCCAGGAACCACACAGCTCCTCGGCAGAGGCCTCTTGCAGTCCCCAGAATCCCCTGATGGGCTGAGGAGCTCAGGAGCCTGCACCCTGCTCTTCCTATTCTTCTCCTCTGGGTTTCCTGGCTTCTTCCAGTGAGTCACAGCAGGCAGCAAATCTCCTTAAAAGAGATTTATCAGAGGAGTGAATCCAGAAGTTGCTGCCTCCACTCCCAGGTAAGGACAGCAAAAGAACTGGGCAAATGCCGGCTGGCTTTTATATAGGGGGTGGAGCTTTCTAGGACAGAGATTTCCAGAGTGAGGATTGGTGGGATTTCAAGTCCTGGGCTTGGAGAAGAGTTTAGGGATTGATGGGGTTTTGTTCAGATTTGTTACCTAAAATTAGCATAACTCTGGGAGGGGACCCACTGAGGAGATGGAGAGGGGCATTGACAGAGGCTGGAACTGCCAGTTTGACAGTTGAGAGGCTTTGGGGAGGGGCCTGTTAACTCATGTCCTAAGGAGTTTACACAGAGCCCTTGAACTTAAAACTATGAACTTAAGGGGTCAGATGTTTAGTTCTGGTCCCTGGCTGGCAGTGTCAGACCACATAAAGCTCCCTGCCTCAGAGGAATGACAAGTTTTATACCTTGGTGCCACAAAGATTGCATCTAGGCTCACTGACTAACTCAGGTTGAACATGCCTCCCCTCCACGGAGTCCCCTGCCAGAAGCAGTCATAACTTCGGTCTCAGGCTGCTGCGTTCTCTGTGGCTCCAGCTTCTCAGCTCCGGTCCTCTTCTCTCCCGTCCCAGGGCTGTGGAGATGTGGAGATTTAGCCTTAGCTGCTCTGGAGTCCGGAGGTGTTAGAGAGGCCAGCAGCACAGTCTGAAGATCTGAACACCCCCATTCCGGGACCACAGGTGGGGTGTCGCACCCAGGGGAGCAGAAGAGCTGAAGAGGGGGTACCCAGAGAAAGATGTAGGGGGAGCCCAGAGGCAGAACTTGAAGCAACTGGGCTTGGCTGTTGGAGCTGCTCAGAAGAGGCCGGAACCTTTTGCTACAAAGTACACAAAGTTTACAGAGTGTAAGAAATGACTGAAGGCAGACTGGCACCGAGTGCCTTCCCTGTCCTAAATAGCCAATAGAGACGGCTCAGTCATTAAAAGTGCTCTGAGCTCTTCCAAACGACTGGAGTTCAGATCCCAGCACCCACACTGAGCAGTGCACAGCTGCTTGTAACTCCAACCCTAAGGTATCTGATACCCTCTCCTCACCTCCGTGAGCTCAATACAGTACAACTTCATGGCTTTTTACAGAACCCCACCACTGTTTATATCAACTCAATAGGTACTTGTTGAGGGTGGGGTGCATGTCTGTAACCTCAGCTGCTCAGGTAGGAAAGGTAGGAGATCCTTAAATTCAAAGCCAGTGTGGACTGCAGGGCAGGTTTAGGGAAAGCCTAGGCAACATAAAGTTGTGATTCTGTCTCGATTAAAAACATGTTTTGAAGAACCAGGAATGGTGGCTCGTGCTTGTAATTTTAGCGCTTGTAAGGGTAAGGCAGGAGGGCTACCCACACGTTCAAAGCCTGAGCTACATAGTAAGATCTTGTTTCAAAAGCTAAAATAAAAATAGATGAATAATTAAATGTTTGCCTAGGGTACGTTTGTCTAATGTAAAAATTTTTATAGATGGCCTAGATAAATGGTTTTCAACTTTCCTAATGTTGTGAGCCTTTCAATTGTAATACTCATATTGTGGTGATCCCCCCCAACCATAAAATTTTCATTGCTACCTCATAATTGTAATTTTTGTTACTGTTATAAATCATAATATCTGTGTTTTCTCATGGTCTTAAATGACCCCTGTGAAAGGGTCATTCTATCTCCAAAGAGGTTGCGACCTACAGGTTGAGAGCCACCAATCTAGATGAAAACTTCTATGAGTTGTTAGCTTACAGGTGACAGCAGGTCTGTGACGCTGACATCACACTTGGCCTTAGAGGTAGTCACTTCCTTCCTGAGTGTTGGCTCTGTTTCTTAACAATTAAACTTTATTATACAACCCAACTAGCATACACAAGAAGGAAAAAAAGGTTAAAGGGACAAAAGAGTGAACCTTCCAGTATCCGTTCCACGGGACGGGTCCTTAGGTATCTCTCTGTCCCACGTGCGGGTCTGGCCTGGTTGCTCTCCACGCGCTCTCTCCTGGCCTCAACTTGTTGTTCTCTTCTCCCCACCTTCCCAGTCACATGCAAAGGGCGGTCTCCTTCTCCCATCGAGGGTCAATTAGGAAAACAATAGCCACGGTGGGGTTCCCAGGTCGGCTTCCTGAATTCCAAGCCCAGGAAGGCTCCAAACAGTCCGTCACAAGGTATTCATGGGGTGCCCCAAGGGTAAAGCCAGCCAAGATTGCTTCCACCTGTGACAAAGCTTAATCTTTCCCACAAGTTGTTAGCTTACAGGTGACAGCAGGTCTGTGACGCTGACGTCACACTTGGCCTTAGAGGTAGTCACTTCCTTCCTGAGACTCTTACCATGGCTTCTCCATAGCTCACACCCCTAGTCACTGATCCTTTTCCTCCTTGGAAGTGTGTGGGCTTCTCCTATGTGTGTGGGCTTCTCCTATGAGGCTGCAGCCCCTGGGGTTCTACATGCCCAGCCTTACTTCCCTGGGGCATTCACCCACAGTAATGGAGTCATCACCAGCACCTCGCACATCCCTTCCACAATGACTTGCTGCACTGGGTGTGATCAGGGTGCTCTTGTTGCTACACAGATAAGGTATTTTGAGATTGCTAAACAGCAATCGCTGGGGTGTGATGATTCCCTCCTGGAAGGAAGCTGGAATCTCGGGCGACTCAGAAACCCAGGGACTTTCAAGGCTTACAAAGCGCCTAAACTTCCAAGGCTCTCGAGGCCTGATGGTGACAGTTGCTAGGGAGAAGAGACTCTCGGAACGGGTGAGGTGCTGGCATGTTGTGCCAGGAGCTAAAGGGATGCAGCTTCCTTAGTCATCTTCCTGATCATACGGTGGCCTTCGAGTCACCTGCACTCCTGTGACTAACCCCTCACCTACTCTAGGGGCTATGAGCCCCGAGAAACTCACTGTTTACCAATGCTGACTACCTCTGCTGACCTTTGTGGAATCCTTTCTTTGTTCTGTCTTCAGCGTCTTCTCTGGGGTGAACAGATATTTGTTCATGCAGACCCAGAAAAGGCCACACCACAAGGGTTAGATTTTACAGTATGACTCCCCACAGAAATGGCTGCCTGAAGGATGAGGAAAAGTTGACATCAACGGCAATACATTTATTTCCTCCCTCCCCATAAAGCAAACCAAATAAAAAAGAATACATAAACAGAAAAGTCAGCAAAGTGTGTTTTTTTAAATTCTTGGGTTAAAAAGGCTGCAGATGTGTCATACTTTGTTTGGGGAAGAAAAATAAATTCAATGATTAGCCAAAGGAAGCAATAAATTAGACTTCAGAATTTTAAAACTTTGGCTCTTCAAAAGATGCCATTAAAAAAAAAATTTTTTTTAAAGCTGGGCAAGATGGCTCACACCCATAATCCCAAAACATAGAGGCCAAAGCAGGAGGATGGTGAATTCTGAAACCAGCCTAGACAGGGGGTGAGGGGTGGGGATGGGCGTGAGAGGGTAGGGGGTGGAGGACACAGACACGACACACTCTGTCTCAAAAAAAAAAAAAGATGAGAGGCTGCAGAGATGGCTCAGCAGTTAAGAACACTGCCTGCTCTTCCAGAGGTCCTGAGTTCAATTCTCGGCAACCACACGGTGACTCACAGCCATCTGTAATGTGATCTGATGTCCTCTTCTAGCATGTGGGTGTACATGTAAAGAGAGCAGTCATACATAAAATAAATAAATAATCTTTTTTTAAAAAGATGAGCACCAGGCTGGGAGGAAATATCCCCCCCCCCCTCAGTTTTTTGAGACAGAGTTTCTCTGTGTAGCCGCCCTGGCTGCCCTGGAACTCAATGTGTAGACCAGGCTGGTCTCCAACTCAGAGATCCACCTGTCTCTGCCTCCTGAGTGCTGAGATTAAAGGTGTGAGCCATCACTGCCCAGACTGAAATTCTTAATCCAGATACCCACAGAAGACTTAGACAATAAAGAACATTAAACAGTCAATAATAAGAACTAAACATTCATGTTTTTAATGGGGGAAAGATTCAAATAGACTTGAGTTTCTCAGTGGGAGTGAACGGGCACAAGAAAAGAGATTCCCTCTCATCGGCCACTTGGGAAAGCCACAAAGCAGAGTGTCAACATCTCCGGTCCCTTTCTAGAATGACTTTTAAAAACAATCAAGCCGGACAGTGTTGTACTGAGGGTGAGGAGTGATGAGGAGTCTCTTACCGCCCTGGCAAATGCTGGGTGGTACAGCCGAAGAACAGCCAGGCATTCTGCTTGTTTGTTTGTTTTGTTCTGTTTCTGAGACAGTCCTCTCTATGGAGCCCTGGTTGGCCTAGAACTTGCTATATAGACCAGTTGACCTTGAGTGTGTGGAGATCATCCTGTCCTTGTCTTCTGTGTGCTAGGACCATGTGTGTGTGTGTGTGTGTGTGTGTGTGTGTGTGTGTGTAGAGAGAGAGAGAGAGAGAGAGAGAGAGAGAGAGAGAGAGAGAGAGAGAATGAGAGAGAGAGAGAAAGAGAGAGAGAGAGAAAGAGAGAGAGAGAGAGAGAGAGAGAGAGAGAATGAGAGAGAGAGAGAAAGAGAGAGAGAGAGAAAGAGAGAGAAAGAGAGAGAGAGAGAGAGAGAGAGAGAGAGAGAGAGAGAGAGAGGGTCTCATGTAGTCCAGACTGGCTTCAAGCATGCCCCCCAGCCACGGCGGGCCTTGAACTCCTGATCTTTCTGCATCCTACCTCCCAAGTGCTGAGATAGTTTATTCTTTGTCAAATAAAAAACAATCACTTGTTAAGGGGCTTAAGATTTGACAATCTCTACAAGAACGTATAGTATATACACCAAGACTCCTCTGCTAATGTCAAAAGGAGCTTCTAGAAAGTGGAAATGACCCAGACATCCACAGGAAGCCAAGAGGAGAGACAATCCATGGAGTCGAGTAACAGCACCCATCAAGGATAAAAAAGAAAAGGAAGCTACTGACATTCCCAACACCTTGAGGAAATATGAAAGATAGAATGCTGCATCAAAGGAGCCAAACGCAGGTGACATCTCTGTGACTCCATGCACATGGAGGCCAACAACAGGCAGAACAACTCTGTAGGAGCCTGAGTCAGAAGCATGAGGGAGAGCAGGTGTCTCGGGTAGGGAGGAAGAGGACGACTCTGAAGGCCAGTGCCGAGCTGCCACAGTGGCACACACCTGTAGTGCCAGATGTGAAAAAAGTTGAGACAGGAGGATTGCTCGAGTTTGGGCAACATATCAAGAGTCTATCACACCCAAAAACGGGGAGGGGGGCTGGGGCCGGGTGTGGTGGCTCACGCCTTTAATCCCAGCACTGAGGAGGCAGAGGCAGGCAGATCGCTGTGAGTTCGAGGCCAGCCTGCTCTACAAAGTGAGTCCAGGACAGCCAAGGCTACACAGAGAAACCCTGTCTCAGAAAAAAAAAGAAAAAAGAAAAAGAAAAAAAATTAACAATGTGCCGGGCGTGGTGGCGCACGCCTTTAATCCTAGCACTCGGGAGGCAGAGGCAGGCGGATCGCTGTGAGTTCGAGGCCAGCCTGGACTACAAAGCGAGTCTAGGATAGCCAAGGCTACACAGAGAAACCCTGTCTCGAAAAAACCAAAAAAAAAAAAAAAAAAAAAAATTAACAATGTAAACTGCTCTTACACCGTACTCAAGTTCAGTTCCAAACTCCCATATTGGGCAGCTCACAACTTCCTGTGTTCCAGCTCCAGGGATCTGATGTCTTCTTTAGGCCTCCACAAACACTGCACTCACATGCTCGCCGCCCCCATTCCCACACCTCCCCCCGCCTGCCCAACACAGGTGCACACATAATTAAAAATAATCTTTTATAAAGAGAGCCATGCCGGCCAGTGGTGGCACACATCTTTAATCCCAGCACTCAGGAGGCAGAGGCAGGTGGATCTCCATGAGTTCGAGGCCAGCCTAGTCTACAAAGTAAGCTCCAGGACAGCTAAGGCTACACAGAGAAACCCTGACTTGAAAATAAAAATTTTTTAAATTAAAACATGGTAAAAATAAAAAGAGAGAAGAGGTATGGAAATATTCTGTGCCTCTCCTGAGAGCTAGATGACCTCATAGGCACATAGGCATGTACATCTGTCAGTTACCACATCATACATTAAATTAGGCATGCTACTGAGCATGGTGACTCATGACTATAATCTCAGCACATGGGAGGCTATGTCAGGAGGATTGCCGAGTGTGAGATGAGCCAAGACCAGCCTGGGTGACAGAGTGAGATTTTGTCTCAAGCCTCCTACAATCTATCTGCTAAGTGTAAATTGTATATTGATACAGTTTTTAAAAATTATTCCGAAGCAGTTACAGAGTTACTTTTAAGTCATTACTGTTATCAATAGTGGCTCACCCAAAGAAACCACTGGCAAAGATTTATCAGATCATTAACACAGGGCTAGAGAGATGGCTCAGAGGTTAAGAGTACCGCCTGCCCTTCTAAAGGTCCTGAGTTCAATACCTCACAACCACATGGTTCACAACCATCTGTAATGAGATCTGGTGCCCTCTTCTGGCATGCAGACAGAACACTGTATACATAATAAATAAACTCACATCAACCCGCCTGCCTCTGCCTCTGCCTCTGTCTCCCAAGTGCTGGGATTAAAGGCGTGTGCCACCACGCCCGACTTGAATTGGTTTTTCAAAGGCCATCCCCGAACTTCGATAAGAGTAGCAGTCAGACAGTATCATCAAAAGGTTGATGCTTCCAAAGTAATGCCTTGCCATCATGACAGAGCAGAACCTCAATCTTCCGCTAGATGTTACGGTGGGAGGCAGACAGCCGAGACTCTCCGCACCATCAACAGGACATGGCGAAGAGTGGTTCACCATTGGCCCCTCGAGATGTTAGAACAGCTAGAGGGATGTGGGTTTTCTGTGTAACGTATCCAGCTTTGTCGGGCACCAGCAAAGACACAGGAAAGGAAAGACGAAGGTGAACCCCACCAGCCTGCTGTCTCTCACATCTCTTCTCTGCTAGAGTCCCTGACCTCACTGCTCTCAACCCTCAGCGGGTGTTAACACCACACGAGAGGGGCTTTGATTAGACAGAGGTTTAAAGTGGAAAAGGGCTAGAACCAAGGTGTATGGATAAGGAGGGGAGCTGATGGGATTCAGTGCACTGGACACACCCGTCATTTTGGGTCACAACATACCAGCCACCTTTCCTATTCTCTGGTTTTTTGTTTTGTTTTTTGTTTTTGTTTTTCGAGACAAGGTTTCTCTTTGTGGCTGTGGCTTTCTTGGACTCTCTCTGTAGACCAAGCTGGCCTCGAACTCACAGCAACCCACCTGCCTCTGCCTCCCGAGGGCTGGGATTAAAGGCGTGTGCCACCACACCCGGCTTACTCTGGTGTTTTTTCCAGCAATGTTCTCCCCCGACTATGTACTGACCTTGCTGGAAGAATAAAACCCTTAGCTCTCTCCCTCATATGAACACAAGGACTCCCTAGGACTCCTCCGTTAGTTCCTACTCTTTGTCCTTCTTCGAAAAACGCCCATTGTTTTTATGTGTGTGTGGCAGGGTATGCGTATGCCAGTGCTCAAGGATGCCTGAAGATGGTGGTCGGGGCTGCCAGATGTGGGTGCGTGGGAACTTAGTAACAGCAGCACATCTTCACCACTAAGCCAGCTCTCCCACAAGGGTGGCATCTAACCAAATTACCTCCTGGCATCTCAGGTAGGAAAATCAAGGCAAAAGCCAACATCAAGAGCCTGGCTGGCTACTCAGCAGTCCTGTTGTCTAGCCTCCTCTGTCACTTGTACACCTGGCTCCTTAAGTCCCCTGCTTTAGGAAAGGAAGCGTAGGGCTAGGGACACGGCTCAGTGGCAGAGCACTTGCTTGTCACGAGCAAGGCACTGGTAGTGGAAATTAAGGGTCCTGAGAGACGCTCAGCAGGTAAAGACACTTGCCCTGCAAGCCTGGCCACCCAAGTTGCATCCCTGAAGCCCACATGAAAAGAGAAAACCAACTCCACACGCACACTGTGGCATACAACCCGCCCCCGGAAATGACACGTGCCGCCTCACACACAGTAATAAAAGAAATACGTCTAATTTTCCTTCCTTCATCTGCCCCTCCCCATCTTTTCTTCCTCAGAATTAACATTGTGTTCAGTTTGATGTGTTCTCATCCAGATAATTTTATGTTTTTTGAAATGCATGCATGTTTGATACAAGTAGGGTTATTAATATATATTGTTATGCAGCTCTTTTTGCCCCCCAAGACAGGGTTTCTCTGTGTAGTCTTGGTTGTCCTGCTTTGAACTCACAGAGATCTGCCTGCCTCTGTTTCCTCAAGTGCTTGGATGACAGGCATGCACCATCTTGCCCAGCTGTTATACAGCTTTTTATGAGCCATGATATTTCTTCATTTGCTTGGGTGGAGGTTGAGACAGGGTCTTGCTATGTAGCCCTCACTGACCTTCTTACTTAGCTCATGCTGCCTCTGCCTTTTGAGTCCTGGGATCATGGGTATGTGCCAGCAGACCTGGCTTATTTTTCTATCTCACATGAACAAAAACCTCACCTCGCACACATGCGGCTGGGGATAGAGGTCAGTGGTAAAGCACTTCCTAACATTCATGAGGCCTGAAATTCAATCCCTAGTTAATCTCAGTACTATACAGTCCATCAATGATTCACTCTTGGGTGGATTTGGGCTCTCACTCGGAGGACAAGGTACATCCTAAAGAATGCTAAGTAGGAGATGGAGGAGGGGAAACAGTGATCAGAATATATCGTATAAAAATTATTTTCAGCCAGGCGGTGGTGGAGCATGCCTTTAAACCCAGCACTTGGGAGGCAGAAGCAGGTGGATCTCAGTGAGTTTGAGGCCAGCCTGGTCTATAAAGTGAGTCCAGGATAGCCAAGGCTACACAGAGAAACTCTGTCTTGTAAAACCAAAAACAAACAAAAAAATATTTTCCATTAGAAAAAGAATACTAAGTGATCTTAAAGTATATTGAAGTGTCACTGTGAATTACTATATGTCAATGTGAAGGGGGAAAGTCAGGAAGGGATGTGTGGGTACACCATGGCTCCCACACCCATACAGAGTGCATAGAAATACACAATAAAAAAAATGAAAGCAAGATTGTTCTAGTTGGAGCAAGAGTCAAGGCCCCAGAGCTTTGTCTCACTCCTCTCTGCCACTTCCAAGGCACTTGGAACCTCCAGGAGACCAGGGGAAAAGCTTAAGAAATCTCTAAAGACCTTAGCAGCTCTATTAGTCAATGGCCCAAGGGGTAAGCTTGGCAGAGATACCGAGAAAAAAAACTCAGTGCTACTTGCATTTACATGCTTGGAAGTGTTGTGTTGAAGCCCAGTGTGGCGGCTCACTCTTTTAATCCCAGCAGAGGCAGATCTGTGAGTCTGAGGTCAGCCTGGTCTACACAGTGAGTTCCAGGTGAGCTGGGGCTATATAATGAGACCCTGTCTCAATGCATACATGCATGAATGAATGGATGGATGGATAGATGGATGGATGGATTTGAACAGTTGCTACAAGGTCATATAAGAGAAATGATGGATTGTTTTGTTTGTTTTGTTAAATTTGCCTGGCTCTCCTTTATAACAATTTAATGCCCGGAACATCTGAACCTGTGATAATGCTAGCTTCCATATAAGCCATGATCTAACCTGTGTAGGCTGCCCACACAATCCCCTCCCTAATAGTTTTCACTCATTCTAACCTCTCATCCTTATTCAGAGGTCTGTCTGTCTGCCTGTCTGTCTTTCTTTGGTTTTTCAAGACAAGGTTTCTCTGTTTAGCCAGGACTCACTTTGTAGACCAGGCTGCCCTCGAACTCACAGCAGTCCGCCTGCCTCTGCCTCCCAGAGTGCTGGAATCACAGGTATGCACCACTGTACCCGGCCAGAGGTCTTTTTTAACCAACCAAAATTTCTCTCCATCACTGTCATTTATAAATAGATAAGTAAAAAACATAATCAAATAAAGTCCTAGAGTCTATCCCTGAGTCTCAAGTATTTAAGCGCAAGTAGATTTTCATTTACTCCTGACTTTGAGGGACTTAAGCTAGATGAGTGCTCCTAAGCAAACGACTAGCTCTAAAAATGATATGTAAAAAAAATAAATAAATAAAATAAAAATGACATGTAAATACAACCCACATTTTATTACTTGGCAGCTTTTCTTTCCAGGCTACACATTAGCTGCTGTCAGTGTATCAAAAGTAGATAGCTAAACCTTTTGGTCCAAAGTAAATTATGAAGATATCTGGGCAAGGCGGGTGTGGGGGGGGGGGGAATTCAAGACTTGAGAGCCAAGGAAATAAGAATTCGTAACGTAACTAAAAAGAAGCATCCTGACTTCAAGCTCGTGATCTAACCAGACTTTAGGAAAATGCAATTCTTACCACTACAGAATCCGACTACTATCAAGGCGACATGAAACATCAGTTTCAGAACAAGCGTTTCATTCACTGTCCCTCCCCAGACCCATTAAAATCCCACCACCTCAGGAAGCCAGGGTGTGGTGTGGGGCTGGGGTACCTTCCAGCTTCAGGACTTTGGGTATAAGAGGCATGACTTAGTCCCTAAGAAAATAGCAAGCAGCACAGCCATTGGCCATGATGCCTGTGGGGAGTGCTGAACCTTTATGGTTTCCTGTGCTTTGGTTGTCTTGGTAACCTGAGGCCTCCCTGTTTGCCTTGGCATCAGAGGCCAAGAGCGGAAGCAAAGCTGGAGTACCAAGAAGATGTGCAGGAGAAAAATGTGGGCAATGTAACAGTTACACCACAGGAGGGTCAAGCCTAGGACAGGAGAATTACTTGGTTGAGGGTAAAAGGGAGTGCCGTACAAGATCCTAACCTCTGGATTTCACCTCTCGCATTTCCGATTCCGTGGATTGAACAGTTTAGGAACCAACAAGTCCATGAGGCTGCCTCCTACCAAGTAGGTCAAAGACGCTGTGTCGTTTCGTCTTGTTGTAGACAGTGTCTTACTACTGACTGGCCTGGTACTTATCACATAGCCCAGGCTGGGTTAAAGTTGAGGCAAGCCCTCTGCCTCAGCTTTTCAAGTGCTGGGGTTACAGACAGCTACTGCCACTGGCCCAAAGATTATCTAAGCATTTTTTTTTTTAAAGAAATCGCTACTGTTTTCTTTTCATTCCAGATCCTAAAGCTTAGACACACCTTAAAGCTACCTCTACAGATAGTTGGGTTTTGTTGTTGTTGTTTATTTGTTCTGTTGTTTTGTTTTTTGTCTGCTTCTAAATTTGCGTTTTAAAAAGATATTATTATTTTTTTATTTCATATACTTGACTGTTTGCCTGCGTGTATATATATATGTGCCTTAACTATTTACAGTGACCATGGAGGGCAAAAGAGGGAATCTGAGCCCATGCAACTGGAGTTACAGGTAGTTGTGAGCTGCTATGTGGGTGCTGGGATCCAGGTCTGGGTCCTTTGCAAAAGCAGCCAGTGCTCTTGACTGCTGAGCTGTCTCTCTGGCCCCTTATTTTTCATTCTTCAATTTTATTTTAAAGAGGTTTATCATCCCTTTGCCAGTCATCAAAGTATAAATATCCTCTACCCACTGAAGACAAGTGTCCTATGCTGTCACCTAGTGTCTCATCCTCTGCTCACTGTCACTGTCCTACTCATGTGCCTTTATTGTCTGTTGTTCCCATCTCCTTCCCTATCTCTTTAATGAAATTCACCAACAGTAGTTTCTGGGGAGTTGCAGAGATGACTTAGCTGCTAAGAGGTTCCAAATTTGACTCCCAGCACCCACTGGGCTGCTCATTACGATCTCTAACTCCAGCCTGAATGCATCCTATGCCCACTGTGGCCTCTGTGGGCACCAGGCACAAATGTGGTGCACAGTTATACAGTCAGGAAAAACACCTATACACATGCAATAAAAATTTTAAATTTGCTCGGGCAGTGGTGGCCTTTAATCCCAGCACTTGGGAGACAGAGGCTGGTGGATCACTGTGAGTTCGAGGCCAGCCTGGTCTACAAAGTGAGTCCAGGACAGCCAAGGCTACACAGAGAAACCCTGCCTCGAAAAACAAAACAAAACAAAAAAATAATAATAATAAATAAATTTAAATTTAAAAAATAGTTTCTGGATTGGGAAGACAGTTCAGTGGGTAAAGTGCTTGCTACACAAGTGTGGGGACCCACGTTCAGCTCCCCAGAACCCTTGTAAAAGCCAGATGTGATGGTGTGCACCTATAAAACCCCAGCTCTGGGGAGGCGCAGACAGGTGGATGTCTGTAAGTCTGATCTATATAGAGTTCCAGGCCAGTCGGGGCTACATTGTGAGACTGTCCCAAAACAGAAAACCACAAAGCAAAACAACCACAAAAGGGGGGGGGGGGGGGTAGGGAGGGCGGCCATGTTGTAAAAACAACTCTCCCAAATTGTTTCCAAGAGAACTAAGACAAAAATGTAGAGATGAAAAAAAAATGTAGAGATGAGGAAAACCAGAGCAGGACAGCAGCAAAAGCCGTATCAGCAGGACAGACAGCAGCATCAGGAAGCACGTGCCCCGTTTATTAGACAGCCCGGCAAACTGTACCAGCAATGAGGAGAATTACAAATCTAACAAAAGACCGGAAGTCTTTGTAAACTAGTTTTAAGTCTATTTTAAGAAATGGGAAGACTTAGGGGAGGGAGAGGGAGGGGGATAGGATCAAAATACACTGTATGCATGTGTGAAACTCTCAAGGAATAAAGATATAAGCAATTTATAAATATGATAAAGAGCAGCAAGTGGGATTTTAAGTCACTCTTGTTACAGTCAGATTATGCAGCAGGGCAGACAGAGAAAGCACACAGATAAATAAGGAAGTTAATGAGGACTAATAGTGCTTAATTACTAGCTATAATTATAATAATAATTGCTGATGGCAATTAAGTGCTGGTGGTAGGAACTACCATCAGTGTAATAACTTACAATGAAAGGTAATGTCAAATATGGTAAGAATGGCTCCAGGGGTTCAGAGACAGGGTGGGAAATTTCGATGTGACCGTTTGAGGCGGGTTCCCACTCCACAGCTCACGCTGGCCTCAACCTTGCGGCAATCCTCCTGTCGTAGCCCATACCATACGGAGCTGTCGGCGAGCCCTGACAGACAGGTCATAGTTGCAATTAGGGCTGCAAAAGGATCTTGCATAGTCTGTCAGAAGAGTGGGCCATTTGCAGATAGCAACTATACATGCTTAGAGTCTGCAGCCCCCTCCACACTCCTGCTGTTCCCCACAACCCCACAAGCCCCACAGCCCCACAAGCCGTAACCCTGGAACTCAGGTGAAGCTTCTTCATGTGCACAGGAATGAATGCCTCTCCTCTCACTCTTCTCCAGGCTTGAGACAGAATGCCAAAAGAGGGTTTCTGCTAAATTTCTAACCATAAAGTTAGCCAGTGTCACCTTCCATCCCCAGAACGTATTTGGCTTGACTCTTATGCGATATACTAAGCATACTATTTTTATATATTTGCTTTGGGCTGCTGTGTGTGTGCATATGACAGTACTCATGCACACATATGATGATGTCTTTGTTTGGAAAGCACTTAGGACCCAGCACCAGGATTGTGGAATTCTTCTCGCTGTGCCACCACAAAGGCCAACCTTCAGCTGTCACCCAGTGAGTTTTGCTATATAATTCTGGACACTCAATGTTGAGAGAAGAGTCTAGAGGAAATGTGAATCTGGAAAAAAATTTTTGAGACAAGGTTTTACTAATCTAAGCTACCCTTGAGCTACGTAGCTGAAGATGGATTTGAACATCTGACCATCCTGCTTCTGCCTCCCAAGTGTTGGATTACAGGCAGGCACCCCAGATGGTGTTGGAGGAGCCTGAACCAGGGCCTTGTCCATGCTAGGCAAGCATGTTACCAATTATATCCCCAGCCAATGAGAACTTAATGATAATAATAATGATGATGATGATGATGATGATGATGATAATAATAACAACAACAAGATGAAGATGACAACAGAAGAAGAAGAAGAAGAAGAAGAAGAAGAAGAAGAAGAAGAAGAAGAAGAAGAAGAAGAAGAAGAAGAAGAAGAAGAAACAGAAACACAAATATCCTTTACTGTATCTGGAGGAAGATTTTTTTTTTTTTTTTTTTTTTTTTTTTTTTTTTTTTTGGTTTTTCAAGACAGGGTTTCTCTGTGTAGCCTTGGCTGTCCTAGACTCACTTTGTAGTCCAGGCTGGCCTCGAACTCACAGCGATCCGCCTGCCTCTGCCTCCCGAGTGCTGAGATTAAAGGCGTGCGCCACCACGCCCGGCTGGAGGAAGAATTTTAATCACAAGGAAAAGGTAACAGCTGTGGTAAACGTGGTTTAGAAATTATCTAGAAAAAAAAAGGTGCTACAAGAGGAAGGCAGGCAGAAATGGACCATACAGAATAAACAGCCAAAGCACAGCTTCTTAGAGACCAAAGGGCACATCAAAGAAAAACAGTGTTCCAACGAGGGTGGTGTTAAATATGGAAAAAAGCCAAAGAGGGCTGTGGGCTTAAAAAAAAAAAAAGATGAATAAGAAGTGGTGTATGTTGGCAAAAAGAAGTGAAGAGATGAGAGGAAGGAGAAAATTTATAACAGAGGAAGTCGGTGTGGAGTTTTCCTCTCAGGATGTCCAGCAGAGCAAAGAAATAAAAGCAGGAGCCACTGGGAGGGGGCAGGGCTGGGGCTGAGACCCCGTGAACAAAGCAACGGGGGCCCAAATAGGACATTTTCTTTCTTTCTTTCTTTCTTTCTTTCTTTCTTTCTTTCTCTTTCTTTCTTTCATTAACTGACTCAGATTTACTTGTTTAGAACCAAAGACAACTGCAGAGTTTTAAACTCCCTCAAATTACAAAAACCCTAACCCTTGCGATTGCCTCTGGTGCAAGAAAGCACAAATTATACGGATTGTGATAGAATTTAGTGTCAGTTTCCAAGACAGCACCAACAAATCCCATTTCAGAAATCAGAGTAAGTGGTGATGCTGTAAAATGCTATTTGAATTAGACAGCTCATCTTCCTCTTATCAGCCACAGCGCAAAACACGGTCGGTGAGATGCGATGGGATTGTGACCTGCTTTCCTTTGCATACTGGAATCCAGTGCCCCATCCCAAGAAGCCCTTTGCTTAGGTCAGGATACACAGGACAGGCTAAAGGTTTGTGGAGAAGAAGTTAAGGCTAAAAATAAAGACAAATAAAGGAAAGGGAAGCAGACATGTTCTTCTGATAAGAACCAAGACTGACACCAGTGCAGCCCAAAGCCAGAGGCCTACACCAGCAGAGGGAAACACTCAAACCATGAAACTAATTCCTTTTCTCTCTCAGATTGCTCAGTTCAAGACACACACACACACACACACACACACACCCCTACACACACCCGCACCCAGCCCAAGTGCTGAGATTACAGGCCTGAGCTACTATGGTTGGCCACATAACTAGCTTTTTAAAAGGTTAATTGATGTGTATGAGGGCTATGCATTCATGTATCTATGTGCACCATGTGCATGGTGGGGGCCCAAAACCAGAAAAAAAGGGTGTCAGAGGCCCCGGTGCTGGGATTATGAATGGTTATGTACAACCATGTGGGTGCTGGGAGCCAAAACCCAGGTCTTCTGCAAGGACAAATGCTCTTAAGCCCTAAGCCATCTCTCCAGCCCCATAAAACTAATTTCAGTGACCTAAGTTTGGGTTTTAAATCAAACGCTTAACACTGATTTTCAACTTTTATTCAAGATTTTAAGATTCAATAAGAGCAAATTGTTTTTACAATGGGGTCTCGCCCTGTAGCCCAAGCTAGCGGCATACAAATGGCAACCCTCCTACCTCTTTGGTGCTGGGCTTTTTATATAGGAACAATCCTACCAGCCTTACTTGGAGGAAGGGGCACCTAGGAGGGCTGGTTATTACGGTAGACACAGATAACTTCATTTTTACATTATCCACTACCTTTGCTGTCACAGCCCAACATGATTCGATTCTACCTAAGAAGCCCAAACGTGATTTTTCCAGCACAGAAAGCCTCTTTAGAACCAGAAACTATCACAAAGATCCAAATAATCTAGCCCAGGATACTCCCTTCATACAGGCCTCACCGGCCTGTCATCCCTTCCACCTGCGGGATGGTGGCCACCTGGTCCTCAGAAGCCTAAGCCACCTGAGTTTTACCACCTGCCTCCTCCTCTCTAGGAAGACTTTGTGGGCCTTTCCTGTCTTTCCCCTCAAGCTTCCCGGGAGCCTTACCCTGGCTCCCTGTTTCTATTCAGCCATAAGCTATGAATTTAGGGGCTTCCCATTTTGCACTGTGGTGCCAGCTGGACAGAAAGACCCTCCCATGATTCCTTTGAGCTTTCTCAAGACCCTCTTGCCCCCATCCCAGGCTCCAGTCCTCAAATCTTCCAAAGCCATACTGTTCCATCTGGGCAGAGCAGTCAGGGTTGGGGTGACTCAGGCCCGGAAAGCCCTCACTTCCTAACCCTGAGCACCTGCCTTGCACTGTTGGAACACAGCCTGGACCACCTCCAGCGGATGTTTTCCTTGTCCCTGCATAGGTGGCCGGTGCCAACTCTCACCCCCGCCCCGCCCCTTGCCCCAAAGGCTGCTCCCCTGGGACTCAGTGAGCTGGCTCTAGCCACTGATCCCCCTACACATCCACACCAATGCCCAGGCCAGCTGCCAGCTCCACACTGCCTTGCCACCTCAGAGAGGACGCCTGCTTGGCCAGGCCTCCTAACACATGCCTGCCTCATCTGCACTCCAGGAGGCTAATCCTCACTCTGCTGTTTGCCCTGGCTCACCAGGCCCCATTCCCAGTACCTCCACCGCCTCCAGCTTCCCACTTGCACTTAGTCTGTAGTTACTGCTCAGCCTCCAGGTAGGCTCCCCGAAAGGACGACCACAGACCAGCCTTGTAAGCTTGACCCCTTCTCCAGTCAAGACAGTGAATAGCCAAGGCCTTGCCCAACACAGGACCCTACTGGGTCTCTCCTGCTAAGTTTTCCTTTGTTTTTACCTTTCACTCAACTTTTTTGGGGGGATGGGGTGGGGGTGGGGTGCTTGGAGTGGAACCCAGGACACTTGAGAACTGCATCCCTACAAGGCGAAAGGGGTCTCGGAGGAGTTAGAGGTGTGCTGGCAATGGCTGCTGAATGAAGAGGTGACAGGCAGGGTGGCTTCTCAAGGGGACTGCCAGAAGTGCGGTGGTGTGAGTGGGACCACAGGCTTGAAGGGATGTTGTATGGGGGGGGGGCAACAGCTGGCACAGCAGCTGGGAAGGAGAAATCCAGTTTGACCAGGGCCTTTAGTGACAGCCCAACTGTTATCACAGGCGGTCATAAAGGACACTTGGAACCCACGTGAGAGGATGGGGTGGGGGGAGCCAAGTCCTTTCTCCCCAGGTGCTGAGGTGGGAAAGCAGCTCTGACAGCAGCAGCAGCACCTTCCAGATGTCAAGGACTCAAACCACTCGCAGGGCCACATCTGTCTCTGAAGGAGGCAGTGAGTGGGGACGCCTCGGGACACACGTGCGGGAGGCAGAAGTGGGCCTGGGGAGTGGAGTCCACAACAGAAGCTGTGCAGAGCTGCTCACTGTCGTCCAAGTGAAAGGACACCAGCAGTTTCATCTCGGGGGGGGGGGGGGGATGGGCCAAAGCTGGTGCTAATACCATCCCATGACAAGCCCATGGCATTTCTCAAGAGTACAGATGAGAAAAGAGGGCGACAGAGGCAAAGTGACGTCTACGAGGTCAGATGCCAGTGAGTGGAGACATGGTCTGATTGTCAGCGGTCTCCCAGAGCCTGCACACACTCAGACTGTAGAGGACTGAAGTCCACGAGGCCTCGTTCTATCATGAGAAAAGAGGGGGCACCTCTGGGAAAGAAAGGTGACTTCTGTTAGGGTGCCTCCCTCAAAGGTGCACTGCCAGGGATGGGACAATCTTGTGTCTGCTGTCCATTTGTGTGTGGGTGTGTGTGTGTGGAAGGCTTATCTTGGGGTGCCTTTCCCTCACGATGCTGAGGAGCCCCTGCCCTGGGATCTGAAGGGCACACTCTCTCCACTCCAGATGCCTGCCCTCCTGGAGCCTCTGGCACTTGCCACCTTCTGCAGAACCTTGGTTTGGCTGGGGCACAGGGTTAGCCATCACCAGGAAACGCCTCCCTCCGGTCCAGGCAGGGATCCCAGCACACACACCCCTGGAGGTGGTGGAGGGAGGGTTGATGGAATGCTTCCTCTCAGCAGGTCAGGGAGATCTGGGGAACCACCTGGGGCCTTCAACCTTCCCCCCCTTCAGCCTGGGGAGGTGCCCGGTCCAGGTGCCCCCTCCATGGCCACCTCCTTCCTCCTAGCTGCATTGGGGCATGAATCAGCTCACAGCTTGTTAAAAGCTGGACCTCTTGTTTTCATGCCCTCACCTCAGGAAACTGCTACAGCTGGTCCAGCTCTCCTCAGCAGGGGGCCAGGGTCCTCACTTTATAAACATGCTCAGCCTGTGAGAGCAGAGGGCACTGCCATGGTATGAGACTGGCGCCCCGGAGAGAGAAATTTACCAGTCAAGGAGCCAGGTGAGGAAAGCGCAGGGATAAGGCCAGAGGAATCTAAACAGAAGGCACTAAGTGTCTGAGAGCTGAGCAGCAGGAATGGCTCTAAGGATGCTCTGGGCTGGACAGGCCAAGGGGATCCTGGGAGGCTGGAGGGCCATCTGCTTGGTGGTGTCTCTGCTCCTACAGCACCCAGGAGTTAACAGCAAATGCTACTTCCAAGCTCAAGGTAAGGTGGATTGATGCTTAGGGGAAGGTGAGGGCAGTGATGCGGGCTGAGAGAGGACCCTGTGTTAGAGTATCAGGTCCTTCAAGTGCGGGACAGGAAGGACCACACAGAGGGGCAGTATGCACCGACTCTCTCCCACCCCAGAGTACAGGAGACCGCTGCCAACACTCCCCATGTCATCTCATTCTTCCCTAGCCCCCTGCCACTACGAGGGGCAATATTTCACTCTGGGTGAATCTTGGCTCCGCAAGGACTGCTTCCATTGTACCTGTCTGCATCCTGTTGGTGTGGGCTGCTGTGACACGTGAGTGGCCAAGAATGGCCAGAGGGAATGCCTCTGAAGTGACTGAGGCATGGCCAGGGAAGGACTAGATTGCTGCGAGGCGACAATAAACAGAAGAGCATCATAAGGCTGCAGATGTGAAGGCACCAACGGGAGAGGGGGGTCGAAGTAGCTCTGGAGGGAAACACTCCTGCTTGGAGCTCTAAAGAGTCCTTCTGTGGGACTAGAGAGCCTAGTTAGAGTTCCAGGGGGGGGGGACTGGGGGGGGGACAACAGAATGAGGATATGGAAGGGCAGCTCCGAGAGGGAAGGCAGGCCATAGGGGTGGCTTTTTTCACTGTACTAAATCTCCCAATCTTTGGTTCTCTAGGTCCCAGCATCCCATTGACTTCCCCGCGGGGTGTGAAGTGCGCCAGGAGGCAGGAACTTGTCAGTTTTCCCTGGTGCTAAAATCTGACCCTCGGCTGCCCTGCAAAGGGGGAGGACCCGACTTAGAATGGGGCTCCGCTAACACCCCAGTTCCTGGGGCTCCTGCTCCCCATTCCAGCTGAAGGATCACCCATCTGCTGACTGCTCACTGCTGCTGCCACTTCCAGGAAAACCACTAGCAGCTGCCAATTTACTCCAAATAAATAAGTTAATGCTACAGCTGAAAGCCTGTTTCTCATTGCCTGGGCTGCTGGGCCCCAGGTGGGGAAAGTGGGCCCCACAGGAGTCCAGGGGTTGAGTTCTCAGTATCTTGAGATACAGTGGGCATGGGAGCCCGTTTCAGATAGTTATGCTGCTGGTGCTAGGGCCCGGAGCAGCGTAGGAGACCAGGGTGGGGCTTGTAGGCAGCACTTTGATGGGGAGGTCCCAGCTGAAGGTGTCTACAGGCACCTGCTCGGGCCCTGTCCAGGTTGCAGGCTCAGCCTGCTCCAATGGGGGCAGAAGTACCAGTCCCGGTTCTCGCGATGTTACAAATTCAAAATGTAACCGCCACTTCAAGGACACTGTGAAAGAAAAAGACAGAGATCTGAGACAGTGGTTCTCAACCTGTGGGTTGCAACCCCTGGAGGCAAGGGGGGAGGGGGAGGGGAGAGGGTGGGCAGTCAGGAGAGGGTAGGGGGTTGGGAGAGGTCTAGGGGGTATCAAACGATCCTTTCACAGGGGTTGCCTAAGACCATCGGAAAACACAGATATTTATATTATAATTCATGGCAGCAGCAAAGTTACAGTTCTGAAGCAGCAACAAAAATAATTTTATGGTTAGGGGTCACCACAACATGAGGAGCTGTGTTAAAGCATTAGGAAGGTTGAGAACCACTGCTCTAAAAGCAAGAAGAACAGGTGTGGTGGCACACGCCTGTCCCAGTGCCAGGTGAAGGCAGGAGGACCACAAGTTCAAGGTCAGTTTGATGCCAGCTGGGGGACTACCTGAGACCCTAATATCAAAAATCCAACCAAACAAAAAGCAAGCAAATGGTAGGTGGTGAAAGAAAATGGCAGAATGTGTTTAGTAAACTGAAAAACTCAGAACCATCAAGATGGCTCAGTAGGTTAAGGAGACTTGCCACCAAGCCTGATGGCCTGAATCTGACCCCCCAGTACACATACAGTAGAAAGAACCAACTCCAGAAAGTTCTCCTCTGACCTAAACACACACATGCTTCGATGCAGATGCCCCAATCCAAACACAAAATAAAATAATTAAGTGCATTGAACATTCTTCGCCAGGTGTGATGGTGCATGCCTTTGATCCTAGCTCGAGAAGAGCAGGCAAGACGGTCTGGTCTGGTCTACATAGTGAACTCAAGGCTAGCCAGAGCGACTGATGGGGGTGGGGGGGGGAGAGAGGGAGGAGAGGGAGAGGGGGAGGGGAGAGATCCTGTCTTAACAAAACAAAACACACACACGCACACACACACACAAAATTTTTTACAAAGAAAAAACAGATGGTATCCATGAAGAGGAGAAGGCACAGGGCAGAAAGCTTTGATCAAATACTTTGTTTTTTAAGGAAACTGGTGTTAACATGTTAGCCAGAGATGCCACTAAGGGCAGCAGTATCAACTACCTAGTAGGACCAGGACGACCAGGACTCACTATGCTAGGGAAACAGAGGTCAGTGCATCACAGGGTAGGAGCGGCGCCCTATAAAGCTGCTAAGAGTTTAGGGGTCAGCACGTCTATAGTGGTTAGGTCCTCACCGATGGCAGTGCAGAAGCCAGGGGTGGAGCAGAGAGGGATGGGGAGAGAGAAGCTGGTTCTAGTTGTATGTAGGCAGGACTCCTGGTGCCGGGCGTGAGTCACATGAGACACTGAAGGGGCAGCTCCTGTCCCCCGGCGCCGCTGATATTCAGGCTGCACTCGCTCTTCGGTTTGCAAGCTTACCGAGAACTGGGAGCAAGAAGAGAGGGGTATACCAACTGTAGGTTAGAGGTAGCCCTGAGGAACCCCAATTTCCATTTCTACAAACCACCCCTCTTTCGTAGGCTGCCTTTTCCACCCTAGCCCTTCAGGCCAAGCACAGTAAAAGCTGCCCCTTTCTCACCTGCAAACAAGCTACAGTTCCTTCCCCTAAGTTCAAGGTCCCCACCACGTCCTCGCCGAGTCTGTACACAGATTTGAAGATACCGAATGTCCCAACTTTACCTCGGCCATCACTGATATTGTACAGATCTGGGGAGAAGGAGATACCAAAAAAGGCTACAGTTTCTACTGGGGCACATCTAGGACTGAGCCTCAGGGGCCAAAACATGAGGCTTTTCTTTATAATGGGGACAAGACACTAGCGGACCCATGAAGAGATGTGGCAGGCAGGGAGGCTTCTCAGACAGGAGCCCACCGAGGAAAGGGTTGGAGAGGGGCAATTCTAAAAGGCTTCTCACGGAGGCTGCGGCAGGAGGTGGCAGCCATGAGGCGCTCCCCCGCTAGCTCGGCTAGCCATGAATCCTTCTTCCCACTTTCATCCTCCTCCAAGAATGGGCTGGATGGAGCCACAGCCTCGTCCCGGGGAAAGGGAACGTCCTGAAGACCTAGAATGGATGAGTGGAGGCGACGCTGGGGGGACCCAGACGTACAAACAGACACCTAGTTTTAGACTCTAACCTGACAAGGCTGAATGGAGCCATGCTTGAGGCGTACACCTCAACTTACTCTCTACCTCTCCCCAACACCACCCCTGAAACCAGGGGTCCCCGCAGGTCCTCTTCCCACTATACTTTGCAAGCCTCTACTCCACCCTGCCCCTCCAGGAACCTAACTTACCAGTCAGGACAAGAACTCTCAAAGGGACTCGGAGTAAAGTGATGGGTGAATTGACACGCTGGCAGCCAATGGTCAGTTTGTAGACATACTTGACTGACTGACCCCGAAAGGAAGGCGGTCCCTCTGTGGGCAGCACTTCACTGTAGGAGTCTGGTTGGGAAGCAGTAGTCAGGGCAGCTAGAGGCAGCCAGGGTCATCCCTCTAGGACACGCAGGAAGCAATGTGGGGCTAGGGAACAATCACTTACATGATTTGGACTCTCCAGGGTCTAGCCTCAGGTCACAAAACAGAATTTTTGGTGGGGTGGAAAGGATACACTGACCCCTCTCACCTAGGAAAAGTAATAGAGACGCCAATGAAATGACTCTGTTGCCCATTACTGACCAGGGTTACACAGCAAGTAGAGCGAGGAGAAATCCACCAATTCCTTCTGTTGTGATACGGGAACAGTCTTGTAGCCCCCAATAGCTAGCTTCCTCTTCTACATCACCGATGTGTTGGTGACCATATCATACAAGCACAGCTTAGCTTTACCCTCGGGTGACAATGACTTCCTTCCCCTCCAAGACAAATAAATACTCTGTCTCTAACCTCGGTGTGGCAGAAAGACAGTCTGGCTGTCAGGCTGGACATCCGGCTGACTAGAGTCAGGGGGTGGCAGTGCCACACGGCTCTCACTGGCATGGAACTGGCAGTGGATCTGGGCACTGGCCCAGGCCAGAGCCTCACTGTGGAAGAGGAAAAAAGAAGGCATGAGAAGATTGCTCCTGGCACTTCACAAATGCTTTCCCTGCAAGACCGTCTGACAGGACCATCATAGTGACCAGGGGATCCGGAAACTGCTGAAGTGAAACCATTACACAAAGAAAAGTTCACAGAGTTCAAAAGGAGCGACAGAGAGAGGAGGCGCAAAGGAGGATAAAGGGTCATGTCACCCACATCTTTTGTTATAAAGCCCTTCATTACAACAAGAGCAAAGTGAGTGCTGAGGAGCAGGTGGTGATGGTAGTGTAGTTACGCGACAACCAAAGCTCTGATTTAGAACGAGCAACACTTGGCTTCCTCCCGGAAGGGCCACCTCCTTCGGTACCAGCATCCCCCACCTGGATGCAGAAGTGGCGGTCGGGGGCAGGGGATTCGTGACCGTCACCACACACTCCAGAGCCTCCCCGGCCAGAAAAACAGGACCTCGACTCAGCTCAGCTACCACTTCAATCATGGCAGCTCCAGAACCAAATCTAGAAGGAAAACAGAGTGCTAAGAGTCAGTACAGGGGAAAGGTGGAAGGAGTATCTGAGACCTAGGGTTAGGTCCCCATGGGGGCAAGAAATGGGGGGGGGGGGGGGGGTTTCAAGTTTCGATGCGGGTGGGAAGCGCTGGCAGGCGGCGGATACTGACTCCGTACTGCCCGCTGGAGGGTGTCGCTTTAGCCCTGGACCTCTCTGCGCCCAGAGTCGGGGTAGGTAGGCCTCCTGCGCCGCCTCCCGCAGGCCCCTTGTCTCTGTCCCCGCTTCCCTCGAGGCTCCACGTCCTAGTCCAGGACACCGCCGCGCATCCTCACCTGCCCGCCCCTCCAAGACCGGCTCAGGGATCGCTGGCGTCCCTGGTGTCGGTGGCGCGACGGAGGCGGGACTTCCTTTGTCACACGGCGGGGTTAGGCAGGCACCCCTTCCGGCCGGAGGAGCGGGGTGCTTCCGGCCGGAAGGGGCTCTCGTGGTCCCGGGGCTGCGGATCACTCTCCCAGTGGTGGCTGGCACCTGAGCGCGGGCGCTGGGGATCCCAGCCGGAGGGAGCGGGGGCCCAGCCCTGGAGACCCTGGAGCGACGGCCCGGGGCGGGGCAGAGGATCGCCGCCATCTCCTGGGCGGGCCCCAGGGGCGGTGCTTTGCGGGGCAGGTACCGCGGCTCCGCCCCCATCCGCAGGGCTGCTCGGCCTCCGGCTGGGCGAGCTAATCACCGCGGCCCAATGAACACAAGGCCCAACCCTTCCCGCCTAGGATCTAGAGACGCTACCCAAGGAGAGCCGGTGGTGACTTCTTGCGTTGGCCACTGCCTCACCTGCAAGAGCGCTCCGACTTAATCCTGAGACCAGCTTCCCACGGCTCTCCCCCTCAGCGTCCGGCCCTCCCCGTACTGCACCTAACTGCAACTGGCACCCGCGATTCTAAACGCCAGAAACGTGTCAGAGGGACCCGAGGCCACCAGGGTCGTGAGGACCCAGGATCCAGCGAACATGGTAACCTGCATACCACCCTCCGAGCAAATCGGCTGTGCCAAAGGAGATTCGCGAGTTTATTGTACTGAAGATACCGGGGACACTGACGCTGTGCGGGTTACAGACTGCGGGAGCCCTGAGGACAGTGGACCACAGAATGAGCCAGGCTACTGCAATTCAGAGGACTCGGGGCAGCTGATGGCCTCCTACGAGGGTAAAGCTAGGGGCTACCAGGTGCCTCCTTTCGGCTGGCGAATCTGCTTGGCTCACGAATTTGCAGAGAAAAGGAAACCCTTTCAGGCCAACAACGTCTCTCTAAGCAACTTGGTGAAGCATTTCGGTATGGGCTTGAGGTGAGTAGATTCCGTTGCCTAGAATGCCTTGATTCCTTTGTTCCCACTCAAGACTCCCTGCGAAAGTGGGAAAGGGTGGACGCCTGGTTCCAGTCAAGTATGCCACATCCCCTGCACTCTTTAGTCCTGCAGTTTTTGAGGGTGGGACCTCCTTCTTTTCCTAGCATCTTGTCTTCTCCGCCAGAAAGAGAAGGAATGTGTAGTCCTGTAGTCAGGCTTTCCTAGTTAGGCTCCCTCCCAAGCACTTCCTCCTTCCCAGACTTCCTTGGAGATTAGCTATACTTTGTAGCAAGGTACAAGTCCGGTTTTCTGTAGTACTTGATACAGTGTTTTGTTTTTCGAGGAAGAGGTTCTCCGGCCTGCATTCCCCTCAGTGGCGTATGCTGCTTCGGGCCCAGCATTCATCTGCTTCCTTTCTCAAGCTCTGATTCCTGGCTGTTGTCAACCTCTGTATGTGACAGGCGGCTTCTGATACAAAGAAGCAAGGTTGGAATTGGGCAAAGCAGTGCACGCTGTAGTGCCACCTACTTGAGGGGCTGAGACAGGAGGATAATTTGAGCGTGGGCATCACAGTGGGGGAGAGCTGGGCCCCACTGAAATCCTTCCCCGGACCTCTAATGGTGACTTCTACCAGTGATGCCGGAGCAGCCCCAGTGCTCTTGTGGGTCTGTCCAAGCCAGCCTTAGCTTTTCCTCCTACCCCAGAGGTTACAAACACTCCAGAGCCCGTACTATGGAACCTTCTGGATTCTCCACTGAGTTCAAAGACTAGTGATGAGGGACCATACCTAGTAACAGCGAACAGATGGAGATGAAGACAAAGAGCACCATTCTGAGTCAGTTCACATAGAAACACAGCACTGGGGAGGGAGGTATAAAAGTTGAGAAACTCAGCCCCCAAAGCCTCTAAAATAGGGAAGCCTTCCTTGCCCCAGGCAGTGCTGTGGGACTGTGGTGGGAAGGCCACTTACCTAACCCTAGCCCTGGGCAACTGGCAGGCCTGGTGCTGCTGGGACATCTGGCTCCTGTGGGCAGCCTATCTCAGAGAATCATCTCTCCTGGCCCTATTTGAAACTGACTGTATTACTTTTTTCTTGTCTCCATGATCAAAACCAGACAAAAGTAACTTAAGGGTTTATTTTGGCTCACAGTTTGAGACTGCACACTGTCATGGCAGAGAACACACTGTGGCACAGCCAGTAGCAGCGAGCAAGGAAGGGTAGAACTCTGCTATCTTCCTCCTCCTTACTCAGTCCAGGACTTCAGCCCATGGGATGGTGTCACCCACAGTTGAGGTGTACCTCTCTGCATCAATTAGCCGAATAGAACCATTGCTCATAGGCATGCTTGTCAAGTTGTCAGTAAAATTAGCAATCCTAGTGTTCCAGTCCAGCTTGGACTCCAAAAGCCTTTGTATCAAATTGGATTTCCGGACTGAGACAGGCACCATGGGTGGCATGTGATGAGGAAAAGGGCAAGAACAGGTGTACATTCATCCTAGCTACTGACCATGAGCGAGTCACAGAGGCCTCAAGCTCTTGCTCAGCCCCTTGGACCTTGGCTCCCCATACTTTGATAGGGTGGGAATCACCCACACAGAGCTTATGGAGTGGGATGAGGCCCTACATTGAGGAGAAAGCAGAGGCGAGAATTCAGAAGGATCATTTCTGAGCTGGGATTGACATTACAGGGAGAACTGAATATGTCAGGGTGCCCCTCTAGCGAGGAGACCTGAGGGCACCCTGTCAGGAGTGCTGGCAGAATAGGTATCGGAGTCTCAGCTTAGTGAGAGTTCAATTGCGCGTCCTTTAGCCAGGGTTGCTTAATAAATATTTACTACCAAATAGTCCTTCGTTTGGCCTATTTTCCTACCTTGTAATTCTCCAATCCTTTCTGCTTTCTCATTGCTGTCCTATTTCTTCTAAACTGGCGAGGACTTTCAAGCCTTACTACCGTAGCACCTTACCCTCTGTCTCCCATGCTTTTACCCTGCCCCCAGAAGGCACCACTTCTATTCTTTTTACTATATTTCTCCCCTCCCAACTCTTGCTCCAGTCTGCCGTCCACTGCTCCACGCCCACTGTTCGTACATCCATTCACTTACAAGTTCATCAGATACTTACGGGCTGCAGGCCCTGTGCCTTGCCCCATGCTTAGAGCTGTGGGTGACATTCAGCCAGTCTTGGTCACTGTCCCTTAACACAAGGAACGTAAACATTTGTCATGCTCATGTGAGGAACACACTGCAATTACAAGGCAGTGTCATTAGGAGCTGAGATGTGTGTGACAGGCATCATACCTGTCACAGACGTCCCACTTGATGGCTTCCTTATCTGTTAGGCTATTTGCTCTTTCCATGATTCCACACGGTTCCTAGGGCAGAAGTTATTCCCATTTGTAGGTGAGAAAACAAAAGCTCGAGGGCTCATGGGCCTAATAATTTGCTTGCTGTGACTGAACGGTGGGCACAAAATGATTGGCTAAGGAGAGTGGGCATGGGGAAGACTGATAGGGCTTGCTTAGTGGCCCATCCTGAGTGAGAGTGTATGAGGAATAAGGTTAGAAGGCAGGCTGAGGCAGATGTGCTAGCCTTGGAACTGCAGACATCCACTCACATGTGACCGTCCTCATCGCTCTCCTGTGAGCACAGAGCAAGGAGCAAGAACAGGAAAACACTGTGACTTTTCAGAAAGCTTTACTGTGGTGGGTATTCTGACTTTGTTTTGTTCTCTTGAGACAGGTTCTCACTCTGATGCCCAGGTTGACCCAGAACTCACCATGTAGCCCAGGCTAGCCTCAACCCCAAGTGTGATCCATCATGCCCAGTTAATTGATTGGGTTTCTGGAAAAGCAAAATCTGAAAACTTAGTTAAATGCTAAAGGGGGCAGGGGTAGGGCTTAAGAGGAAATGGTCTAGGATCTATAAATATTTATCTTCAGCTGAGATGGTATATTCTCTTAATTTTTTACCTTTTATAATGATAAATAAAAATCATTTTTAAAAGAGGAAGTCCTTTTGGCAACCTCTACTTGTTTGGAATCAGGGGGATGGGTAGAGGAGGATGTAGCCAGGGAGGGGCAACTGGGCCTTCCAGCACAGACAAAAGCTCCTGTGGTTTGAGCTAAAACAGTGCTGTGGGGGCTGGAGAGATGGCTCAAAGATTAGCAGCACTGACTGCTCTTCCAAAGGTCATGAGTTCAAATCCCAGCAACCACATGTTGCCTCACAACCATCTATAACAAGATCTGTATACCTAATAAATAAATCTTTAAAAAAACAAAAAAAAACCAAAACAAAACAGTGCTGTGGAGTTAGAACAGTCACTTTCTCTCAGAATGGCGAAAGCAAGCATCGTACACTAGTGCCTGGGCAACTGGGAAGAGAGGGATTTGAACTGGAGTAATCCAGAGGAAGACAGCTTGGAAGATACAGTTTATTGTTTGAGACGGTCTCACCATGAAGCCTGTGCCAGCCTCACACTTGTGATCCTCTGCCTCAGCCTTCAGGATGCTAAGATTATTATAGGAATGGTCATGGAGGTTGGCATCCGTGGGGCATCACAGTGGGTGACAAGGCAAAGGGAGAGGACTGCAGCTGGTAAGAAACAGCCCACTTAGGCTGAGGGGTGGTGCACACCTTTAATCCCAGCACTCAGGAGGCAGAGGCAGGTGGCTGGCTAGCCTGGTCTAGAAAGGAAGTCCAGGACAGCCAAGGCAACACAGAGAAACCCTGTGGCGGGGGGGGGGGGGGAGGGGAACAGAGAGAGAGAGACAGAGAGAGAAAGAGAGAGAGAAGGAAGGAAGGAAGGAACGAGCAAGCCCACTTACCTTCTACTCACATTGACACTTGCCCCTCAGGTACTTGAAATGGTGGTACCGGAAGACTCAAGTGGAAAAGAAGACCCCTTTCATCGACATGTTGAATTGTGTACCCCTGAAACAGATCTATGGTGAGTCTCAGCCCAGCTGCCCTTTGCCGAGAGGGCCTCACGTCCGTGAATCCATAGAGTCAGGCAAAAGGGCTTCTAGCTTATGCATGCCACATGCATGGCTCCACTTCATAGGTTTCCAGAGCCCAGGCAGGAGACGTGGGCTTGCTTTCTTCCTCCAATTCTCCACTAACCATCTTAACTTCCTTTGTAGGTTGTCCCTTGGGTGGCATTGGAGGAGGCACTATCACCCGGGGCTGGAGAGGACAGTTCTGTCGTTGGCAGCTTAACCCTGGAATGTACCAGCACCAGACAGTCATTGCAGACCAAGTAAGAGCCAGGAAAGGGAGTAGGGGTAGGGTAGCCAAAGGAGTGACTCTTGGCAAGCATAGGATGTGACAGACATCCAATGATCCAGTTCAGTAGACACTTTCAGGATGCTGAGCCCAGCCTGTGCTAGGATGGACAGACAATGGGTTAAGATGAACACAGAACATATGTTCCTTGAAAGACTAAACCCGCTGATAATTCCCATGCATGTCTCCTGCCTAGCTCAGTCTTCTGAGAACTAGCTCAGCCAGTACCCAGCAAAGAGTAGACAATCCCTGGGTCATTTAAACTGGCTAAATGAACATTTGCAACTGTGTGGGGTGGTGCATCCTTACTTGGGGGACAGATGTAAAAAGAAGAGGAGTTCAAGGCCAGCCTTAGTTAGGAAGTAAGGCTGAGACTAGTCTGGATGACCTAAGACCCTGTCTCTCAAAACAGGGGTGGGCGGGGGGGGGGGGAGGGCAGGGGGAGTGGTGAGATGGCTCAGTAGGTAAAACCACACAGGCCTGACATCCCTGGACCTACAGGATGGGAGGAGAGAACCTCCATGCATAACTTGTGTAGACTGTTCACTATGGCATCCGCATGCTGTGGCATGGGTGTGAAAGTCAGAAGACAGCTTGTAGGAAGAAGTTGGCTCTCACTTTCCACCATGTGGGCTTGGAAATTAAACTCAGGCTGTTCGGCTTGGTGACATGTGCCTTTGCTTGCTTAAACCATCTTGGGCTGGCTCGAAATTTTTTTTTTGTTGTTTTGTTTTGGAGACAGGGTTTCTCTGTGTAGCCTTGGCTGTTCCTGGAGTGTCACTTTGTAGACCAGGCTGGCCTCGAACTCACAGCCATCCACCAGCCTCTGCCTGCTGAGTGCTGGGATTAAAGGTGTGCGCCACCACGCTCAGCACTGGCTTGAAACTTTATTTTTAAAAAAGAACATTTGAGAAGACCAGAAGAAAGAAAACAAAGTCTAAAAAGTCATTGTGATAAAAAGATGTCCAAGCCAGGCATGATGGCACACACCTTTAATCCCAGCTCTTGGGAGGCAAAGGCAGGCAGATTGCTGTGAGTTCCAGGACAGCCAAGGCTACATAGAGAAACCCTGTCTTGGAGAAAAAAAAAAAAAAAAAAAAAGATGTCCAGCACTAAGTCTCCCTACCTGGATTTGTAAACCTTTAGGCAAAGGTGAGCCCCCGGCTGCATTTCTCTAGTGGTTGCCCAAGACTCCCCATGTCCCTGGGAGTCTCTGACCTTCCTCACGTTCCTATGTCCCTTCTCTCTGACCTTCTTCACTTTTCTAAAACTTCACGTTTTTCATTTCTATTTCTGTATCTGGGCCTCGACTGACAGTATATGAACTGCCCTTCACCATGACCTCCCTTTCTGATCCCCTTTTCCTGAGAGATACCTCCAGCTTTCAGTTTATCTGTGAAGGACAGATGACTGGCCATTCCTAAACCATTGATGACGTATCCTTCTCTTCTCAATTAGGTTCAGTGGCTGTGCTCAATGTCTGAGCTCCACCCCCAGCCCACACCTCATCTCTTCTGTATTCCAAGGGGCATGTCTTTCGGAAACATGGCTCTGCAGTGACTATTGCCTGTATACTGTGTCAATACACTGTGATGGGCTTTGGGGACATTTATATTAAAAACAGTCCTACAAAGTACCATTAGCATTATTTCACAGATGAGGAGTCGGAACCCAGAAGGCATTAGTAACATGCTCAAGGCAGCGTGGTAGGGAAAGGATGCCACTCAGAGTCAGCCCTTCTTGCGATAAGGAGCTGGTCTTAACCATTTGTACTTCACCAACAACATGAAAAATTATTTTATGGCCAGGCCCATATCTGTAAGCCCAGCACTGAGATAGGAGGATCACCAGTTCAAGGCCAGCCTGAGCCACAGAGCAAGACTCTATCTCAAAAGATAGAAGAAAGAGAAAAAAAAAATCTTCTATATGATAAAAACACCAAGCGTAGTTGGGAACTAACAAAAGAGCTACTAAGCCCTCAGCATTCCTCCTCTCTGGAGGCTGCAGTTTTACTGGAGAGAGAAATAAAACTTGGAAAACATGGAAACTGCCACTGTGAGAGTGCGTGCTCTGCTAGTGACCCAGACAACACTGCAAAGACTTTATTTGCTCTTTGCACACACGCCAGCTCTGTGAGGTCCACTTCTGTAAGCTTGAATTGGCCCCTGCCTTCAGATTAAGCCATGGGACAGTTGGGGACACAGGATAGCAAATAAAAACAATGACGTAACTTACCAAATACTAGGATAAAGAGGAATGGCACAATCAGCATGGCTCCATGTTGGAAGGAGGAAGAGGGCGTGTTTGACTTAGTCCTTGAAAGATGAGGCGATGACTATAGGCAGAGTCTTGAAGGTGTTTGTGTGACCAGAGCGCCCATGAAGAGGCAGAGGCCAGGCTATTCGGGCTTTGAAAGCCAGGTTAGAGTTTAGCATTGAGTGCTTTAGGAGTCAGTGAAACATTCTAAGCAGGGATTGGCACATACTTTGTTAGATCATTTTCTGCTACCAAGAGGCAGAGCTAGTACAGGCCTGACTAAGGTACTGAGATCAGGCATGAAGGCAGAGGCAGGAGACATGATGGGGGCTCACGGAGCTGGAAGGAAGGCCTGAAAGACAATCTAAGGCTGTAGATGACAGCCCGAGAAGGGAGGAGTGTTTTAGGGGAGGAGACCAGAGTGTCACTTGTTCTAGCCTGTCTGCTTTTTTGATCAAGTTTACAGTATGCTTGCGGCGGGATGGGCGGACTGTGTATCAGCAAGTTCTGTCCCTGGAGCGTCCAAGGGTCCTGCGCAGCTGGAACTGGGGCCTGTGTGGTTGCTTTGCTTTCTACCACGCCCTCTATCCCCGAGCCTGGACAGTCTATCAGCTTCCCGGCCAGAGTGTCACCCTCACCTGCCGCCAGGTCACACCCATCTTGCCCCATGACTACCAGGTGAGGCTTCCTCCAGATCCACCGCTGCTGCCGGTTTTGTGAACGACACACTGGTTCCCTAGCTTTCCAGATCTTCTGGTCCACCAGTTTCCTGGGAATATTGGAGATGCAAGGAAGATGGAAGGGGGTCTAGTGGGGAATATTTGAGAAGGTTCTCTTATGCCCATGGCTGGTCCTGAGGAGTGAGTGGAGCCACACATGGGGACACTGAGACTGAGTCCAGTCTTTTATCCCCAGGACAGCAGCCTCCCTGTAGGCCTCTTTGTGTGGGACATAGAAAACGAAGGAGATGAAGCCCTGGATGTGTCCCTTATGTTCTCCATGCGGAACGGACTAGGAGGTGAAGATGACGCCCCAGGAGGCTTGTGGAATGAGCCATTCTGCCTGGAACAGGACGGGACGACCATACAGGGGTTACTCCTTCACCATCCAACCCCTCCAAACCCCTACACCATGGCTGTGGCTGCACGATGCACGGTAATGGAGGAGTCCACTCTATGCTGCCCCCTGGGAGCCCCTGCCCTCACAGCCTGGACCCGAACCTACTCCCTGTCCCATAGTCTCGTTTCGTCAACTCCTCACAGCCCTCAGTCTCTGGCACTCAGACGTGACAGTGTAGAAGAGATGTGCCAGTAAGAATCCAGTGTGCAGGGCCGGGCGGTGGTGGCGCATGCCTTTAATCCCAGCACTTGGGAGGCAGAGGCAGGTAGATCGCTGTGAGTTCGAGGCCAGCCTGGTCTATAAAGGGAATCCAGGACAGCCAAGGCTACACAGAGAGACCCTGTCTCGAAAAAAACAAAAACAAACAAACAAAAAAGAATCCAGTGTGCTTGTACCTGCCCTCACAGAGTCTTTGGCTCCTTAACAGGCAGATACCACAGTATCCTACATCACAGCCTTTGACCCTGACAGCACTGGGCAGCAGGTGTGGCAGGACCTACTGCAAGATGGACAGCTGGACTCCCCCGCTGGTGATGGGGGCTTGGCTGGGAGGTGTTGGGAACAAAGGCTGTGTCCTGTCTTAGGACCAGGGTGGAAGGCCCTCGAGTTAGCAGTTCCCAGCTGTGGGGCTCATGGAGGTGCCTGTGCTGATTCCTCTGTGCTTCTTAGGCCAAAGCACCCCAACACAAAAAGGAGAGGGTGTCGCTGGGGCTGTGTGTATCTCCAGGAAGCTGCCACCACGAGGTCGGTGCTGCCTGGAGTTCTCACTGGCTTGGGACATGCCTAGGATCGTGTTTGGAGCTAAGGGCCAGGTCCACTACAGGTAAATGCAGGGACCCACAGGCCCCGGGCTCTGGCCAGAGCACCTGTTCTTACGCTTTCTTTCCATCCCAGGCGGTATACACGGTTCTTTGGTTCAGATGGTGACGTGGCACCTGCTCTCAGCCACTATGCACTGTGCCAATATGCAGACTGGGAGAAGAGAATCACGGCATGGCAGAGCCCAGTGCTGGATGACAGGTGCTAGCGAGTCCCCTTGTACTTTCTGCTAGGCACTTAACTCCAAACAGGATGATCTGTCTGCCCATCATCTGCCCAGGGACCAGGCAGTAGGGCTGTGCCGGGACTCACTTAGTGCCCCTACTCCTCTGAACTCTAGAATCCAATCCTTTATTTCTCAGAAGCTCAAAAGATCTTTTCCCTCCTCTTGGCTTCCCAGATCCTTACCTGCCTGGTACAAATCTGCACTGTTCAATGAATTGTACTTCCTGGCTGATGGAGGCACAGTATGGCTGGAAGTTCCTGAAGACTCCCTACCAGAGGAGCTGGGAGGGAGCATGCATCAGCTTCGCCCCATTCTGCAGGACTATGGGCGATTTGGCTATCTTGAGGGTACGGGTTGCTGGTGGGCTGAGGTGTGTCAGGCTGGCTAGGGTCCTGCACAGCCCAAGATGACAGATTTTGCCTATCCCAAGGTACTGATGGGAAGGGATAAATGGTGGCCATGCAAAGTTGACTGTGCCCTCCTTCTAATTTCTGAAGAGTGCCCAAGGGGAAGCTTGGATACTGGCAACAGTGTCTGTCTCATTCCTACAGGCCAGGAGTATCGCATGTACAACACATATGACGTCCACTTTTATGCTTCTTTTGCCCTCGTCATGCTGTGGCCCAAACTTGAGCTCAGTCTGCAGTATGATATGGGTGAGAGTAACTGGCCTCAGCTTTCTTTACCCTTGAGCCTTTGTTGTCTCTCAGAGGCCATGTCCTTGCCCTTCCCCTGAGCATACCTGTACCTTGCTTATTAGTTCTTCTCTGGGGTCACCCACACAGCACCTGCCCACTCCCTGCTTCCCTCACATACTTGTGTCTGCTCCCCCAGCTCTGGCAACTTTCAAGGAGGACCTGACACGGCGACGGTACCTGATGAGTGGTGTGATGGCGCCTGTGAAAAGGAAGAACGTTATCCCTCACGATATTGGGGACCCAGGTAAGATTCCGCTACCCCAACGTCAGCTTCCATCTATCAACTTTTATGCCCTCTACCCTGTCCACCAGTGGAGACAAACCAGGTCCCCTCCCCTCCAACAGATGACGAGCCATGGCTCCGGGTCAATGCATACTTGATTCATGATACTGCGGACTGGAAGGACCTGAACCTGAAGTTTGTGCTGCAAGTTTATCGCGACTATTACCTGACGGGCGATCAAGGTTTCCTGAAGGACATGTGGCCCGTGTGTCTGGTAAGGAATGAGTAGTGTCCCGTCTACCAGGGACATGGCTGGTGTCCTGGGAGAACTCAGATGGCTGGTATCTTTCTTAGAACCTAAGTCTTCAGTGTCTTGCCCCTCTCTAGGCTGTGATGGAATCTGAAATGAAGTTTGACAAGGACCAAGATGGCCTCATTGAGAACGGAGGCTACCCAGACCAGACCTATGACGGATGGGTCACCACAGGCCCCAGGTTTGGGGGTGGGGGTTTCTAGGTCTGAGGTGGGGAACTGGGCACCATAGGACAGTAGTGCTCATTCATGGGAGGGGCTGGAGCTGCCAGTCTCACCCAGCCCCTGTCCCTGAGCAGTGCTTACTGTGGAGGGCTGTGGCTGGCAGCTGTGGCTGTGATGGTTCAGATGGCTATTGTGTGTGGGGCCCAGGACGTCCAGGAGAAGTTTTCTAACATTCTCTGCCGAGGCCGAGAAGCTTACGAAAGACTTCTCTGGAATGGTGAGTAAAAGCAACCTGGGACATCTTAAGCCAACTACAGGGACACAGCAGCGTCACTTTGCCCTTCCTCTACTCCAGGCCGCTATTACAACTATGACAGTAGCTCCCACCCTCAGTCTCGCATCGTCATGTCCGACCAGTGTGCTGGGCAGTGGTTCCTGAGGGCCTGTGGCCTAGGAGAAGGGGACACTGAGGTGAGAGACTAGAAAAGGCAGAAAGAGGGGCTCCCTGGAGGCGGGAAGCACGTATAAGAGACTCTGCCCCTGCTCTTCCTCCTCCAGGTATTTCCTACCCTGCATGTGGTCCGTGCTCTCCAAACCATCTTTGAGCTCAACGTCCAGGCCTTTGCAGGAGGAGCCATGGGGGCTGTGAATGGGATGCAGCCTCATGGTGTCCCTGATAGATCCAGTGTACAATCTGATGAAGTTTGGGTGGGTGTGGTCTACGGGCTGGCAGCCACCATGATCCAAGAGGTAATACAGTCCTTTTCCATCCCTTCATCATTTGTAATGGATCCAGGAAACTTCCTCTAAATTTATTTATTTCCATTAAATTTATCCCAAAGACACCCTAATGCCACCTTATCTGTCCATAGAGCTCCCTTTTCCCTGCTCCACATTCCACCTCTTGCCTTTAGGGCAAACGGCCCACTATTTTATCTGCTAGGCTAAGCAGTAAGTGTCCCAAGAGAGCCAGTTATTATGTATGACTTCTACCTCTCCCCACAGGGCTTGACTTGGGAAGGTTTCCGGACAGCTGAAGGCTGTTACCGCACCGTATGGGAACGCCTGGGCCTGGCTTTCCAGACCCCAGAGGCGTACTGCCAGCAGCGAGTGTTCCGCTCCCTGGCCTACATGCGGCCACTGAGCATCTGGGCCATGCAGCTGGCCCTGCAACAGCAGCAGCATAAAGAGAGCAGCAGGCCAGTGGTCACACAGCGGACAGGACTCAGCACAGAGCCTGAATGTGGACCAAAGAAACCTTTGTCAAGCCTGAGTCCAGAGTGACTCTGGACTGTGAGGCCCGGCCTCTGCACTGGTCTGCGCCCCGTCCTCCCACAACTCCTGCAGCCCTGAGCCAACTGGACAATCGTGCCCCTGCCCTTCTTCCTCCTGACTGTGCCAGTAACAAGGGGCTGAGGAACCACTTATTTATTTCTTACCCTACCCGCTGCTTCGGTGGATGAAATATTCAAAGCCAGTACATTTCTCCAAGTCAATTCTTGGGACAACAGATAAACACAGGTATCAGTAAAAGACCCAGAAAACTAGTAAGTGTGGTGCGTCTGAGTTCCCAGGCATCTAGTGGGGCACAGGAGCAAAAGCCAGCTCCCCTGCTCCTTGCTGTTTGAAGACAGACAGCAGGCCTCAGGCTGAGGACTCCCAGACCCTCATCTAGCCTGAACACCTGCCCTGCAAGATGACAGAAGGGCTGCGGGCAGGTAGCCATGCCCCATTTTCTGAAAGATTTGCCTGAAGGGGAAGGTTGGGGCCTGAGGTCTCTGAGGAAAGATCAAGGAGTGGCCAGTCCAGGGGCGCCTCTGCCTGAGGTATGTGGTAAAGTAGGCAGAAGTTGGCAGCCAGGAGCATGTGCTCTGAGCGACCCAGCAACTGGTGTGTGCTGTGCTTCGGTAATTCTGGCTGCAGGGCAGGCAGCTGCTGCTCCTGCTGCTGACGGTCCTCACTGGGGAGGGCACGAAGCTGGCGGTGCAACACTGAAGAGACAAAGACTGGTCAGGAGACAACACCAGGAAAGCCCTCTATCACAGCCCACGCCCTCAGGTGTGCTCTTACCGACATACTCAGCTGGCACGCGCCCCCTTGTGTCAGAGGAGTACATAGCAGGTACCAGAAGAAGACAGAAAGAAAACAGGAGGACCTAGAACACAGGAAAACGGAGATGAAGGGCTCGGGGTCATACAGCCTGGTTCTGCCAAGGAAAGGCTCTCTCATCCCGTCCTCACCAGGACACACGTGCTGCCACTGCTGGTTTTGTTTGCTATCTCAACCACCATGGCCTGAAGTTTCCTCAGCTGACCTAGAAGGGACCTAAGGGAAGAGAAGAAACAGTGGTGAGCATGCCCTGGACTACCACCCTGAGGTGTAGTGAACGCTCCTGTTTAAGGCCCCCCACTCCACTGCTGCAGTGGATCCAATCTCTTAACTTCCTTGCCATTTCTCCCCCAAATAACTTCTTTGTGCACAAATGCCTATAGTTCCTTATTGAAACAAAAAATAAAATTTCTCTACCCTGACTTAAACAAATACCTCCAAGAAAACTTCTCCAAGGCTGATCAGCTACGCATGCAGCCCTCCCGCGGACAGTATGCACCTTCTGGGTGCACCCCATGCTAGAGATAACTGTTTTCTCTCCACCTAGAATGTTTTACCCATCCAGTCCCATCCCCATAACTGCAACTGCTCTGATGCTGGGGACCTCTATTCAGTCTTTTACTTCTTCTTTCTTTATCTTGAGCCTAGTTTCTCCTCAGCTTCTTGTAAAGTGATTCCCCTTGACTTGAGTTTGAGACCTGGTGAATGCCAACCACCAGATTTTTGCATTTAGGAGTTATCCAGTTAGAAATCATGTAGAACAGTGGGAACAGTGAGAAAGCATTAAGAAATTTATAACGAGGCTGGAGAGATGGCTCAGTGGTTAAGAGCACTGTCTGCTCTACCAGAGGTCCTGAGTTCTATTCCCACCAACCACATGGTGGCTCTCATCCATCTAGAATGAGATCTGATGCCCTCTTCTGGCCTGCAGGTGTACATGCAGATAGAGCACTCATATACTAAATAAATAAATATTTTCTTAAAAAAGGAAGGAAGGAATTTATGACTATTAATGGTCGCTTACAGATTCTGTTCCTCTAGAAGTTGTACTTTGTTCTGCAGCTCCTGATTCTGGGCAGTGTATTTCAAGACCCTGGAGGACAACATAGATAACATGTCCGTGTCCTCCCTTCAAAAACATCAGGCTTCTAACTCCCCCCACCCCACGGTCTTTCTTTCTTACCTGCTCTCCAGCCCCCTACATAAGGCTTCTAACCCCCTCACGATCTTTCTTTCTTACCTGCTCTCCAGCCCCCTACATAAGGCTTCTAACCCCCTCACGATCTTTCTTTCTTACCTGCTCTCCAGCCCCCTACATAAGGCTTCTAACCCCCCCATCTTTCTTACCTGCTCTCCAGCCCCCTACATAAGGCTTCTAACCCCCTCACGATCTTTCTTTCTTACCTGCTCTCCAGCCCCCTACATAAGGCTTCTAACCCCCTCACGATCTTTCTTTCTTACCTGCTCTCCAGCCCCCCTACATAAGGCTTCTAACCCCCTCACGGTCTTTCTTTCTTACCTGCTCTCCAGCCCCCTACATAAGGCTTCTAACCCCCTCACGGTCTTTCTTTCTTACCTGCTCTCCAGCCCCCTACATAAGGCTTCTAACCCCCCCATCTTTCTTACCTGCTCTCCAGCCCCCTACATAAGGCTTCTAACCCCCTCACGATCTTTCTTTCTTACCTGCTCTCCAGCCCCCCTACATACACCTTCTTCTTCTTGCGGCTTTCTTGAGCTGCTCTCTTGTTGCGAATCTTCCTCCGTACTCGTTTTAGAACTTGTTCCTCCCCCTAAGAGAAGATGGGGAAAAGGCCACCCAAGGTGTATTATTATATGCCTGTATATTATTATGTACCTGCCTACATTACTTAGGTGTGTTGGAAGGCAGCTGAGTTCAACGTCTTCCTAATCAAAGACTCCACAGCTTCTCTGATCAGTAGGCATTCACCTTCTGTGTGAATGGATCCAAGGGCTGGTGCTCAACACTCAAAAGCTAGACTTGGGGGGTGGGGGAAGTTCAAGACAGGGTCTCTCTGTGTCGCCTTAGCTGTCCTGGACTCACTTTGTAGACCATGCTGGCTTCAAACACACAGAGATCCGCCTGCCTCCTGAGTGCTGGGATTAAAGGTGTGAGCCACTACTCCTGGCCTAGACTTTTTTTAATTACTACTTTTATGTGTAAGATGTTTTGCCTGTATGTATGTCTATGTATGATTTGTGTGCCTGGTACCACATAGGCCAGAAAAGGGCGTCAGACCTCCTGGACTGGAGTTACTGACAGTTGTGAGCTGCCATGTGGCTGCTAGGGCTTGAACCCCGGGTCCCCTAGAAGAACAGAAAGTGCTCTAAACCACTGAGCCATCTTTCCAGCCTCTAATTTAATTAATTTTTAAAAATTCCTCTTAAGCTAGGTGTGGTGGTACATGCTTATAACCTAGGCACTGGGACAAGCACTGCTACATCCAAATCTCACTGGGTGGTGGCCAGTGTGAAGGAGGACCAGACAGTTACTGTCCTGGGGACAGCAGCTCTATTGATAATTTCCAAATTCCATTTTCTTTCCTATTAATACATTGCTCCCTCATCTTGTAATGGTGGGGACAGGGATCAGTGTTTCGTGTAGTCCTGAACTTGCCTGAACTCAACATGATGGATGCTAAGGCTGGCCTTTAACTCCTGAACCTCCTGCCCCAAATAACTAAAGGTCTATATAACCAAAGGTTCCGTGAAAACATTTAAAAGGCAAAAGGTAAATGACATATAAACGTTTGCTACAAAAACTAGCTGCAGTAGCAAATGCCTACAATTCCAGCATACACTTTGGGACGTGACTTTGAACTTGTGAAGACCTTTCTATCTCTGCCTCCAGAGTGCTGGGACTATAGAGGTGTTGAGCCACCGTGCCCAGCTTTGCCAATTGTTTTTGTTAGACTGGTCCAGAGCCTCTCAAACACTTCTACCATGGAGCAAGAGGTGATGTGCTACAATAACACTAGACTTTGTCAAGGCCCTTCATTTGCAGTCCATTTCGCGGCTCTGTACTAATGCTAGCTGACATTTTCAAAATTATCTCTTGTATGTGCTTGTGTGGAGATCAGGGCACTTGGAGGAGTCAATTCTCTCCTTCTACCATGTGGGTCCCAGGGACAGATACCTGATCATCAGGCCTGACAGCGAGGGCCTTTTCCTACCGAGCTGATGATTTTGAAAGGGACACCAACATGTGACCAAGCCCCACAAGATCTGGATCTACCCTGGCATCTAGCCTATTCTCTCTACCTGTCCCAGGTTCCCACTGGCAGCAAGTCGGCTTGGTTCCTGACCTCAGTCCTTTTTCAAGGGATTGATAGAAATAAACGGAGTTTGCCTACTTGGGGTCACCCTAACCCCCTCCAGCTTTTGCTCCACCAACAGGAACATTACCTTAGTGAGAGGAAGTGTTGAGGGCAGAGTAAGCCCCTCCTTCTCCAAGAGCCTCTTCTCTTCCTCGGTCAGTACCAGCCTAGAAATCTCCTAAGGTTGTAGAATATAGTGGAGAGAGAAAAGCATGGGGATGTCAGGGCAGAATGGGCGAATCCTGGCCCTCTGCAAGGGGAGGTAATCCTGACAAATCAAGTCCAGTAGTACCTGCTCTGCTGCTGTTTCCTCCACACACAGTGGAGTTACGTGGAACCCCTCCCTTTGGAAGCTCCCAGTATCTGCAAAAGCGAAAGTGGGACTAGCTAGGCTTGTGAGCTCTCTCTCTCTCCTCGCCCCCATGGCGTAACATTTCACACTCACCTAGATCTATGGAGACATGCTCCTGTGGGAGGGAATAGCTGTGGTCATGGCGAACCGAGGAGTTGGCAGAGCTGAAAACATCCAGCGACGCCGAGGGACTGAGCAGAGAGCTCAGGAAATCCTCTACCTCCCAGTCGCTCAGTGCTTGCAGCGAGTTCTAACAAATTCAAAGGGCCCTTGCTTTATCTCCGTACCCTGGGTCTCACAGCCGTCGTCGCTAGCTTCCCCACTCTGAACGCCCACCCACCTCGGAAGGCGGCAGCTCCAAGTCCAGCGGAGCCTCCACGTCCTGCTCAGTCGCAGCCCACAAATCTCCGCTTCCCTCAAGCAGGAAACCCAGCAGGTCCTGATCACCAGGATCCAAAGCTAGCAGGTCCTGATCACCAGGATCCATCTGGGATATCTACGGATAGAAATCCCTCCACGCAGATCCAGCCTCCGAACGTTAGGCACGGCCGCTCTCGGTCTGTCAAGCCGGCTCTGCTTACCTTCGTCACTCCCGGCCGTGGGCCTCAGCGGTCACTATAAACCACAGCCACCTCCCAACTTCTAGTCTCCTCAGCTTCCAACACAACGGAAGTGATGCTCACAGTCCCGTGGCATCCTGGGACTTGGAGTTCCCGACTCCAAGTCGGAAGTGGTTCTTGGACTAAAGCCACGTCCCGCGGGCTATGCAAATTGTGCGGACGTTCCGTACAGCTTCCCACACCCCAGGGCGGGGATTCTGAGGATCCGGCCCCGCCTTCGCCGCGAGCTAGGAAAAAAAAAAAAAAGAACTTAAAGAGTCTAAAATCAGAACTCCGGCTCTGTTCGTTCGGGCGTTCTCTCTCCAGCGCGCCGCGCCCTCGCTTCCTGCTGGGGAGGGGCGGCCAGGCTTCGCGGGCGTACGAGCATCGAGAGCTGAAAGCCAGAGCAGCTTCCTGCGGTCTCGGCGACCATAGAGCGCGGGCCCAGGGCGCCGCCGGCGGGTGGGGGAAACGTCTCCAGGACGGAAGTGGACCAAGAGTGTCGAAAGGGAGGGCGAGGCCGGAGCCCCGCGAGCGACCGGGAGAACAAGCAGGGTAGCGGGCCGGCGGGCGGGGCGCAGAGCCGGGCAGCGCAGGTAGGCCGGGGCGGGCTGGGCCCGAGCTTCTAGGTGGGGCGGCGGGCGGGGCGGGCGGGCCCCCCCCCCAATCCTCCTGCACATCCTGTGTCCGGTCCGGTTGGGGAGGTCAGCGTCTCCCAGTGCGTTTCGGTTTGGGTTTGGAAGTAAGCTAGCCGTATGGCAAGTGGCAGGCCCTTTTCGTTCGTGGGAGTAGGCAGTTCTCTGTCTCGGCTAGGTTTTTGGGGAGGAAGGCGTAGGAATGGGATGGCTGTGGGGCACTGGGCGGGGATGGGCTTTGGTGCTAGCCGATCAGTGAGTCTATGGTTAGGAAAAGCTTTGGGTGAGTTTGGGGTTAGGCGCGGCCGGGTTTAGGAAGGAAGCAAGGGTCCCTTTAGAAGTTGAAAGAGCTGGACCACCTTTAAAACTTTAGCTGCATGGTGAGTCAAGTCGGCTTCGCGTGTGTGACATTTAGATTGAGGTCAGTTATTTTGTTTTGCGGACCGAGCAGCGCAAGTCAGAGTACAGGGTCGGGTTTAAGGATCAACAACGGGAATTGGCTTAGAAGCCCGTTTTAGGGACTAAAGGCCGTTGTCGCGGTCAGTATTAAGAATAAACAGTGAAGAGGTGAATTAGGAAGCAAGTTAGAAGTGAGCTTTGGGATTAGGGGTCAGTATTTAGGGTTGGGGGATCTGGGCCTAGAGTTAAAAAAAAACAACTAAATTATTATGTATGAGTGTCTGCTAGGAAAGGGATGAATTTCAAAGGACAGTGAATTCGGAAACACACCAAAGTCAGGACTAATGTTAGGGATTTGGTGGCACCGTTGGGGATTGAGGTGGCAGCTACGGTTGAACAGGTAACATTTAAGAGGCTGGCAGCAAGTAGCCGCCTTTGTTTTCTGGCGAGGTCTCTCATTCCTGTGTAATCACACAGGCTTCTTTTACCCAAAGAGGTGACAGGCTAACTTCAGGCCAGAGGCCTGGACTTCAGCTGGAACTGCCAGCATCTGGGACTCCGGCTTTCTGAGGGTTATCCGGACTGTGCTGTGCACTAGGTGGGAGGTGGGAAAATGGAAAGAGACCCAGGAGTCAGACAAGATCTAGTCATGAGTGAGGAAGGCTAGGTAGGGAAGAGGAGGCCCGTGACTGAGGGAGAAGCTGACCAAGGAAACACTGTTGTCAACTGGGTTCTGACAGTTGAACTCCACAGCGTCCCTCCGCCTCTCAGCCCTCCATGGCCCTATGCTGCACACCTTTTATACTATAGATACTTTCTTGGTCTTTTAGCGCTTTTCCTGTTGTTCATCTTAACCCTCCGTTTCCCACTCTCTTTCCCCATCTCTTACACATCCTCCTTTAGCTTCTGTCCCTCAGACCTAAGCTTTCGCATCATCACAGAGCACTATCTCATACCTGCATGCCACCCGGTCACCTACTGAGCACCCTTCCCCTGCCCCCCAGCTCTTGCTGTGTGTCCCCTTGGCCTCTGAACTGCCTTTAACTTCTAGGTCCAGTTGTAGATCCCCTTCCCCCACTCCCCAGCGGAAAAGAGGAAATGATACCCAAAGAGGAAACTGGGTCTTGCTGATCCCACGCCCAGCCAGGCCACTGACCACACCCCCATGTCACTCCTAACTTGACCCTGCCACTGACCACAGCGCTATCCCCTGCCCAGCCTGATTCAACCACTGGATCTGCCCAACGCTGCCCCTCCTCCCAAGTCCAGGGTTACTTAAACACTTGTCAGCGTCCCTTCACTACTCCCACCCCAGCCTAATTTAGCCACTTACCACATCCCTAGCTCTTCTGGAACTCCTGACCTGGCCTCTGACCTCACTCTTGTCCTTCCCCAAGTTTAGTCACCGTCCACAGAATCTTCCTTCTTCCCCACGTGGCTCAGTTGCTCGCCTGCTCACCAGAAGTGTCTGTTTCCTACCATCTCCTTTCCAGTCTTTTTGTTTTTTAACCCCCAGTCATCCCCAGTCACAGCCTGATCATGTCAGTAACCCCACCTACAGACACCACCTCAGGGCATCCCTCTTTCCCCGAAGCTGCACCCCCCCCCACGTCCCACCCTAGCCTAGCCCCACCCCTCCCCTGCTGGTTTTACTAACCCTGATGCTGTCTTGCCAGTGCATGGCTGCGGGGCACAGGAAGCTGACAGAAGAGGCTCAGGCATCAGTGTGCCTTTCTTCTCAGTGGCAGCTCCTCTCCACACAGCTTCCACTCTGCTTTATAGTCTCCTGTACTAACACGATCTCCTCCTAACTTGGCCCCAAAGTTGCGCTCAAATCCAGTTCTGGGGATGCCCCTGTTCTTAGCTGCCTTGACCCCCCACACACACCTCCCATCTCCTCTCTCGGCTTTTGCCTTTCGATCTTAACCCTGACTTGCCCACCACTGCTCCCTTGCAGGTGCCCTGTGCTTCAGCCAGCTTTGCCTACTCACTTTCCTGAATGTTCCTCCACGATTTCCTGCTTCTCCGCCTTTGCTAATGCTATTCTCTCTGCCTGGGACACCACCTTTGACTCGTCTTCAGCAGACCTAATGGAGAGAGCTTGGCTTTGGAGGCAGAGAGACCTGGGTCCGGATTTTGGCTTCACAACTTACTGTTCGGACAAGAACTTTGGAAAAGTATTTTAACATTCTTGAGCCTGGGTTTCCTTATCTGTAAACATGGAAATACCAACACCTACCTTGCAAGGTTGTTGTAAGGATTAACTGAAATTATGTATACAATGCAATTATAGTCAATAAATGACAAACCATTATTACTTTTCATTATCTTCATGGTTTTAAAATCCTAACTTCAAATGATACCTTTCATGGATGCTTTTCACTGCCACTTCCCTAACCTAAAGGGATCTCTTTTCTGACCATACATGTTTTGGCTCTTTTCACATCCTGCCCTCTGTTGTAACTCTTTATTTAGCTTATCCACCCACCTGGAAGGCTTGCAACCTACAGAAAGCAAAGTCTAGGTCTGATTCATCTTGGGTCCCAGCCACTGAAAGTTTGGCCGAGGGCCTTCCCACAACAGGCCCTCAAAGAACGCATGGAGGGAAAACGTGTGCATAACAGAAGGGGAGATATCAGGGACCTGGGCGTCGGGGCCTGGTGCACTGGCGGAGAAATAGTGTGTGTCATGTGGTACCTACAAGAAGATAGATCTTTTGTAGGGGCCGTGAACCCAAGTTCAGATCCATGTAGAGGCAGCAGGTAGTTTTGTGGCAAAGAGTCCTGTGTCTAGGCGCCTCGGTGAAGAATGAAAATACGTGTATGGATATGGAGATTGTGTTGGAGGAAGTCAGGTCCAGCCCTTCAGCTGCCCTGTCCAGCCCTAAATGAGCCTCCAGCAGCCCGAGGCCGGATATGTCAGTCTCACCCACAAACCCCTCCCCCCTCCCAGTGGTTGAGGACTCAGAGGCCAAATTTGGTAACAGACTGAGTGTTATTCCCCCAACCCTCTTACATTCTGACTCTGTCTCGGCTTTCTCTCTCCCTTTGCCCTCTTCTGTAACTCCCTATCTTTCTGCAGTTCCCTCTTGAAGGTACCTGCACTGATGATATTCCCCCATATACCCCAAAATTCCTCAGTCCTGGTATACTTGCATTCCATTCCTTGCTGGGATTTGACCTCCTGTACTCCACTCCCCCCCCCCCAATTGCCCAATGCCTCTGGAATGCATCTCAGGAATGTATTGAGGGAGGAGGAGTTCTCTGGGAGGGGGACTTGGGGGGGGTGTTGTTGCTGTTCATAAAACATGATAAAAAGGGACCAGAGTTCTCAGATCAGGACGGGGAGCGTCTACTCATAGTTCCAGGGGTCTTGTCCTTTGCCACCCGATGTCCAATGCCTTGACTTCCTTCTCTCCCACTTAATCGTATGGATAGCCTAGAGGTTAGGGCAGGCATGACTCAACTCCCTTATCAGGGTCTCAGCAGAGGAAGAAGTGGGGATCCTTACGTCCGGAGGAAGTGGGGGCAGCGGGGCACACATGCAACTTCAGCCTAGGCTGAGCGCCCTTCCAGTCCTGCTCCGGCTCCCCAGACTCTGCTTCTCTGACCCTCCAGCCCTCACGCTCCCACAGCCAGGTCTGCCCCGCCACTGGGAAATGAGGAGGGCAGAGAGGTGGGATGGAGGAGGTTGGGAGGGTCCTCTGACGGGGGTAATGGAGAGCGAGCTCTGCTACTTTTCTTTTGCAGTCCTGGACTGTGTATATGCTCAGAAACTTTCTCCTAGCCATTGATCCTGGTATTTCCTCCATCTGTGTCTGCTTTCTATCAAGGCTTTGAACTCTCCCGACCCATCTCTCCCAACCTCATTATCCTCTCTCTGCCCTTTCTGACTTACCTGGGTCTCAGATGCCTTCTATATGGTGACACCCGCCTGGTTACCACCTTTTACCCCTAGTCCTGCTTACCCAACTCAGCCTAGCAAGTTTTCCAGGTGGGGACTGGGAAGCTGCATTCCCTGCCTTTCTTGGTTAAGAGATACTAATCCCGTAGTGCACTGGGCCACATCATCAGGCGCCGGGCAGAACTGTCCTCCTGGTCCTGTTTCACCCTGCTGCTCATGGTGGCTTCTTTAGCCCACTGAGAAGCAGTGGCTGGAAGGTAGAGGAAAATGGGAGCTGGAGTTTCAAATGGTGAGGTGCACTAGGTGCCTAGTGAAGACGGAGAGCTGTCTGAGGAGGGCTTAATGAAGAGAGCACATGAGCGCTACCGTAAGACTTGAGTATCAACTTGGTGACTTAGAAGGACCGCCGACTGAGTTTAAAAGTCTCGGCTCCTTGTCTTGATGGCATTGAAACTTTCTCCTCTCCAGGGTCATTTCAGAGCCTCCTAGACAGAGAATCATAGTGCTGCCTTGACTGCACAGCTCACTGGGAGACCCTGCATGTACCGTTCAGGGTAGAAGAGAGCAGGACCCTGGTGTGCTAGCGACAGGCTGCTTGCAGGAGTCAGAAGCCCTGGGATTCTGCATTTTTGCCAAGAAGAAAGCAGAAGCTCTGAGAAGGAAGGTCACGTGCTGGGTCAGGACAGCACTCTGAAAATCCCAGGGCAGAATAGGAGACAAAGGGAAAAACTGACCCCAGAAAAGTAAAAAACAAGCAGAGGCGGGGTAGGAAAAAAAGGTGAGCAGGAACAAGAGGCACTTAGAACCAGAAAGCAAATTCCAGTGGTACAGGCTAGACAGTGTCCTCAGGTGACACTGCATTTCAGGCCTGCTATTGTACTCTAGAGGCCAGCCTCTCTCTGGGATGTCTTAAATGGTGAAGACTAGCTGTCTTTCACCTTTTGAAAGTATTAAATAGGACAAACAGCCTACTACTCTGCTGCCGTGAGTGCCTTAAAAGTCCTCTCTTTGGAAGACTGGTGTGGTGCGCGCCTTTAATCCCAGCACTCGGGAAGCAGAGGCAGGCGGATCGCTGTGAGTCTGAGGCCAGCCTGGTCTACAAAGGGAGTCCCCAGGACAGCCATGGCTACACAGAGAAACCCTGTCTCGAAAAACAGAAACAAAACAAAACAAAAAAAAGTCCGCTCTCTTCCTCTCTCTGGGACGCCAGTGAGGATATATTCTAACGCTCTGGTGCCACTGGCCAGGTATAACCAGGCTGAAGAGCAGAAGCCGCCGCCATGGTTGCGCTTTCGCTGAAGATCAGCATTGGGAATGTCGTGAAGACGATGCAGTTTGAGCCGTCCACCATGGTGTATGACGCCTGCCGCATAATTCGGGAGCGGATCCCAGAGGCCGTGGCTGGCCCTCGTGAGTCTGGCTGCCTAGGTGGCGGGCGGGGGACTGAGGGGGGGTTGTGACACAGAAATCTTCCACCCCTTGATCTCAGCTCCTGGTCTTGAGGCGGTGTCCCCTCGCCTCTCAGGCCTGGACTCCAAGGTTTCCTCTCCTCTTCAAGTCCAAGGTCATGGAGAAAATAGTTTACAGAGGCAGTGGTGTGGCTGTTTGGTGGAGGTGTAAGTCTGAGGTGATCCACCTTTTTTTCTAGCCAGCGACTTTGGACTATTTCTGTCAGATGATGACCCCAAAAAAGGTATATGGCTAGAGGCTGGGAAAGCCCTGGACTACTACATGCTCCGAAATGGGGTGAGTATCTCCCATCAGTGACCACCCCCATCTTCGACCACTATCTCACTACCTGCTAACCCATACTGGTCTCTGCCCATCTTCCTCTTCCTCTTTTGCCCTAGTTCCTTCCCTAACCCTGGGCTTTGCACACGCCAGGCCAGCACACTCCCTGCATACCCATGTGGCTTTCCCTGTCAGGCAGTCAAAACACACCCTCCTTTTGGATGAGCCACCGTAGCCTTCCATTCAGTCATCTCCTTCCTTCTCCTTGGCTGTGTAAAGTGAACTAGTTGGAATAGGTGCCAACCATCTCTCCCTGCTCCAACAGGACACCATGGAGTACAGAAAAAAACAGAGACCCCTGAAGATCCGCATGTTAGATGGAACCGTGAAGACGATCATGGTGGACGACTCCAAGACGGTCACTGACATGCTCATGACTATCTGTGCCCGAATTGGTAAGGGGTCTTGGTAGGGCAAAGGCCTGGCCCGGGAGGTCCCGACTCTGTCAGAAGGCTTTTGTGATTGAGGAGCTCACCAAGCCATCCCCATCCCCTAGGCATTACCAACCATGATGAATATTCACTGGTTCGAGAGCTGATGGAGGAAAAGAAGGACGAGGGGACAGGGACCCTAAGAAAAGACAAGACTCTGTTGCGAGATGAAAAGAAGATGGAAAAACTAAAGCAGAAACTGCACACAGATGACGAGTGTAAGCAGAAGTAGAAGGGTCCTTGGACGCGTAGAAGAGATGAGGGCAGCCATTTATTTCCTGTTTACCCCAAGTCATGGAGTGATGAGGAAGGGCAGGTGGTGAAGAAGTGAAAACCCAGACACTAGGCAGCAAGGAGCCCTGTGGGGTTGGTGCCAAGGGTACTCTGTGTTCCAGTGAACTGGCTGGACCATGGGCGGACACTGAGGGAACAGGGAGTGGAAGAACATGAGACGCTGCTGCTGCGGAGAAAGTTCTTCTACTCAGACCAGAATGTGGATTCCCGGGACCCTGTGCAGCTGAACCTCCTTTATGTGCAGGTATGGGAAGAGTTGGCTGGGGGTGGGGGACAGGGCAGGGTCTACAGGGATAGCCCAGCATCCGTAGGGCAGGGCAGAGACTACAGGGATAGCCCTGCATCCATAGGGCAGAGCAGGGTCTACAGGGATAGCCCTGCATCCATAGGGCAGAGCAGGGTCTACAGGGATAGCCCTGCATCCGTAGGGCAGAGCAGAGACTACAGGGATAGCCCTGCATCCGTAGGGCAGGGCAGAGACTACAGGGATAGCCCAGCATCCGTAGGGCAGGGCAGAGACTACAGGGATAGCCCTGCATCCATAGGGCAGAGCAGGGTCTACAGGGATAGCCCAGCATCTGTAGGGCAGGGCAGAGACTACAGGGATAGCCCTGCATCCATAGGGCAGAGCAGAGACTACAGGGATAGCCCTGCATCCATAGGGCAGAGCAGAGACTACAGGGATAGCCCTGCATCCGTAGGGCAGGGCAGGGTCTACAGGGATAGCCCTGCATCCGTAGGGCAGAGCAGAGACTACAAGGATAGCCCTGCATCCATAGGGCAGGGCAGGGTCTACAGGGATAGCCCTGCATCCGTAGGGCAGAGCAGAGACTACAAGGATAGCTCTGCATCTGTACATTTGTTCCCTCCGTGTTCTCCAGGCACGAGATGACATCCTGAATGGCTCCCACCCTGTCTCCTTTGACAAGGCCTGTGAGTTTGCAGGCTTCCAATGCCAGATCCAGTTTGGACCTCACAGTGAGCAGAAGCACAAGCCTGGCTTCCTTGAGTAAGTGACCCACACCTACACCCTGTCAATGGCTTGGGGCCCCCTACCATGTGACCCAGATAGCCTGTCTGTACCCCAAGCCTTTTCCCCCCATTTCCTCTTCCAAGGTATGAAGATTTGACACCCAGAGGTCACCCCCCTTTCAGCCGCCTTTTTCTCCTACTGGCCCCTCAGTGTGTGAATGTTCAGTCCTCTGCCCTTTGCCCTGTAGCTTGTTTTTGATTGTTTGATTGTTTTAGAGTCTCTAAAGAGTTTGCTATATTAGCCAAAGTAAAATAGGACATTTTTCTTGTGGGGAACTTTAGATTAAAAGGTTCCCCAGATCTCATTCACTGGTATTTCTCAGGATCCAAAGACTTTAGCAAGCCTTTCTTAGGTTCCTAAGTGCATGGTCATCCCTCTAGGGAGCGTCCTCTCTTCTCGGCTCCCTTTCTTTCTTAGAAAACTAAGCCTGCTGCTGCAGTTTCCTCTGCCCCCTCCTCACAGAAGGCACAGAGCACTCCGGAGCTCTCGTATGAGCCAGTGCAGACCAATTCCCTCAGTCCTCCTCAGAGATGATGCTGTCCTAGTCATCTCAGACCTCTAGGCCCACACGCATGGCCCTCAGGCCCCTGGTGCTGTCACCACATGCTGACCCTCCCTTTTCTGGTATAGCCTGAAGGACTTCCTGCCCAAGGAGTATGTGAAGCAGAAGGGAGAGCGTAAGATCTTCCAGGTGAATGGGGGAGGGGAAGTGTCTGGGAACCTGGGAGCTTGGCTGCTGAGTGGCCCACCACCTCCTCTCCGTCTCTGCTCACCTCACTTCTGCCCTCCAAGCTGTCCTCCCGTCTGTCTTATGCAAGGCAAGCAGAAGGTTTGGGTCTCAGTGGCAGCTCGTCAGCAGTTTTGCTGTGGGATTTCCCCTTTGGGTTTTGCATTTAGTTTGAGACAAGGTCTCTCATTTCAGGCCTAGGCTGGCCTCAGACTCACAGCAGTCCTTTTACCTCAGCCTTCTGAAATTGGGGTTGTGGGTATTCCTTACCATGCCTGGCTCAACTCAGTGGTTCCTTGCCTCTAATGTGGAGTAATGGTGCCTGCATTGTGGAAGCCAGATAGGAGTGTCTGGGGCTATTACACCTGAAACTACTATGAAATGTAATCTTTGTCCATCTGTAGCGTGTCATCCCCACTCTGAATACGCAGCCCCAAGCACCTCTTTGAACTTTGATGGTCCCAGATCCTCCTCCTCCTTAACTCCCTTGTCCTGTCTCCAGAACGCCTCCGAGTTTCTTAGCCATATTTCTTATGTTGCTGCTTCTGCGCCTTAGCCAGCCCACATCACACCTCCTCATCTTGCCTTCCTAACCCTTCTGTGTGCCCGTAATACTCTGTCGTTGCAGCTAACATCCCAGCTTGACTCCTTCACTGCAACACTGTCCCCAGGTTGCTAACTTTCCCTGTTCCCTGCTTGAAGGCACACAAGAACTGTGGGCCGATGAGTGAGATTGAGGCCAAGGTGCGCTACGTGAAGCTGGCCCGTTCCCTCAAGACTTACGGCGTCTCCTTCTTCCTAGTCAAGGTGGGTTCTGACCCTCTTACTTCCTTCTGTGTGTCTAACTCTTGTCCTTTCCTGTCTCCCTGAATTCCTCTGACGCAGCCTCATCTTTCCTAGCAGTTCCCAAGAATGTCCCTCTTAGGCTTGTCCTGTCAGTCAGCCCTCCATTACCGCCACGTCCTCTGTAACACCAACTCCACTTCTGTCTCACAGGAAAAGATGAAGGGGAAGAATAAACTAGTGCCCAGGCTGTTGGGCATCACCAAGGAGTGTGTGATGCGTGTGGATGAGAAGACCAAGGAGGTGATCCAGGAGTGGAGCCTCACCAACATCAAACGCTGGGCTGCCTCGCCCAAGAGCTTTACTCTGGTGGGTGCTGGGATTCCAGTGGGAAAGGGCTTTGGGATTGTCCAAGAGGAGCAAGTACAGGGGTCTTTGAAGGGTGGGGTGCAGTGAGCATGGCTCTGGAGAAAAGAACCAAGTATGTGAGAAGCGGAGGCTAGAGTGGGTAGAGGAGCTCCAGCAGGTGGATGGTGTGTGAGTGGAACGGGTGATGTGCATGCTTCTTAAACTCAGCGGAGGCTTGGAGACGGAGCTGCTACCTTCCTATTGCTGTGATAAAGCAGCACGGCCAAAGAGCCCGTAAAAGGAAGGGTTTGTGTGGGCTCATGATTCTAGCAGGATGAAAGCCCATCCCCCATCACAGTGGGGCAGGTGTGGCCTTCACATGCCTGAGATGGGGGTGGGGGGTGGGGGAGTGGCATCTCATTCAAACCACCACAGGGGAGTGTATCCTCAGTGATAAGGCTTTTGCCTAGCATACCAAAGATGGGGGTTCAACTCCAGTGCCACAAAATAAGTACAAAAAGAACTTTTGGTTTGTTTTATTTGTTTTCGGTTTTTGAGTCTTTTTTTTTTTTTTTCCTCCAAGACAGGGTCTCTGTGTTAGCTTTGGCTATCCTGGACTCGCTTTGTAAACTAGGCTGGCCTCAAACTCACAGTGATCCATCTGCCTCTGCTTCTGCCTCCCGAGTACTGGGATTAAAGGCGTGTGCCACCACACTCAGTCCGATTTTTTTTTTCTTTTTAAAGAAAAGCAAGTGGGGGCTGGAGAGATGGCTCAGACGTTAAGAGCACTGGCTGTTCTTCCAAAGGCCCTGAGTTAAATTCCCAGCAACCACGTGGTGACTCACAACCATCTATAATGAGATCTGGTTCCCTCTTCAGGCAGGCAGGCACAGACGCAAGCAGAACATGTATAAATAATAAATAAATAAATATTTTTTAAAAAAAGAAAAAGAAAAACAAGTTGGGCATAGTCACCCATACAGTCCCAGCACTTAGGGTGCAGCAGGGAGGACTGCTGTGAATTTGAGGCTAGGCTTGAGTAAGTGGCGAGTAGCAGACCATCCAGTGCTATTCAGTCTCAAAAGGAGAAAAACGGAAAGCAAGCTGGCAGAACGTAGTCTAGCCAGCAGGCAGAAGTTGTATGGACGTAAGGAAAAGCTGCAGAAGGACAAGCCCCCCCTGTTCCAGCAGCTCTTGCCCTCGGCCTTACAGTTCCGAGGTTATGAATTGACAACTGAGTGCCAGATGGTGGCAATAGAAACGGCAGATGCTGGTTTTCTGCTTTCCTTCCCTTTGCCAACCTCCAGGACACTCATGTAACAAACATGCTGATGTTCTCCCAGTTGTATCCTCTGGGGAGGAGTAAAGAAAGCTTCTGTTTGTTTTGTATTGTTTTTGGTTTGTTTGTTAGTTTTTGAAACAGGATTTCTCTGTGTAGCCTTGGCCGTCCTGGACTTGCGTTGTAGACCAGGCTGGCCTCGAATTCACAGTGACCAGCCTGCCTCTGCCTCCTGAGTGCTGGGATTAAAGGCATGTGCATGTGTGTATGAAACTGTAGCAGAAAGGCCACTGCTCAAGCAAAGTATCCCCTCTAAAGAGGCAGATACAAAAGTTAGTGGGCCAGCTTCCTGAGGGCTGCGGCATAGATGTTACCTACATCAGGGGACTTCGAGTCTCTCCTGCCCATTTCCACCCTGGGTGGGTCCTTGTCCCCTGCTCAGCTCCCACCTTGTCACTGTAGGACTTTGGAGACTACCAGGATGGCTACTACTCAGTGCAGACGACTGAGGGCGAGCAGATCGCACAGCTCATTGCCGGCTACATTGACATCATCCTTAAAAAGGTGCGTGCTCCCAGTCTGAGCACTCCTTGGCCTCCAAGCCAGCCCTCTAGAAACAGGACCCAAGTTCTAAAAAATGGCTGACTGCCTCCTACTTAACTGCCTCGACTCTTCTTCCATTTTTCTTCTTACAGAAAAAAAGCAAGGACCACTTTGGGCTGGAGGGAGAAGAAGAATCTACTATGTTGGAGGACTCTGTGTCTCCTAAAAAGTAGGAAGGGAGTTGGCTGATGCCACTCCTTGAGTAGGGAAAGGAAGGATTGACTGTAGGGAGTCACTGGGTGGTGGACATCCTTAGAATGGTTCTTTACTTTCTCTTCTTTTATAAAGATGTGCTTTATTTTTAATTGTGTAGGTGAAGTCAGGTGCTTTCAGGCCAGAACAGGGTATTGGGTTCCTGGAACTGGATTTCCTTGTCCTCTAGAACAGTGGTTGTGAGCTGTCAGACTTGGGTTCTAGGACTAAGCTGGTCCTTGTGAGAGCAGCAGGTGCTCTTAACTACTGAGCCTTTTCTCCAGCCCGTGGGTCTTTGACTAGGCTCAGGCTATATGACCTTATGAACCTTTGATCAGCAGCTCTCTCCTGACCTGTGGGTATCGCATATCATGTGCCCTATATATCAGATGTTTACATTACGACTCATAACAGTACCAGCGTGACAGTTAGGAGGTAGTAGTGACTAACTTTATGGCTGGGGTCACCACGCACGAGGAGCCATGTTGAAGGCTCCCGGCACTAGGCAGGTTGAGAAGCCCTGCCCTAGGCCCTAGACCTGCTGAGGTTGTGGGTGCTCACCCTGTCACCAGGTCCACGGTCCTGCAGCAGCAGTATAACCGAGTGGGGAAGGTGGAGCACGGCTCCGTGGCTCTGCCCGCCATCATGCGCTCCGGGGCCTCTGGGCCTGAGAACTTCCAAGTGGGCAGCATGCCACCTGCCCAGCAACAGATTACCAGTGGCCAGATGCACCGAGGACACATGCCGCCCTTGGTAAGAGTGCTGCCGCCTCTGCCGTGGCGCCCGGGTCCCTCTCCCAAGTGTCATGACCGAGCAGTCTTTGGTCCTTCCCCCTAGCCTCTGGCTTTATCTGTGCTCCTTCTTCTAAATTCCAGTTTCAGTTACTCTTCCCCTTATCTTTTAGACTTCAGCCCAGCAGGCGCTCACTGGAACCATTAACTCCAGCATGCAGGCTGTGCAGGCCGCCCAGGCTACTCTGGATGACTTCGATACTCTGCCCCCTCTTGGCCAGGATGCTGTGAGTATGGGATAGAGATGAAACCAAGTGATTTCAAACTGAGACTAAGGAACAGAGAGGGATAATTAAGCTAGAGCAGACCTAAGGTTTTGCCTTCTTCCCTCAGGCCTCCAAAGCTTGGCGTAAGAACAAGATGGACGAATCAAAGCATGAGATCCACTCCCAGGTGGACGCCATCACAGCTGGCACTGCCTCCGTGGTGAACCTGACAGCAGGTAGGCTGGACGTGAAGGGGCTGGGAGAGTGAGTGTGTACAAGCATAGTGTGCAGACCACTCCGCGTGTGACTGCCTGAGCTCACTGTGCAAGGCTGTGTGCATATACACTCTGAAGTGCACACACACGGCTAACTGCATTGCTGCCTCCCCTACCCCACCCCCACCCCCGCCATCCTAGCTCGGTTCTTCCTCCACTTCCTGTTCTCAGGAGACCCTGCGGAGACAGACTATACTGCGGTGGGCTGTGCAGTCACCACGATCTCCTCCAACCTGACGGAGATGTCCCGTGGGGTGAAGTTGTTGGCTGCCCTGCTGGAGGATGAAGGCGGCAGTGGCCGGCCCCTCCTGCAGGCAGCAAAGGGCCTTGCAGGGGCCGTGTCAGAGCTGCTCCGTAGCGCTCAGCCAGCCAGTGCTGAGGTCAGGGCCCACAAGGTTGGGGTGAGGGTGGAGGAAGTGTGACCTGGGAGCTCGTGAGACCTGCAGGCACATGGCCAGGCATCAGCAGCTTCTGACAGGAGTCCCCTCTCCACAGCCCCGTCAGAACCTGCTGCAGGCAGCTGGGAACGTGGGCCAGGCCAGTGGGGAGCTGCTGCAGCAAATCGGGGAAAGTGACACTGACCCCCACTTCCAGGTTGGTGATGTACCCAGCTCCCAGAACCTCCACTGCTAGGAGGTAATCTCTGATTTGAAATCCAGATCTTAATCCCTCTTTCTGTGAATTAGCCTGCCCAAACCAGCCTGATCCTGTTTCCAGGGATGATACTGAGATTTCTAGTCTCTTGGGGGTGAGAATTCAGAACCCCTAAATGCACATATAATGTCCTAGTTCACTTTGGCCTCATGATGATGATCTTAGCCCTGATTTCTCTGTACATAGTCATGGCCCCAGCTTTGAGCTGTCTCAGACACCCCCTGCCACACTGATGATGATGTCATAGTCATGGCCCCAGCTTTGAGCTGTCTCAGACACCCTCTGCCACACTGACGGTGCTGTTCCTCTAGCTGCCCCTCCCCCTACCCTAGGCAAGTTGCCACAGCTGACTTTCCATCCTGGATTTCCCATGCAGATGTGTGTACCCAGAGGGGCTGGGGCTCGAACTCCCCCCGAATCCCCTACGGTAACGGCCTCTGGCCTGGGCCTTCCCAGCTTGGTCCTCTCTGAGCCGCATACACTCGCTTTCACACCTCTCCCTCAGCCTTCTAGGGGACAGACATGATGAGAGATGGGGCAGCCTAGCCTGGCAGGGTTGGAGAAGGGAGATCAGATAGGGTAGGACAGGGCCTTGCTCAAAAGACTGCAGGTTGACTCCTTGCATGGAGACAATGAATCGCCCATCCCATGTACCGCCCACTCCTTCCTCCCCGTCAGTGTCCGAGTGTATCCGCCTCATGCGTCTCTCCCTTGGTGTAGACTTTCTCTTTGGTGAGGGTATGTTCTCGGTGAGGGTCTCTCCTTCTGGGTGCTCAAGGCAGAGGGTGTTGGGGTAGGTTCTGAATGCTTCTGCATATACTGTCCTCTGATTGGAGTCCATGGGAATAATGAAGCCGCTTACGCCTGTGAGAAGCATCCATGGACCCTAAGCTCAGGCTCAGATCTTGCTGGCCACTTTTTCTCTCACAGGATGTTCTAATGCAACTAGCAAAGGCAGTGGCGAGTGCCGCAGCTGCTCTGGTCCTCAAGGCCAAGAGTGTAGCCCAGCGCACAGAAGATTCAGGGCTTCAGACCCAGGTTATTGCTGCGGCTACACAGTGTGCCCTGTCCACTTCCCAACTGGTGGCCTGTACCAAGGTGAGCCCAGATTTGCTGTGTCCTGTGCCTCTGGCTAGTACCATCACACATTCACACATCTCATTTCCTCTCTGACTCATGGGGCCTCCTCATCTCGCCCAGTGACTGTTGTGAAGACACAAACACCCCGTTGCATGGCTTCTTTCTCCTGCCCACATGTCTGCAATTCTGTTCCCCTATAGGTGGTAGCACCTACAATTAGCTCACCTGTCTGCCAAGAACAGCTGGTAGAGGCAGGGCGACTGGTGGCCAAGGCTGTGGAGGGCTGTGTGTCTGCCTCCCAAGCAGCTACAGAAGATGGACAGCTGCTGAGAGGGGTGGGAGCAGCAGCCACCGCCGTCACCCAGGCCCTCAACGAGCTGCTGCAGCACGTAAAGGCCCACGCCACAGGGGCTGGGCCCGCTGGCAGATACGACCAAGCCACAGACACCATCCTCACTGTCACTGAGAATATCTTCAGCTCTATGGGTGATGCTGGTAAGAGCACTCACCTCCGGGGAGACAAAAGACCCGCGTGCTTACCCCAAGCCCGCCAGACATTGCCTTACAGACCCAGACACCCCACCTCTGAGGATCAGCACGGTGGCCTTGTAGCTGTGTAACTGTGGCTCATTGTTGAGTCTGGAGCCTCCTCTTCCGCATTGGTAAAGCAGCAGTAGTAGCCTTGTTCTGTCTTCCTTGGGGCGTTTAAAGAAGATACCAAGTTATACACAATGATAGGTGGCAAGTTGCTTGGTTAAGAGCTAGTCATGAAAACACGGAAGAAGAGGGGGAAAGTAGCCTTCTCCACTTTAACCTTCCTGTCTCTTCATCTCAAAATACGTTTACTAGAAATGCCAGCTGGAAACTGCCCCTCCTCCCATGAGAATTCACTGCAAGATCTGTTCTCCAAGATCTTAACCCAGAAAACTGGAGCTCCGAATCTCCTGAGGCCTTTGCCAGTCTCCTCTCTGTCCCCGAAAGCCCCACTGCATTGTTGGCCCCGCTCCCCCTCCTTCCATCCTCTTTCTTACTTGAGGGTATCCTGTGTTCTAGGGGAGATGGTGCGACAGGCCCGCATCCTGGCCCAAGCCACCTCGGACCTGGTCAATGCCATCAAGGCCGATGCCGAAGGGGAGAGTGACCTGGAGAACTCCCGGAAGCTCCTGAGCGCTGCCAAGATCCTTGCTGACGCCACCGCCAAGATGGTGGAGGCCGCCAAGGTACCGACCCTGCGTGGGTCCTTGAAGGGATGTAGAGAGGTCCAGGTGGGACCTGTCTGCTGAGAAGACCCAAGGAAAGCAGGAAATAGGAGAGAGGAGGTCAGGAAGCCCCAGCTCCCAGCCTGCAGGTGGGCCACTAACCAGGCTCCCAGGCCTGGGCCTCCCAGTGCACTCCGACTGTACATGTCCTTACACTGTCTTCCTTCATGGTGAAGGTCTGCTGTTCCCACGTTTCTTGTGTTGCTACCATATCTACTTGGGGTCTTGTCTTGGTTGCCTGTGAAGGCAGGTAGCCTTTTGCTGCTGTTGTTTTTCAGTTCCAGGGGTCTCCACCAGCCGTATAGAACAAGATAACATTAGGCACTGGCACACAAGGTTCTAAAGACCATCATGGTGCCCCAAAGGTCCCTGGGCTTTGCAGCTGCTGCAAATTCCCGAGATCCCTTCTCCAGAGAAAGCCGTCCTCTTCCCAGGCCACCCTGCTCACCCTAGGCTATATAGAACTCTGAGGCTTCTGTAGGGAGAACAGCAAGAAAGCAAGCACAGTTCCACTAAAGGACTCACATCCTAGTGGAAATTAAGTACCCTGGGGCCCCTACTCCACACCCACCCAACCCCGCTGTCCTTCCTGAAACAGTTCTCAGTTCTTAGCAGTTATTGCCTCCGTGCAGGTAATTCAAAATTAGGTCAGAAAAACAGGTGAGCCTTAAACTGGATTTAGAGGGGTCAAACAAGACTGTTTTGAGTTTAAGTGGTTGTGTTTGATGACTGTCTCTCCTCTCAGGGAGCAGCCGCCCACCCTGACAGTGAGGAGCAGCAGCAGCGACTGCGGGAAGCAGCTGAGGGCCTTCGCATGGCCACCAACGCGGCTGCGCAGAACGCCATCAAGAAGAAGTTGGTGCAGCGCCTGGAGGTGAGGCCGGGCAGTCTGGGCTGGGCAGAGGTGGGGGGCAGTGCCTGGAGGTGAGGCCAGGCAGTCTGGGCTGGCTGGAGGCGGGGAGGGGGGGGCAGCGTCTGGAGGGCAGTCTGGGCTGGGCAGAGGTGGGGAGGGGGGAATAAAAGCTGAGATGCAGTGAGAGGATTGAGCAGGAGTGGATGGGTAAAGTCAGTGTTTTCTTAGGGTGTAATGTGGGCTAGGTAGGCCAAGGCCTGGGAATACCTGGTCTTCTCATTACTCTGTCCTCCCAGCATGCAGCCAAACAAGCTGCAGCCTCTGCTACGCAGACCATCGCTGCAGCCCAGCACGCAGCCTCTGCCCCCAAGGCCTCTGCGGGCCCCCAGCCCCTACTGGTGCAGAGCTGTAAGGTAAGGCTCCAAGGGGTATGTGGGAGTACAGAGGGCAGAGAAGAGATGTGGTACTCTCCTTATTTCCAGAACATGGTACTCAATGGTGTTTTGACCTACAGGCCGTGGCAGAGCAGATTCCATTGCTGGTGCAGGGGGTCCGAGGAAGCCAAGCTCAACCTGACAGCCCTAGTGCTCAGCTCGCCCTCATTGCTGCCAGCCAGAGCTTCCTGCAGGCAAGACCCTCCCCATGTTCCCGTGACCTTACATCTTCCACGATCTGAAGATCTGCTAGTAGCTAAGGCCAAACCCCAGTGCTTGCTACAACCTGGCCAGTGTCTGTCGGAAGGCTGGAGGGAGGGCCATGCACCTCATTTGCATATCTGTTCTCCAACAGCCAGGTGGGAAGATGGTGGCAGCCGCAAAAGCCTCAGTGCCAACGATTCAGGACCAGGCTTCCGCAATGCAGCTGAGTCAGTGTGCAAAGAACCTGGGCACTGCTCTGGCAGAGCTCCGCACCGCTGCCCAGAAGGTATGGGAGCTGTGTTTTGCTATGGAAGCTAAGGCTCTGCGTGTAGACTCCTGGGAGAGCGTGCACAGTGTGGTGTCTAAGAGGGAGGGTATAACCTGAGGCCCGGGTACGTAACCCCTGCTGCTCACTGCCACAGGCCCAGGAGGCGTGCGGACCTCTGGAGATGGACTCTGCACTGAGTGTCGTACAGAATCTAGAGAAAGACCTGCAGGAAGTAAAGGCAGCAGCTCGGGACGGCAAGCTTAAACCCCTGCCTGGGGAAACAGTGAGTAGTCTTCCACCACGCCCTCACTCAAGCCTGGATGGCTGCTCAACTCTGCTGTAGAACCCTCACCTACACTGCCAGCCAGCCCCAAGAGCCTCCTCCAATGCCCTCTTGCTTCTTCCTCCTCCTCCTCCTCCTGAGCCTTCACCCCCTTATCTGCAGATGGAGAAGTGTGCCCAAGATCTTGGCAACAGCACCAAAGCTGTGAGCTCTGCTATCGCCAAACTGCTGGGGGAGGTTGCCCAGGGCAACGAGAACTATGCAGGTATGGGGGAGGGGAGGGCTAGGAATAGGGTACGTGATGGGGGTGTGGAGAAAGGGGGGCTTGTTAGAGGGTAGGGCTGACGGAGCAAACCCCTCTTCTCTCTGTGTCCTCAGGTATTGCAGCTCGAGACGTGGCAAGTGGACTGCGGTCACTCGCCCAGGCTGCTCGGGGCGTAGCTGCGCTGACGTCAGATCCTGCAGTGCAGGCCATTGTGCTTGACACAGCCAGTGATGTTCTGGACAAGGCCAGCAGCCTCATTGAGGAGGCAAAGAAAGCAGCTGGCCATCCAGGGGACCCAGAGAGCCAGCAGAGGCTTGCTCAGGTCAGGTGTTGGGAAGGGACTTGTGCCCACCCCACCCCTCGCTTAGATCCCACCTAGCAGGACAGACACACTTCCCATCCTCAGGTCTGCTGGTGGACATTAGACTTAGGCACAAACCTGGCTAACCCTGACCGCAGCGTGTTAAGCTTCAAAAGTTCCTTTCTTTGTTGAGTTTCAGGGGCAGGACAGCGGTCATCTCCTAGGTCCCAGTGTGAAGCGAAGGCTCTCCCAAACTATTCCCTTTGGCAACCCTGTTCCTTTCCTACTTCAGGTGGCTAAAGCAGTGACCCAGGCGCTAAACCGCTGTGTCAGCTGCCTGCCTGGCCAAAGAGACGTGGATAATGCCCTAAGAGCAGTTGGAGATGCCAGCAAGCGACTCCTGAGTGACTCGGTAGGAGGAACAGGCATGCCTGGCACGGGAGAACTTTCTGTCTCTTCTCTATGGACCCTGCCTCCCCAGATCTGTCCCCTTTCATATCCTCAGGTTTGGTGCCCACCTTCCTGGCCTGCCTCTCCCAGCCTCTCCTCATGCCCACTCACCTGTCTGACTTCCCTCTGACCCTGCAGCTTCCTCCCAGCACTGGGACGTTTCAAGAAGCTCAGAGCCGGTTGAATGAAGCTGCTGCTGGATTAAATCAGGCAGCCACAGAGTTGGTGCAGGCCTCCCGGGGAACTCCTCAGGACCTGGCTCGGGCCTCCGGTCGATTTGGACAGGACTTCAGCACCTTCCTGGAAGCTGGTGTGGAGATGGCAGGACAGGCCCCGGTACGAAAAGGCAGAGGATGCAATTGAGAGCACAGTGGGGAGCGTGGGGTAGTCAGAGGTTGCGTCTGCTCCTGGCTCCCTCCCCTGCAGTCTAACAGAATTGAGTATTAGAAAAGAAGTTCATTTTAGAGACAGATATGACAGGATAATATACACCTTCCCCTTTAACAGAGCCAGGAGGACCGCGCCCAGGTGGTGTCCAACTTGAAGGGCATCTCCATGTCTTCAAGCAAACTTCTTCTGGCTGCTAAGGCCCTGTCCACGGACCCTGCCGCCCCCACCCTCAAGAGTCAGCTAGCTGCAGCTGCTCGGTAAGCAGGAGCTGGGGAGCCTGGCCGCAGAGGACACATCTCGTGAGGCTTGCAGTAGCAAAGCAAAAGAAAACTTGCAGTCCCACGCACACGGGACTCACGGAAGATGGCCTACTCACTCTGTTCTACACTCCTCCCCCAAACCAGGGCAGTGACAGACAGCATCAACCAGCTCATCACCATGTGCACCCAGCAGGCACCTGGCCAGAAGGAGTGTGACAATGCGCTTCGGGAGCTAGAGGTGAGCTGTTAGCATGAGGACGGGCTGAGGAGCTGGGGCTGAGGGCCAGTCTCCAATTTCGTGTCACTTTCCCCTACATAGACGGTCCGAGAACTCCTGGAGAACCCCGTCCAGCCCATTAACGACATGTCTTACTTCGGTTGTTTGGACAGTGTCATGGAGAACTCAAAGGTTAGTGGGATGGGGAGCTCCAGAGGCAGGGACAGGAAAGACTTAGCACGGACACGCTGGTGTCAGTAGACATGGTCACAACCTCCTGACACCCTCTCTTCCCTAGGTCCTAGGTGAGGCCATGACTGGCATCTCCCAAAATGCCAAGAATGGAAATCTGCCAGAGTTCGGAGACGCCATTGCAACAGCCTCCAAGGCTCTCTGTGGCTTCACTGAGGCAGCTGCACAGGTGCGTCCCCTAAGATGGACTCTGCAACAACTCCTGCTCGCCATGCCCTTTCTCGCCTTCAAGGGTATAAGTCAGGACACTAGTGTGAAATCTGGGTCCCCCGTAGGGGAGGGAGGCGGTCATCAGAAGTTGCTGAACACCACCAGTCCAGGTTGCTGTGACCCTGATCTGAGGACACTGACCAGCTGTGAGGCCTTTTTAGTGGTGCTGGGATTGAACTAGATTCTTGTGGCCTGTTAGGCTGGCACTGCACCACTGAGCACACTCCCCACCCAGGGGAAGCATGCTTGTAAGTTACAGGGGAGGGAGGGTCAGGTGCACGGTCTCCTTTAACCCTAGCACTGTGCAGAGGCAGGGTATCTCTGTGTTTGAGGCCCAAAAATTCAAAAACAAAAACTTCCTGGGAATTCCTTTCCAGATGCTGCTTTTCCTAAAAGACTACCATTCTCCCTCACCCATCTCCCTATGCCCTGTTATCCTGGTTCCTGGGTACCCTGCTCTAAGTGGCTTGACTTTGTTTTGTTTTGGGTTTGTTTGTTTGTTTGTTTTTGTTGTTGTTTTCTTTAAAATTTTTTTATTTTATGCTCTCTTTTGTACTCTATGTCTGTCTGTCTGTCTCTCTCTCTTTCTCTGTCTCTCCCTCTTCTTGCATGGCAGCCAACTGCTCTCAATGAACCTGCATTTATATACTTTTTAAAAATGTATTTTATGTGTATGCGTGTTTGTATGTCTGTTTACCATGTGGGTGCCTGGTGCCTGCAGAGATGAGAAGATCCGCTAGAGCAAGTTGTGGTTGAGTCACCATGTGGGTGCTGAGAGTCAAACCCAGGTCTTCTGCAGGAACAAGTGCTCTCAGCATGCCCCAGGCATGACTTTAAAGTCTTCCTGGTGTTCGTTGTTGTTCTTGGTTTTGTTTTGTTTTGTTTTCTTATTTTGGGGGAAACATACAAAAGAAAAAACAAAGCTAGCCTGTGTTGATTTAAGAACAAATTAAATATGTCTTCCCATTATAAAAATGGTAAATGCCATAACCATCCATTGCCAAAGCTCTTATTGTTCTAGAATTGTCTTTTATTTCTTTCCTCTTTTTGAGCAGGATAGTTCTTTGCGGGCCTCAAACTCACTACGTAGAGTAGGCTAGCCTTAAACATGCATACACTCCTCCTGCCTCTGTGTCTGCGTGTGCCTTTCAAATATTTATACTGCTACTTAACAGTGTGCTATACTTTGGACTTTTCATTCTGTGATCTGGCACAAACTTGTAAACTGAAACGAAGTCTAATAAGAACAGTTCTTATTTTCCTATGTACCCCAGGCGAGCTTTGCCATTCACACTCACCGGCTTTTCTCCTAGGTGCTGGCATCACAGGCCAGCACTGCCGTACCCAGCCCATCTCTTTGTAGCCTTCTGAAATGTTTGCATCAGTTTAACAGAATGAACACTTGCCTTAAGCAGGGCAACTCTGGTTTGTTGTTACTGCTTCTGTGCACACAGAACTCAGGAAGCCTGTTCTACACTAACCCCGCTCCCCTCCGCCACTGTTCTGTCTCCCCAGGCTGCATATCTGGTGGGTGTCTCTGACCCCAACAGCCAAGCTGGACAGCAAGGACTGGTGGAACCCACCCAGTTTGCCCGTGCAAACCAGGCGATTCAGATGGCCTGTCAGAGTTTGGGGGAGCCTGGCTGTACCCAGGCCCAGGTAATGCAGGAGAACAGGTACCACAGGCAAGGCTGAGAAAGGATGGAGAGGCTCTGGGAGGAAGAGGGAGAGGAGGCACCTGTGAGGGAGGAGGAGGAGGCGCAGTCCCACCATCCACACAGCGCTTGTTGACTGTCTCCTGCCACGTCCTGGCACTACGGTCACAACTTAGACATATCTAAGCTCTTTCTCTCACTTGCCCCATTTTGATATTTCTGTGTTACTGTATTTATTGTCCGTTTCTCCCACCCCTAAATCCAGTTCATCCTTGAGCATCCTTTCTCCCACATCTCGACTCTGTACAGACTGCGAGGGCACCATCCTCCACCCTCCAACTCTGATGTGGCTCCCCTTAGGTTTGCATTCTTCCTTCCACTCTTGTCACAGCTTTTCCATGTCTGTCTCCTCAGGTGTTATCTGCAGCCACTATTGTGGCGAAGCACACTTCTGCGCTGTGTAACAGCTGTCGCCTAGCTTCTGCCCGGACCGCCAACCCTACTGCCAAGCGCCAGTTTGTACAGTCAGCCAAGGAGGTGGCCAACAGTACAGCCAACCTCGTCAAGACCATCAAGGTTTCAAGTGTTTGAGTTTTCAGGTTCCCTGACCCATCCCACCATCTCTGCCTGAGCCTCCTGGTCGTTCGCTGGGGTCTCTTGCTGGAGCCCCCTGTGCTTGCCTGTCCAGACAAGCAAGCAGTCCTCGAGCCCGTGCCGGTGGCCTGGGTTTCACTCTTTGTCTGCCCACCACGTCCTGAGGCTCCCTGTTCACTTCCAGGCACTAGATGGGGCCTTCACAGAGGAGAACCGTGCCCAGTGCCGGGCAGCTACAGCCCCTCTGCTGGAAGCTGTGGATAATCTGAGCGCATTTGCATCCAACCCTGAATTCTCCAGCGTCCCTGCCCAGATCAGCCCTGAGGTGAGGCAGTGTGACTGAGAACTGAGGAGCCACTTCATCTGTGTGAGCGTAAGTCATGAGACTTGACTTCCGCCCCCTCTCTCCTCAGGGCCGAGCCGCCATGGAGCCTATTGTAATCTCTGCTAAAACAATGCTAGAGAGTGCCGGGGGGCTCATCCAGACAGCTCGGGCTCTGGCAGTCAACCCCCGTGACCCCCCACGCTGGTCAGTGCTGGCTGGCCACTCTCGCACTGTCTCAGATTCCATCAAGAAGCTGATTACAAGCATGAGGTACTGAGGGGTCTATATTCCAGATTTGGGGGATGGGATGAGGTAATAGCCTTTAAGGAGATGTCTTTACGTGGAAACTGTGCTCTGTCTGCAGAGACAAAGCCCCGGGGCAGTTAGAGTGTGAGACGGCCATTGCAGCGCTGAACAGCTGCCTACGTGACCTTGACCAGGCTTCTCTTGCTGCTGTCAGCCAGCAGCTCGCTCCTCGTGAGGGGATCTCTCAGGAGGTGAGGAGAGATGTGTTCAAGCATGGAGATGGCCGGGCGTGGTGGCACACACCTTCAATCCCAGCAGAGGCAGGCAGATGTTTGTGAGTTCGAGGCCAGCCTGGTCTACACAGTAAGTCCAGGACAGCCAAGGCTACACACAGAAACCTTGTCTCAAAAAACAAACAAAAAATCAAAAAGGAATGGAGATGTCAGGCTCAGAGAAGAGAGTATAGGGGGAGAAATTCCTATACATATGTCAAGGGCTGGGGAATGCTGGGGCTGGGTAAGGAGTCACATATGGAAGGAAGCCTGGGGGCTGGGCTGGAGCTCAGGGGTACAGTGCATGCTAAGCACACACAAAACCTCGGTTCCATCCCCGGTACCGCGCACATACACAGCTGGAAGGAAGAGTGGGGTTCTGTGCACCAGAGGGCTGAGTTGCACTTCCTCCCCAGGCTTTGCACACTCAGATGCTCACTGCAGTCCAGGAAATTTCTCATCTCATTGAGCCACTGGCCACTGCTGCCCGGGCCGAAGCCTCCCAGCTGGGACACAAGGTACTTGAGGAGTCACGTGGGGAGTCTGAGGGGACAGGTTTAAGAGAACACCTGACTCTAACCCCAGCTTCCTGCTTCAGGTGTCCCAGATGGCTCAGTACTTTGAACCACTCACCCTGGCTGCAGTGGGTGCTGCTTCGAAGACCCTGAGCCACCCGCAGCAGATGGCACTTCTGGACCAGACGAAAACATTGGCCGAGTCTGCCTTGCAGTTGCTGTACACTGCCAAGGAGGCTGGTGGTAACCCCAAGGTAGTGAAGGGGCCCAGGACGGGTGATTGCTAGTACGAGCCGGAAGAGCAGGAGCTACAGGCTTTCCTCACTTGTGCATCCCCATAGCAAGCAGCACACACCCAGGAGGCCCTGGAGGAGGCTGTGCAGATGATGACAGAGGCTGTGGAGGACTTAACAACAACGCTCAACGAAGCAGCCAGTGCTGCAGGAGTCGTCGGTGGCATGGTGGACTCCATCACGCAGGCCATCAACCAGGTGAGGGCCAGGGTACCTGTGGGCAGAGGCTGCCCTGGGCTAGGGACTTGGGGCACAGCAGCGGTGGCCCTGACAGTTCCTCTTTGGCTCATCCTCCTCCCTCAGCTAGATGAAGGACCTATGGGTGAACCAGAAGGTTCGTTCGTAGATTACCAGACAACCATGGTGAGGACAGCCAAGGCCATTGCTGTCACTGTTCAAGAGATGGTAAGTTCGGGACATGAGAGGACTGCCCTCAGAGAGTTGGCCTGCTCAGAACACCACTTCTTCCCTCATCACTAGGTAACGAAGTCAAACACCAGCCCCGAGGAGCTGGGCCCCCTTGCCAACCAGCTGACCAGTGACTATGGCCGACTGGCCTCGCAAGCCAAGCCTGCAGCTGTGGCTGCTGAAAATGAAGAGGTAAACATGGAGGCCACTCTGCCTCCTCAGGAGCTTCCAGCTCATGCCTTTGTTCCCATGGCGGCTTCCAGGGCTACCCTACACTCCAGCCTCCAGCCTGTCAGGTGAAGGACAGCACACCTTCAAGGCCACTGCATAAAGAGTGAGCCGGGCTGTATAGACATGACAGAGGGACAGACAGCTCAGGATCCGCAGGCTTCTGCTTCTCTGGCCTCTGCCAACCCTGTGAGACCTCCACTGGGCTGAGAGTCACTTCCCTCCTTACTACTTCCTTGTTGCCGATTCATGGCGCTCATCCTTGCCTAAGCTCTTGGCTTTTCTTTCCAAGAGTATGAGTAACTGGATCTTAGCAGGACACACCAAATCCCCAAGCCCTCCATAAGCCCACACAGGCTGGATCATAAGCCGCAACTCTGACTCAAATAACCAAGCCTAAGCGTGCCTTCCCTCCTCCCCTGGTGCGTCCCTCCTCCCCTGGTGCCTCCCTCCTCCCCTGGTGCCTTCCCTCCTCCCCTGGTGCCTTCCCTCTTCCTCTGATGCCTTCCCTCCTCCCCTGGTGCCTTCCCTCCTCCCCTGGTGCCTTCTCTCCTCCCCTGGTGCCTCCCTCCTCCCCTGGTGCCTTCCCTCCTTCCCTGGTGCCTCCCTCCTCCCCTGGTGCCTTCCCTCCTCCCCTGGTGCCTCCCTCCTCCCCTGGTGCCTTCCCTCTTCCTCTGATGCCTTCCCTCCTCCCCTGGTGCCTGACCAGGCCTCACCATGTGGTGCCTCTCACTATTTTCCATGTGTAGGAGGTGACTCCTGCTTTAAGAAACCAAAAGAGTCTGCGCTGGGAGCCTTTTCTTACAACTCCATTAGTCTGTGGTGTATGCTTCTTTTTAAAGATTTTTTGTTTATTATTATCAGTGTGTGTGTGTGTGTGTGTGCAATGTGTGTGAGTGCGGATGTGCACATGTCACAGTGCACATTTGAAGGTCAAATGACAACTTTGCAGAATCAATTCTCTCCTTCCACCGTGACTCTGAGCAATCTAACTCAGGTGATCAGGCTCACACAAGTGTTTTACCCACTGACTGAGCCATCCCACTGGTCCAGTTTTTTGTGCGTCCTCAAAGCTTCCTCTAGATACAGTGGAGGTCCCTGAGCACTCTTTTTTGTTTGTTTATTTGTTTGTTTGTTTGAGGCGGGGTTTCTCTGTGTAGCCTTATAAAATCACCAATGTTCCCTCTGCTCTTCACAGATAGGTGCCCATATCAAGCACCGAGTACAGGAGTTGGGCCATGGCTGTTCTGCTCTGGTCACTAAGGCAGGTGCCCTGCAGTGTAGCCCCAGTGATGTCTACACCAAGAAGGAGCTCATAGAGTGTGCCCGGAGAGTATCCGAGAAGGTAACTGCTGACCTAGGGTGGGGGGTGGGGTTGTGTGTCTTTCCCAACTCTGGGTACCTCCCCACTCTGTCTCTGTTGTTCTCTGTAATCACCTTGCGCCATATAACTTTGCCTCCAGGTCTCCCATGTCTTGGCTGCACTCCAGGCTGGGAATCGCGGTACCCAGGCCTGCATCACAGCAGCCAGTGCTGTGTCTGGCATCATTGCTGACCTTGACACCACCATCATGTTTGCTACTGCTGGCACACTCAACCGTGAGGGCGCTGAGACTTTTGCTGACCACCGGTGAGGAGGGAACTGGCCAGAGGGAGGCAGGTTGGCATGGGCCAGCGAGTTGGGACCCTGAGGAAAGCTGACCAGGCTGGGGCCTCCCCAGGGAGGGTATCTTAAAGACAGCAAAGGTTCTTGTGGAGGACACCAAGGTCCTAGTGCAGAACGCAGCTGGGAGCCAGGAGAGGTTGGCACAAGCTGCCCAGTCCTCAGTGGCCACCATCACCCGTCTCGCTGATGTAGTCAAGCTTGGTGCAGCCAGCCTGGGAGCCGAAGACCCAGAAACTCAGGTATCTACCTAGCATCCCTGATTCTGTCCAAAGCCTCAACTTCCTGTTGCCCTTCCCCAGCTCACAAGCCAGGCCCCTCTTCCCACACAGGTGGTGCTGATCAACGCAGTAAAGGACGTAGCCAAGGCCTTGGGAGACCTCATCAGTGCAACGAAGGCCGCGGCAGGCAAAGTTGGGGATGACCCTGCCGTGTGGCAGCTCAAGAACTCTGCCAAGGTTGGAGGCAGCGAGGAGCAGCAGAGGGGATGGCTGCTGCACTTCCTCCAGCTCTGACCATGATCTCTACCCCCATTCCACTGCTGCCCTCAGGTGATGGTGACCAATGTGACATCATTGCTCAAGACAGTGAAGGCTGTGGAAGATGAGGCCACCAAAGGCACTCGGGCCCTAGAGGCCACCACAGAGCACATAAGGCAGGAACTGGCGGTGAGCACAAGCCCAGGGCAGTGGGTGACTAGACTGATGGGACCTCGCCTGCATTCCTCCACACAGTGCTTGCTCATTACCAAACTTCCCACATGACCTCCCACCGTGCCTCTGCTGAGCTGCACCCTGGCCAAGAGGCACGGCTTAGTTTCCAGACACAATCTCAGTCAGAACCATGACCAGCCCTGCTCTCTGTTAGCCGTGATGTAGGAATAGTTGTAAGGACTTGACCCACAGTAGCTACCCTAGAAAAGCTTTTTGTAGCTCACAGAATCAGCTAAGCAGGGCTCATAGGGACTCACAGAGACTGAGCCAACAGTCAGGAGCCTGTGTGGGTCTGACTTGGGTCCTTTATGTGTATGTTAAGAGTTGTGCAGCAGGCTAGAAAGCAGGCTGTCTTGACTCCTTGACCTACTCTTGGCACCCCTTTCCTCTTTGTGGGTTGCCTCCCCCAGCCTTAATGTGAGGGCATATGCCCAGTCTTACTGCAACTTGATATCTCTGGGAGGCCCACCCCCCCACCCCCCACCCCTGGATCTGGGGGCGGGGAGGGGAGGTGTGGAGGAGGGAGGGGAACTTCGGTTGAGATGTAATGAATGAGAGAAGAGTGGAAAAGGTGGGGGGAGCTTTTTGAACACATGGATTTGTGGCCTAAATCACATGACTGTTGTCTTCCAGTCTTGGACACTGTAAAAATCTTTTTTTCCCCAACAGGTCTTCTGTTCCCCAGAGCCACCTGCCAAGACCTCTACCCCTGAAGATTTTATCCGAATGACCAAGGGTATTACTATGGCAACAGCCAAAGCTGTTGCTGCTGGCAACTCCTGCCGACAGGAAGATGTCATTGCCACAGCCAATCTGAGCCGACGTGCGATTGCAGATATGCTTCGGGCTTGCAAGGTAGAAATGCTGCTGGTGAGGTGGTGAGACTACAGGGTTTTGGGAGGCCAGAAGCTCTGAAGCTAACCTGCTGCTCTGGGGACAGGAAGCAGCTTTCCACCCAGAGGTGGCACCTGATGTAAGGCTTCGAGCCCTGCACTATGGCCGGGAATGTGCCAATGGCTACCTGGAGCTGCTGGACCACGTGCTGCTGGTAAGGCGCCGTTGCTCCTTGTTCCCGCCTTTTGCGTGCACAGTCAATTTCCTAAGCTCCTCTCGTCCAGACCTGCCCTACCAACTCTTCCCAAATCCATTCGTTCCACATCTCCTGTCTGTCAGGCCCCACTGTTCTTATGGTCTTTGCTTGTCCTGCTCACCTCTTCTTCTTCCTCTTCTCTTGTCTCCTCCCCCCATCTGACCTTCCCCTAATCCGCCCTTACCATCTCCTCTCACTTGATCATTCTCCTTGCTTGTCAGCCGGTGAGTTCCCAGCCCCACTCTGCACTGTGTGTGCTGCATGGTGCACTGTGTGCTGGAGTAGGTGGAGGTGTTGGAGGGTGTGTGGAGTGCTCTGGTGAGGGTCGGGAGCACGGTCTGCCTGGTGCCACAGATCAGGCTGGAGCCTCGGATCTGACTGTGCTCTCCATCCACAGACCCTTCAGAAGCCAAACCCAGAACTGAAGCAGCAGTTAACTGGACACTCGAAGCGAGTGGCTGGCTCGGTGACTGAGCTCATCCAGGCTGCTGAGGCCATGAAAGGTAAGGTAATGAGAGACAGGGAGGGAAGGTAAACTCTTATCAAGGCAGAGTCTCTGCTTCCTGGTTAAATGGCTCTGAGCTAGCCTGTGCTTCTAGTCCTCAGAGGTGCCAGAACCTGGAGATGCTAAGTAGCCCCTAGTGCTTCTAACCTCCCAACCCTGCCTCAGCCTCCTCCTCCTCCCATCCTCACCCTGCCTCAGCCTCCTCCTCCCGTCCTCACCCTGCCTCAGCCTCCTCCTCCTCCCGTCCTCACCCTGCCTCAGCCTCCTCCTCCTCCCATCCTCACCCTGCCTCAGCCTCCTCCTCCCGTCCTCACCCTGCCTCAGCCTCCTCCTCCTCCCGTCCTCACCCTGCCTCAGCCTCCTCCTCCTCCCGTCCTCACCCTGCCTCAGCCTCCTCCTCCTCCCATCCTCACCCTGCCTCAGCCTCCTCCTCCCGTCCTCACCCTGCCTCAGCCTCCTCCTCCTCCCATCCTCACCCTGCCTCAGCCTCCTCCTCCTCCTATCCTCACCCTGCCTCAGCCTCCTCCTCCTCCCATCCTCACCCTGCCTCAGCCTCCTCCTCCCGTCCTCACCCTGCCTCAGCCTCCTCCTCCCATCCTCACCCTGCCTCAGCCTCCTCCTCCCGTCCTCACCCTGCCTCAGCCTCCTCCTCCTCCCATCCTCACCCTGCCTCAGCCTCCTCCTCCCGTCCTCACCCTGCCTCAGCCTCCTCCTCCCATCCTCACCCTGCCTCAGCCTCCTCCTCCCGTCCTCACCCTGCCTCAGCCTCCTCCTCCTCCCATCCTCACCCTGCCTCAGCCTCCTCCTCCCATCCTCACCCTGCCTCAGCCTCCTCCTCCCCCCATCCTCACCCTGCCTCAGCCTCCTCCTCCTCCCATCCTCACCCTGCCTCAGCCTCCTCCTCCCATCTTCACCCTGCCTCAGCCTCCTCCTCCCATCCTCACCCTGCCTCAGCCTCCTCCTCCTCCCATCCTCACCCTGCCTCAGCCTCCTCCTCCTCCCATCCTCACCCTGCCTCAGCCTCCTCCTCCCATCTTCACCCTGCCTCAGCCTCCTCCTCCCGTCCTCACCCTGCCTCAGCCTCCTCCTCCTCCCATCCTCACCCTGCCTCAGCCTCCTCCTCCCATCCTCACCCTGCCTCAGCCTCCTCCTCCCATCCTCACCCTGCCTCAGCCTCCTCCTCCCATCTTCACCCTGCCTCAGCCTCCTCCTCCCATCCTCACCCTGCCTCAGCCTCCTCCTCCCATCTTCACCCTGCCTCAGCCTCCTCCTCCCATCTTCACCCACAGGAACAGAGTGGGTGGACCCAGAGGACCCAACTGTTATTGCTGAGAACGAGCTCCTAGGAGCTGCAGCTGCCATTGAGGCTGCAGCCAAAAAGCTGGAGCAACTGAAACCCCGGGCCAAACCCAAGGTCAGGGCTGCTCTCTCCCCTTCCACCCCCACGAGAGCAAGAGGTCTCCACCTCTGTCCCCTTTCTCACAGCCTCCCCCGCTCCCTGCCCCACTGTAACCTTCTCTCTACAGGAGGCAGATGAGTCCTTGAACTTTGAGGAGCAAATTCTGGAAGCTGCCAAGTCCATTGCAGCAGCCACCAGTGCACTAGTAAAAGCTGCATCGGCAGCCCAGAGGGAGCTGGTGGCTCAGGGAAAGGTCAGTGTTCACACCAGGGGAGGGAGGCCACCGTGGCCATGGTTTTGTCATCCCATTCAAAACCTCAGCCTCCCAAAAGGCTTTGCGGTCAGGACAGGCTAGGTCTCAGCGGGCTCACTTCTCTTTCCTGTAGGTGGGCGCCATCCCAGCCAATGCACTGGATGACGGGCAGTGGTCCCAGGGCCTCATTTCTGCTGTGAGTGCAGAGCACGCGCTGTGTCTTTCTGGGTTGGGCAGACTTGAGGAAGTTGGAATGGAGCAGAGGCTCACTTTAATCTTAACTCTTTGTCCCCGTTAGGCCCGTATGGTGGCCGCAGCCACCAACAATCTGTGTGAGGCAGCCAACGCAGCTGTCCAGGGCCATGCCAGCCAGGAGAAACTCATCTCCTCAGCCAAGCAGGTAGCTGCCTCCACAGCCCAGCTCCTGGTAGCTTGCAAGGTCAAAGCAGATCAGGACTCTGAGGCAATGAAACGGCTTCAGGTAAGAAACTGACCCACCCACGGTCTCTCTGCTGCACTGCTGCTGATGGAAACACCCGGACAAAAGCAGTTGAAAGGGGGGAGAGTGTGTTTGGCTCACAGTTCTGGGTCACAGACCATCGTTACTGGGAGCTCAGCAGGAACTTGAAGCAGCCAGTTACATTATATTCACAGACAAGATCCATGTACTACTAGGGAAAAGCTAGTGTTGAGCTTTTCCTACTCATAGAATCCAAACTTCCTGCCCAAGGAATAGTGCCACCCATGGTGGACAGGTCTTCCCACATCAGTCAGTATAGTCAAGGTGATTCCCTAGCAATAACCCATAGGCCACCCTAATCCGGACAGTCCTTCGCTGATGCTCCCTTCCCAGGTGGCCCCACAGTGTGTAAAGGTGACAGCTAACACTATCACACCCGAGAGCGTTTGTTTGTGGAGTCAAGGGGCTCTCTGAACTAGAACCCTGAGCTCTCAGGAGTCGCTCTTTGCTCCTTGTGCAGGCTGCTGGCAATGCAGTGAAGAGGGCCTCAGATAACTTGGTAAAGGCGGCCCAGAAGGCTGCAGCTTTTGAAGACCAGGAGAATGAGACAGTGGTGGTGAAGGAGAAAATGGTTGGGGGCATTGCCCAGGTGAGCTATTCAGAGGGACACTGTTGGGAACCCGTGTCTGTTGCCTGTGCTGTCCCACCTGCCCGTGCTAATGCATTTTGCTGAGTTGCTTGGCCCTTACTCCCTCAGATTATCGCAGCACAGGAAGAGATGCTTCGGAAGGAGCGAGAGCTAGAAGAGGCTCGGAAAAAGCTTGCCCAGATCCGGCAGCAGCAGTACAAGTTTTTGCCTTCAGAGCTTCGGGATGAGCAATAAGGACGTCCCTTGTATTTAAAGCAGACCCAGCCCAGAGACTGTGCCTGCTACTACCAAAGCCTCCTGGGCTGTGAGGGCCCAGCCTGCCCAGCCCCAGCACTCCCCAAAGTGCCTGCCAAACCTGGGCCTGGCCCTGCCCAGTCCCACTGCAGCCCTGTCCTCTCTCTGACTCCAAGTGCCTTCGCACCCCTAAGTGCCTACCCCTCCCAGAGTATTAACACCCATCGCTACTGTACCTCAGTTTGAACCTGCCAGGCCCAGCTGCTCCAGCCAGTCCCGGTGCCCACACCAGCTCAACTCACCCCTTTTTGATACTATATCCCCTACCCCGTTACCTATGGAGCTTGAGGTTTGCAAACCCCAAACAGGTCACAGGTCATGCTCCAATAAAGGTCATTCTACCTACAGCTGCAGCCTGGCTTTGTGAGGAGATGGGAGATCTTCCCCAGGGGCATGGGGGAAGGGAGGAGTAAGTTCTTTCACACAGGAGCGCTTTTCCCCTCCTTGTACCCAACAGTTGTGCTATGTGGGAGACGACCTGCAAAGCCACTCTCTGTAAATTTCAAGAGCCTCGAGACAGCAGTTGTCACTGTTCTCTGATTAGCAAGTACACTTTATTCTTTATAATCAGTTAAGAGTATAGAGAGATTTCAGACTCAGACCCTAGCCAAATTCCATTTTTCTTTGTTTTGTTTTGTTGTTTGTTGTTGTTTTCAGACAGAGTTTCTCTGTGTAACAGCATTGACTGTCTTGGACTCACTTTGTAGATAAGGCTGATCTCGAATTCACAGAGATCTGTCTGCCTCTGCCTCCTGAGTGCTGGGATTAAAGGTGTGAGCCTCCATGCCTGGCACTTGCTGCTCTTATAGAGGATATGGGCTCAGTTTCCAACACTCCACATGGTGGCTCACAACTGACTGGTTTCAGTTCCTGGAGATACAATGCCTGCTTCCAGCAACATGCCCCTTCACTTGAATTCACATAGCACATGCACATTAAATAAATAAAGACTAGAATGTGTGTGTGTGTGATCTGTAGGCATGGTGCCTTAAATACCAGCACTCAAGCCAGGTGTGGTGGCGCCTACTTTTAATACCAGCACTAGGAAGGCAGAGGCAGGTGTATCACTGTGAGTTCGAGGCCAGCCTGGTTGATAAAGTGAATCCAGGACAGCCAAGACTACACAGAGAAACCCTGTTTGGGGAAAGAAAAACAAAACAAAACAAAAAACACAGCACTCAAGAGGCAAAGGCAGGTGCATCTCTGAGTTTGGCTATATAATGAGACCCTGTGTCAAAAATTGTGTGTGTGTGTATGAGAGGTGGCAGAGGAGGAAGGAAAGAGAGATTAGCTAATGCACTTATCAAGCAAATAATCCGACTTTTGGCTTCTCTGGTAGTATAATTGTTGATTGGGCTGCGGTGCTCCTGCTGTTAAAACGAAGAACAAACCCAAAAAAACAGGAACTTGAGGCTATTTGAGACCTTATAGTTAGAGGGGCAGAGTGCCCCCTGGTGGCCAGGCAAGCGTTGGTTACTGACTATGGCCGCCTGGCTTATCTGAAGGTTACATGGAGGGAGCCAGTCAAGGAGGTATATGCTTACTGTCTCCCGCTTCCCTCTGCATTCACCCCACAGCCACCCCTGCTCATAGCCGGACAGTCTCCTGTGTTAGTGTTCCTTTGTGGGACTGTTTTTTTAGCCAGCCCTGCTGCCCAGTGTACTGTTTCAATACTTCTCCCTCCTAGTAGGAAACAGTGCTCATTTGCTGCTACTGTGGGAGCCTACACCATCAGCTTCCTCCCGTTACAGTAAGGTTAAAGCGGGTGGAAATACTTTGTCCTCCCCAGGGCAGCCCATTAGGGACCGTGCCAACATCCCACCATCACTCTTGTCACCTGTGATTCATTCACTCAATATTTACCAAGCCATGCCTATGCTAAGCCCTGGAAAATCAAGATGTATTATCACTTCTCTGACGCACAGTCTGGTAGCTCCATTACACACTGCTGTGGGCCCCGGACCTCAGATTCAATGTCAGAATACTGTGACTTGAGGGCCTTGGAAACTAAGTCACTTCCACAGCCTCCCACACAAATAGTAATCTAGACTGAGCTCCAGCCATGAGCCCAGGACAGCTGTTTGTTCCTGCCATCACTTCCTTATGGTGTCCTCGGGAGCTGCCACATCACGTACATCTCCACAGCAACAGCCTGGAAGCCTGAAAGGATGCTCCAGCAGCCTTCGGCTGTTCTTCAGATGAGGTCTTCCCATCTGTAGACTCTCCAAGACCCTTTCAGCTATCCAGAGGTCAAAACTCAGATGTTAAGAACACTGGCTGTTCTTCCCAAGTTCCTGAGTTCAGTTCCCAGCAACCACATGGTGGCTCGCAGCCATCTATAATGAGATCTGGCGCCCTCTTCTGTCATGTGGTCAGAATACTGTATAAATAATAAATAAATCTTTAAAATTAGTTTCACAATGAAGCTTTGAGAAGAGCTTTTTCACAGCATCAACACTGCACAGTGTAAAAATACTGTGGAGTAAAGCTACCTCTAATGGCTGTTTACTCACTACATTAGCGTATAAGACATAAATGCAACTTTACTGAAGAATGTTCTTTTTTTGTTGGTTTGGTTTTGGGTTTTTTTTTTTTTGGGGGGGGGGGGACGGGTCAGGGTTTCACTCTGTAGACCAGGATGGCCTGGGACTCACAGAGATCCACCCACTTCTGCCACCTGAGTGCTGGGGTTAGCAGTGTAAGCCATCATGTCGTGCTTATTTAAGAATGTTCTTAGGGAGAAAAAAAAAAGAATGCTCTTAGAGTGGGAGAGATGGCTCAGCGGTTAAGGACACTGACTGCTCTTCCAGAAGACCCGGGTTCAAATCCCAGCACCTACATGGGAGCTCAAACTTCCTGGAAGACATTCTCACATGTGCTTTGTTTCACTAATGCACATAAAATAAAGGTTAAAAAAAGGGGGTGTGAGGTGGGCATGGTGGTGCTCACCTTTAATCCCAGGGAGGCAGAGGCAGGCGGATCACTGTGAGTTTGAGGCCAGCTTGTTCTACAAACTGAGTCCAGGACAGCCAAGGCTACACAGAGAAACCCTGTTTATACCAGACATGTTGACATTTCCCTATAATTCCAGTATGAGGCTGAAGAATCCAGAGTTCAAAGCCAACTTGAACTATATACTATATGAGACCTTTTCTCAGAAGAAAAAAAAGTCCCGAATAAATTGTAAAAAATGATTAATTTGCTGGGCAGATTAATAAGGTGGCACACGCCTTTAATCCCAGCATTTAGGAAGCAGAGACAGGCAGATTGCTATGAGTTTTAGGCCAGCATGACCTACAAAAGTGAGTCCAGGACAGTCAAGGCTACACAGAGAAACCCTGTCTCCAACCCCCCCAAAAAAGATTTATTATTTATTTATGTATACAGTGCTCTGCCTGCACATACACCTGCAGGCCAGAAGAGGGTATCAGATCACATTATAGATGGTTGTGAGCCACTATGTGGTTGCTGGGAATTAAACTCAGGACCTCTGGAGGTGCAGTCAGTGCCCTTAACTGCTGAGCCATCTCTCTAGCCCCCAAAGACCTGAATTTGGGATTTCCAGTACCCACATAAAAGCTGAGTGTGGCTATAACCCAGTGCTAGAAGTCAGAGACAGGGAAGTACTGGGGCCTCAGGGGCCAGCCAGTCTAGCCTAAGTAGCAAGCCCCATATCCGTTATGAGACCCTGTCTCAAGAATAAAATGCATAATAAAAATAAAGGAGAGAGCCATAGAAGAAGATGAGATGCCTGATATCAACCTCTGGCCTCCACACCTGCGTGCACAGCCAAGTACACATACATCCAGATAACCAGCATCAGGGGCTCACGTAACCCAGGCTGGCCTGGAACTCTCTATGTAGGCAAGGAAAGCCTTGAGCTCCTGGTCCTCCCGTCTCTATCTCTCAAGTACTAGGATTATAATTGTGTGCCACCATGCCCAGTTTATTTAGTTCTGGGGATTGAACTCAAGAGCTCATGCGTACTAGTCAAGCACTCTACAAGTGAGTCGTGGGGTTTTCTGTTTTTGTTTTTTGTTTTTGTTTTTTTTTTTAAAGAAGGGTCTCATTGGGGGATGGAGAGATGGCTCAGAGGTTAAGAGTGTCGCCTGCTCTTCCAAAGGTCCTGAGGTCAATTCCCAGCAACCACATGGTGGCTCACAACCATCTAGAATGTGATCTGATGCTCTTCTGGCCTGCAGATGTACATGCAGACAGAACACTGTCTACATAATAAATAAATAAATAAATAAATAAATAAATAAATAAATAAATAATCTCGTTTATATGGTTCTGGCTGGCCTGCAACTTGCTGTGTAGACCAGGCTGGTCTTGAACTCATAGAGGTCTGCCTGCCTGTGCTTTCCAGGTTTGAAAGATTTCTTATTTTATGTTCATGTGTGTTCACCCTGAGTGTGTATATGTGTACTACATTTGTGAAGTGCCTGCATTGGCCAAAAGAAAGCCCTGTATTCTCTGGAGGCAGTTGTGAGCCTCTATGGGAACCAGACCTGGGTCCTTTGCAAAAGCAGCAAGTGCACTTAACTGCTGAGCCAGCTCTCTGGCCCTGGATTTTTTTTTTTTAAGATGTATTTATTTATTATATATACAGTGCCCTGCCTGTGTGTACACCTGCAGGCCAGAAGAGGGCACCAGATCACATTATAGATGGTTGTGAGCCACCATGTGGTTTCTGGGAATTGAACTCATGACCTCTGGAAGAGCAGTCAGTGCTCTTAACCTCTGAGCCATCTCTGCAGCCCTGGCCCTGAATCTTAATTATTCTTCTTCTTCTTCTTCTTCTTCTTCTTCTTCTTCTTCTTCTTCTTCTTCTTCTTCTTCTTCTTCTTCTTCTTCTTCTTCTTCCTCCTCTGCCTCCTCCTCCTCCTCCTCCTCTTCTTCTTCTTCTTCATTGTCTATGTGCATTGGTGTTTTTTGCCTGCAGTATGTCTCTGATAGGATGTCCTGGAACTGGAGTTATAGACAGCTGTGAGCTGCCATGTAGGTGCTGAGGATTGAACCTGGGTTCTTTGGAAGAACAGCCAGGGCTCTTGACTGCTGAGCCATCTCTCCAGGCCCTGGATCTTAATTTTTAAGCAAAAACTTATTTCTCCTTGCCTCTTCTCGCCTCGCTTTGCCTCTCCTCACCTCTCCGTATATTATTGTTATTGTTGTTTGAGATAGGGTCTCATGTAGACCACCAGGCTGGCCTCAAATCCACTATGTAGCCAAAGCTGGCCTCGAACTCCTCAGCCTTCAGTCTCTACTCCCCAAGTGCTGGAATGGTATAGCTATGCTTACACAAATGCCTTTTAGGTAACTCTTCCGATGAACTCTAAAGCATGCATGACAAACTTCTGCATACTGGAGGGTGATGAAAAGCAGAGCACTTTAAAATGTGAATTATTTGGTGTGACCATATATGAGTGTGTGTGTAATAGCACATTTACTTCAAAAGTGACTGGCAAACTATGGTCCTTAGACTTAGATATCTGGCAGACCTGTTCTCAAAAAGGAGCGATGACTCAGTCACTTCAGAGAAAGATCTGATAGTATTTGTTACCAATTATACAATTCAAATTTTCAAGTGAAAATTCTAATTTTGAATACCTTTTCTCTGACACTATGACTTCACAGCTTCCCCAAACTTACAACATAATTGTAGACTCTCTGACAAAACAAATCTTGATATTAAAGAATGTGACACTTGATATAATGCATTTATTGAGATGTGTCAATATTTGGAAAATCTGTGTGGCTCAGTGAATCAATATTTTCCAAATGACCAATGAATAACAAAATTATGTATGAGTAAATGATTACCCAAAAAGGAACAAGAAGTTCAAGGTGGACATGGCGGCATACACCTTTGGACCCAGGCAGAGGAAGGTGGCTAAGAGGTCAAAGCTAGCCAGTCTAGAGAGCAATTTCCAAGTTAGCCAGGACTACAAAGAGAGACCCAACCCCCTCCCCCAAATTCAAAGTCATCCTCATCAGTTCAAGACCAGCCAGCCTGGGTGGGGTACATGAGACCGTGTCTCAACCCCCTCCCAGAAAAAAAACAACAACAACAACAAAAATAGCTTCACTAATTTGAGAGAGGACGATATACCTTTTTAAAAAAGGATTTATTTATTTATTATGTATACAGCATTCTGCCTGCATGCCAGAAGAGAGCACCAGGTCTCGTTATAGATGGTTGTGAGCCCACCATGTATTTGCTGGGAATTGAACTCATTACCTTTGGAAAATCAGTCAGTGCTCTTAACCTCTGAGCCATCTCTCCAGCCCCCAAAGATATACTTTTTTAAAAGATTTATTTTTTATTTATTTATTTACTTATTTATTATGTTTACAGTGTTCTGCCTACAGATCAGAAGAGGGAACCAGATCACATTATAGATGGTCCTGTGAGCCACTGTGTAGTTGCTGGGAATTGAACTCAGGACCTTTGGAAGAGCAGCCAGTACTCTTAACTTCTGAACCATCTCTCCAACCTCAAAGATACACTTTTAAATTCAAGTTTATTTATATTAATGTGATGGTGTGTAGTAGATTGTGTGTGTGTGTGTTGTTTTGTTTGAGGCAGGTCTAACTGTAGCCTAGGTTGGCCTCGAACTGGATATGTAGCAGAGGATGACCTAGAACTTCTGTTCTTCCTGTCTCCACTTTCTGAGTGCTGGGATTACAGGTGTATGCCACTGGCTCAGTTCACAGCATGCTAGAGTTCGGGGCACGCTAGGTGAACACTACTAGCTAAACTACATCTCCAGCCTTTACTTTTGTGATGCTTTGTTTTGTTTTTTGTTTTTCAAGACAGGGTTTCTCTGTGTAGCCTTGGCTGTCCTGGACTCACTCTGTAGACCAGGCTGGCCTCGAACTCACAGCGATCCTCCTGCCTCCACCTCCCAAGTGCTGGGATCCAACGAGTGTGCCACCACGGCTGCCTGAGGGGGTTCTGACACCAAAAATATTTCACCATATTGGTTGTTATATTTGAGGGCCTGCAAGCCTCTGTGTAAAAACCACATCTGCCAAATGTTTACGAAGTGCTGCTCTCAGCCTGGGACCATCCAAGGGGTCAGAGACTCAGGACAGAGAACAGTAATTAGTCCTTTCCCCCAGAGGACACACACAAGACAAACAGGTTTGTAGCAGGAGACCAGGCTGAGAATCAGAGCTTGCTCACACTGGAAAGCAAGTGCCAGCCAGATGGAAGGGGCCAGGGACGGCTTCCCAGAAAAGCTGACACTTGATCTGAGCCTTAAAGGCCACGGGGAATCAGTTGAGGGGAAGAGTGTTCTGGAGCGGGAACAGAATGCATGAAATGTGGAGGTTGTCAAGAAAGGTATGGCTGCTTCCAGCCTCTGTCCACAGCTCAGCGTGGATGCTAAGAGGAAGTCTGCGTACTGGAGTGAGGCTGGGAACTGCAGATGAGGGAGGCAAGGGAGGCAAAGTAGGCAGGGGCCCAAACAAAGACCAGGCGGTTCTACCATATTAAGAAATGTGAGTGAGTTTCTTCTTTTTTTTTTAAATCTTGAAGGAGCAAAAAGAATACAGAGGGGGCATTGGAGGATTTTTTTTCTGTTTCACTAACCTAAAATATGTGTGTGTGTGTGTGTGTGTGTGTGTGTGTGTGTGTGTGTGTGTGTGTGTATACACATATATATAGCAGCCAGGGGTAGGTAGTTAAATAAATGAGCAAACTAGAGAACAAGAAAGGCCACACAACGGACCCAGGAAGTGACAGGAACTGTGCAGGAATGCAAGCTCAGAGCCCACTTAACTTCGAGGAGCCATCTAATTCGTGGCTTAAAGGATCTCCACAATTCTGTGCATAAGAAAAATGAAGAACTTGAAGGAGAAGGAGAAAGCTAAACCCTAGGGGTCTAGCATGGGCTTATTGGATAGATCAGACATCTTCTTCTTTCACGGAGTTTTAGAGACACAGAGCGAGCAGTGGGCTGGGGTCAACGCCCAGGTCAAGTCTTATGTGCGCTAGTTAGTGTGAGTCTAGTTAGCAGACAGCGAAGCGGATGGGGATTCACTCTGTGCACCCGCCAACCAGGCTAGGCGCCTCTGCTCAGGATTCCCACGGTGGTCCCCAGCCAACCAGCCAATCCCAGGCCTCCGACCCCTCTGCAGCCCCTAGACCCAGAGAGGCGCTACCCAGCCCCTCCCTGGGAACTACCCCCCCCCCCCGGGCACCGCAGCTCTTGCTCCCCTCGCCCACCCCAGAGAGGGGAAAGAGATCTCCGCCACCCTTGCCCCGCTCTGCTGCGGTTTGTAAGAAGCCTGGGAGGAGAAGCTGCCTGCTCCCCATGCCTGGTGGCTGCGTAATTCTTCCCCGCGTTCCCTCCAGCCCTTGGTTGCCCGGCCCCGCCCCCCACCCCACGGAGAAACATCCCAAAAAAGGGCAGAAAAGAAAATTCGGAGTCAAGTTGGCCCATTGGGGAAGACCGCCGAGTCCGCTGAGAGAAGGCAGGAGGAGGGCGGGCGCCAAGGAAAAAAAAGAGAGAGAAGCGAAAGGAGGAGCCGACAGAGCCCGAGGGGGCGGGAGTGCCTTGTCCCGGGTGGGAGTGGGGGTGGGGAAAGCGCCCTGGCCAGCCGGGCCTCAGCCTCGTGGAAAATATGCGGGGCACGTGGGGGGCGGGGCGGGCGGGCGCTGAGGACCTGGCTCTAGGCACTGAGACTGGGAGGGAACACTAGGTTAATAGATGTCAGGCCCGCCCTTCGGGGGGGGAATGGGGAGCAGGCCTTCTGCCTCAGTTTCTCCAAGCACACGAAAAGACTTAGCCACCACCTCCTCGTCAGTAGCGCAAACTTGGAGTCTAGGGCCCCGGGGTAAACTGAGGCACCAGAGGCATGCAGGAGATCCGCCTCCCAAGAGACATTTAATCTGGGGGGATTTACAGGAAACTTCTAAATTAAGGGTAGCGGCTGCTGCTAGCTGAGGGAGGGCACGCGGTCCCTGCGCCCAGGCAGCTGCCGTGAGCTCACGCCCTGAAATAGCCCCGGGGGCCCCAGCCACAGCTGCCATTGGGCCCGGCTGTCACTCAGAGAGGAAGCACTTGAGCCCCCGGCCCAAGGGTCCTGTTCCCGCTGCTGACCAAGGTTTTTTGCAACTTGAAAGTTTTCCTTCCGACGGCTAGCTGGGAGAGAGAGGAGGCGGGGCCTGGACCCGAGGGGGCGGACCGGAGGGGT
>NC_140489.1:126245902-126365902 GCF_964271855.1 Acomys minous
CCACCCGTCCCCGAGGCTACCACCCAGCTCTGCTCCACCGCTCCCCCCCCTCCCCTCCAGGAATCCAGTCCTTCCTTCCTTCCATTTGGTCTTAAATCTCTACAGGGGACTCTGTGGTTTTCTCCTGGAGGACTCTTGAGCAGGCAATGCATTCAGAATGTTATCTGCGGAGTATGTCACTATTTCCCATAGGTGGCTTACATCAGTAGAACCAACTGGGAGCTTAAAAAAAAAAAAAGATGAGGAGGGGGATGGAGAGGTCGTCACATGACTAAGAGCACTTGCAGCTCTTGCAGAGGACCTGGGTCCAGTTCCAGGTGGCTCATAGCCATACGGGCACATACACACAGGCAAAACACTGATACACATAAAATAAACACTTGTTTAAGGCACAAGACTAAGAGTTCCAAGGCCCCTCCTTAGGGGCCTTGGTTTAGTGAGTCTGGCGCGGAGGTGAAAATCCATTTAGCTTAGGAACCACCCATGTGGTCCTGATTGTTAACTGGGCATTATCTCACAAGTGTCCTAAGGAGCTGTGGTTGTTAACTCCGACTTATGAAGGAGGAAACTGAGGCTTAGAGAGGCCAAGTGTGTTGCCCAAGGTCATATAACAAGTGTGGAGTAGCTGAGCCATAGCTCAATGAGCCAGTGCACTTAACCACACGCTGTTGTCATCTTCCTTTACAGGCTGTCCTGCCCCCACCCCACCTCTCTTTTCTCAGGGTAGCCTGGGACTCCGTGGACCGTCTCCAAAACTCCTTTCCATATTCAGAGTCTGAGTGTCACTGCTCAGTTTCCCTTCCCCCCACCCCACTGTCCGGCTTGGCTTGCCTCTGAAGTCCTTCGCTGGGAAATCTGCCTGGCAGCTAGTGAAACCACAGAATTTGACCCTGTGATTGGCTGCTTCTTAAGCAGCGCACAAAGTCCAGGGTGTCCTGATTCTTCCCCCTACTCCCCCTCACATGAGCCAGACCCTGCTTTGTAGAAATCACAGCTGCCTCAGACTTAGGCGGCGGCAACATTTGGAGTGCGCTCGCTGCCTCCCCCCCACCCCATCTCTCTCTCTCTCTCTCTCTCTCTCTGTCTGTCTCTCGGAAGCTACAGGAACCTACCAATCTAACCATGCATAGTGCCAGAGGAGGCACCGCCTCAAAAGAATGGAGCTTGTGGAGGGACGTAGGTGTTCACCTAGGAAGAGGACTGTTTAGATGGGGGAGGGGGGATAAGTCGAACACCTAGAAAGCTAAGATTCTGGAGAAGAAATGCACTGCCCTTGGAGCTTAGCAGATCTTCACTGAGGCATAAAAAGCCTTTTGACCTCTGCCCTCTGACCCACAGGCTGAAGCAGATGTGGCCTCTCTGAACCGACGCATCCAGCTCGTTGAAGAGGAGTTGGACCGGGCACAGGAGCGCCTGGCTACAGCCCTGCAAAAGCTGGAGGAGGCTGAGAAAGCAGCGGATGAGAGCGAGAGGTGGGGACGGGGGCCCTGGAGGGGGGCAGGTTAGGGACCGCAGCGGGAGGGGCCTGTCTCTGCTGGTACTGGCCCCAAGGTGCACTTTCTTCTATCCTTGCTTCTCAGAGGAATGAAGGTCATTGAAAACCGGGCCATGAAAGACGAGGAAAAGATGGAGCTGCAGGAGATGCAGCTGAAGGAAGCCAAGCACATCGCCGAGGACTCAGACCGCAAATACGAGGAGGTGACTGCCTCGGTTCCACTTCAGTTTCACCCACAATCCCCAGCGTCTCCGCCGGTCATTCATTCCCCACTGACCTACTTCTCCCTGCCACTTCCCCTCAGGTGGCCAGGAAGCTGGTGATCCTGGAAGGAGAGCTGGAGCGCTCAGAAGAGAGAGCTGAGGTGGCTGAGAGGTAAGGACTCCCTGGGGTGTGAGAGGAACCCGTAGAACTGGGCCTGAGGGCTCGGCTGTGGGGCGCTGTGCACAGTGGTCAGGCCGTTCCCCAGGCCAGAGGCCACAGGAACAGGCCTTGCCCTCTGATCCATGCCTGCTGCCCCCAGCCGAGCCAGGCAGCTGGAGGAAGAGCTTCGAACCATGGACCAGGCCCTCAAGTCGCTGATAGCCTCAGAGGAGGAGGTAGTAACCTCTCTGGGCCTTTCTAGGCAAAGGCACCTTTTCTCACCTCACACCCCTCCCCCAGCTCAGCATCTCAGGCTCCTTACTGTCTCTCTCCTGCAGTAGGAACTTGGGGGGTAGGGCCAGGGAAGAGCTTCCAAACTCCGCCTGCTGTCACTCTCACCACTTCGCTCTTCTCTTTTCTCCTCCACCCCTCCCCCACTGTGTCATTTCTCCCACCCCACCCCCACCCCTACCCCTCACTGTGCCCTCACGCTCGCTCCACTCCGTCCCGCCGCACACCCCTGCAGTAAATGTGGGGACCTAGAGGAGGAGTTGAAAATTGTTACCAACAACTTGAAATCCCTGGAAGCCCAAGCGGACAAGGTAGAGAGGGGGGCAGAGGGGCAGCGGGGCAGCGGGGAGGAGAGGGCGTAGGCAGGGAGGGCTAGGTGCTTAAGGAAAGTCCACAGGAGCCAGAGGGGTTTACTGACTGGCGCCACGTGCTTCTCTCCTAAAGTATTCCACCAAAGAGGACAAATACGAAGAAGAGATCAGACTTCTGGAGGAGAAGCTGAAGGAGGTGAGGGTGACTGTGGCAGCACATTTGAGGGATAGGGCTGGGAGGGACGGTGACCCAGGGCGACTCTCTGGGAGGGCCTCTCTGTCTTGGCCTCGTTTCTTTCCTGGACTCGCTTTGTAGACCAGGCTGGCCTGGAACTCACAGCGATCCGCCTGCCTCTGCCTCCCCAGCGCTGGGATCAAAGGCGTGCGCTACCACGCTCCGCTCTTGGCCACATCTCTTATCCCGTCTTCATTCCAGGCTGAGACCCGAGCAGAGTTTGCTGAACGATCTGTGGCAAAGCTGGAGAAAACCATTGACGACCTGGAAGGTAAAAAGATGCCCATCACCATCTGCCTTATCTCACCCTTGGATTACCCAGGGCTCCGCAACCAGGGCTCCGCAATCCGAGGAACTACGGCAGGCGGCTCCAGAGCTTTCCCAGGTTTAGAAGGAGTGAGGGTTACCTGCAGAGTTAAAAACAGATGGCTGTGGCTGAAGAGCTGGCTCAGTGGTTGAGAGGACATGAATTCTGAGACCCAGTAGCCTGTGTCTGCAAGGCCAGCACTCCTATCACCACAGGACAGGAAATGGGCGTGGAGACAGGACAATGGCTAGAAGTTCTGGCCTGGCATCTGAAGTGATGATAAGGCCCTGCCTCAGACTAGGTGGACATTAAGGACATTAAGTGCACACCTTTAATCCCAGCACTCTGGAGGCAGGCAGATCGCTGTGAGTTCGAGGCCAGTCTGATCTACAGAGAGAGTCCTGGACAGCCAAAGGTACACAGAGAACCCCTGTCTCAAAAAAAGAAAACAAAAAACAAAAAGCAAAAAACGACCAACATACAAAGTTGACCACTGGCCCTCACACAGACAACACCATAGCACACACACACACACACACACTCTCTCTCTCTCTCTCTCTCTCTCTCTCTCTCTCTCTCTCTCTCTCTCCACATATCCAAAAAATGAAATTGGATTTCTGAGCCCTGGAATGGTAGATCACACAAGAGGCCTTGGTTAAAAACAAAAACAAAGGCTGGGCAGTGGTGGCATACACCTTTAATCCCAGTGCTCAGGAGGCAGAGGCAGGTGGTTCGCTGTGAGTTCAAGGCCAGCCTGGTCTACAAAGAGAGTCCAGGACAGCCAAGGCTAGCACAAAGAGACCCTGTCTTAGCCGGGCGTGGTGGCGCACGCCTTTAATCCCAGCACTCGGGAGGCAGAGGCAGGCGGATCGCTGTGAGTTCGAGGCCAGCCTGGTCTACAAAGTGAGTCCAGGATGGCCAAGGCTACACAGAGAAACCCTGTCTCGAAAAACCAAAAAAAAAAAAAAAAAAAGAGACCCTGTCTTGATAAAAAAACAAAACAACTAAAAAAAAAAGCAAAGCAAAACAAACAAACAAACAAAGCCTCACAGATTCTAGACCCTTCTCTAAGTGATTGCTGACTTTCACTGTACATGATTTCACTCTGTGAGGCCTCAGACTTTGGTAATCCCCTGGAGTCTGGCTCCACAACGCTGGGATTATAGCCTGAGCCACCAGCAGCTGCTGCTTCTTCTTCTTCTTCTTCTTCTTCTTTTTCCTTTTAAAAAAAAAAAGATTTAAAGATTTGTTTATTATTTATATAGTGCTCTGCCTGCATGTATGCCTGCACTCCAGAAGAGGGCATTAGCTCACATTATAGATGGTTGAGAGCCACTATGTAAGTGCTGCAAACTGAACTCAGGACCTCTGGAAGAACAGCCAGTGCTCTTAACTGCTGAGCCATCCCTCCAGCTTTGGTGTGTGTGTGTGTGTGTGTGTGTGTGTGTGTGTGTGTGTGTGTGTGTGTGTGTGTATCTTTTTAATTCAGTGCTGGGGACTGAACCTAAGACCTAAGGCCTCACATGTGCTAGGCAGGTTCTTTGCCACTGAGCTACGCCCCCAGCGGCTATTTGATCAAAGATCAGGGTTTGCACAATACTGTTCATGGGAGATACTACTTGGAGTTACACTTGGCAAAAGCTGAAGTCCAGGTATTTGTTGGTCTGTGGTTGCTCCTGTTATCAACAGAGGTTGCCTTTCCCTTTCATTCTGGTGACTCTTCTACTTTCATTAATTCTCCTGTCCCCTGTTTCCAACCTTCTCAGGCAAGCAGGGGTTTTATCTCCGACTTTAGGACTTTAGACTTTCCTGGTCAGCTCCCTTCCTCTCCCTTTTAAGCATGCCTGCCTTGCCTGCTCAGAGCACTGCCCACGGGCCCCTGGGAGACTGCAGCGGGGAGAGAGAAGCTGGGGTGCAGAAGACAGGAGAAGCCGGGGTAGCGAAGGGAAAGAGGAAGCCTTGACTGCCTGTGGCCTGTCCTCCGGACTCTCTTCTGTCCGTCCCTCTGGTTCTATTTTCCATTTCATCGTCTTCTCTCCCTCCTCCCCTTCTCCCCTCCCTCTTCCCCTCTCCCTCCCTCCCTCCTCTGGGCTCCTCAGATGAAGTCTACGCACAGAAGATGAAATACAAGGCCATCAGCGAAGAGCTAGACAACGCACTCAATGACATCACTTCCCTCTGAGTCCACACCACGGTGGTGGCCGCTGTCGCAGGCTCCCTGCTTCTCTTTCCGTTCTCTCTGAGGGGATTTTGGCAACATTGCATAGCCAGGCCGAGGGCAGTCTAGAGAGCGTGTCTGTCACTCCTGCCACCCACTCGGGCACTGGCTTTATCCTGCTATCTGTCCACCATCCACTGACCTCCACCCCCTCCTCTACTTCCTAATAAACTCTGAACTTGGTCTCCACACTGTTTTCCTGCTCTCTAGGGAGCTCCTCACCACTGTCAAAGCACTGACTCACTCCTGGGGTCCTCGGTCTATCTTGTGACACTCAGCCCTCCCACAGAAGACTGTCGGCTCACACACACGCCCTTCTGCATGGCACTCCCTGCCTGTCACTCCCTGATAATCAATGCATGTGACTATATATCGGTCTACCAGGCACACCCTTCCTCCCCCCCCCCCTTCGGCTGCCCATCACTGACCTTGGTGCACTTAGTGGGGATTCCAGGATCTGACGGAATGGCTGGAAGGAAAATGGGGGTGAGGGTGGGGGTGGGGGCAGGGCAAAGAAGCCAGAAGGTCAGACAAGGTCTGGAGTGAAGGTCAGGAAAAGTACTGGAGTTCGGCAAGAGGGGCTTTCACAGCAGCCGCAGGTCTGTTTCCTGTCCCAATTCTGTCTGTCTGTCTGACCTTCCTTCCCTGCTGAACCTCTGTCTTCCCTTCTGTTCCCATCTTTCTTAAACCTTCTAAAGGAAGGGCAACCCACCCCGTTTGTGATACAGGCTTCCCCATACCGTTGGCATTACTCCAGCCGAGGCCTGGAGCATGTGAGACTTGCATCTGGTCGGCCCACCCATTTGCCCCTACCACCGTAGGTCCCATGCCCATAAACCATAGGCTGCAGGTCTCCTACACGTTCCACGTCCATAAAGTGTCTCCTCCCATGTTTTTTGTCTCGGTTACCTTTCCCTGTCAATGGCCCCCTCCCTCGTGTCCTTCCTCCCGTTTACCCTCCCTCACCTCACCTGCTGCTTCCCCTCACAGAGACTTTGGCTAGCGCCAAGGAAGAGAACGTGGAGATTCACCAGACCCTGGACCAGACCCTTCTGGAGCTCAACAACCTGTAAGGGCTGGCCCTGCCGCCTCCCGGACTCTATAGCTGCCTCCTCAGGCTAATAAACTGATGTTTCTGGCATGCCAGGGGCCCATTTAGCCTTTTTTTTTTTTAATTGGTAGTGGAGCTGGAAGGACCCCAGATTGAGCAGGGCCTGGCTCCCGTTCGTGTAGGGGGGCGTCTCATTTCAAATGGGAGCTTTGAGGTGTTGGGTACTGGGCTCATCGAGCAAGCTGTATGAGGCGGTTTCTTGGGGTTGGGGAACTATCCTGACCTTTAGTCCACACAGGGCAGAGCCGCTATCCCTGGCAGCACTCTGTTCCAGCCGCCACTGGACCAGACACTCTAAAGGCAGAACAGCAAGAAGGGACAGATTTTCCTCTGACAGAGAACAAAAAAGCTCAAAAGTTTCACTTGTTTGTGAACTGAAGTTTAGAGATGTGGCCCGGCCAACCTCTCAACACGAACTGCTATGTGCTCTTGCCCCAAAGAGGTTCATATTCTAATCCTGGGACATGCCACATTAGCCAGAAAGAGGGACTGTGGCTGGGCAAAGAATTTGAAATGGAGGAGGTTATCTTAGGTGAACGAGTCAGGCCCCATATAATCACAAGGTCCCCCAAGGGAAGGAAAGAGCTGGGCGGGATGGTGCGGGTCTATGTTCCCAGCACTCGGGGAGACTGTCTGGGCTACAGAGTAAGACTCTGTCTTGAAGGGAAGATTGTGGGGGTAAGGCAGTAGGAAAAGCTGTGACAACGGAAGCAAGGGGGTGGGGTAATGTGGGGGAGGGGCCATGAGTGAGGGAATCAGGCAGTGTTTAAAACCTGAAAATGGACGTGTTCCACTTGAGAAACCAGGCCACTCACGCCTGACCCAGACTCCCAACTCGCTTGCTGTAAGAGTGTTGTAGGAACGTGACTCTGAGCTTGTGGGAATTGTTGTTGTTTTGTTTTTTTCCCTGGCAGCTGTAAGAAATTAATACAACACCCTTTTGATTTGAGGAGCAAAGGCAGCTACATGTATTTTATTAGAAATATATTTTTTTAAATAATCAGGATGATCCAGTTACAATGGTATGTGCTTGTAATCCCAGTATTCGAGGGGCTGAGACAGGAGGCTAGAGAGCTCAAGGGAAGGGCCTGGAAGCTTAGGTCAGTGATAGATCACTTGTCTAGTAGATGCAAGCCCTGGGTTCAGACTCCATTAACACACACACACACACACACACACACAACACCAGTTCAAGGCCAGCTTGGGCTACATAGCAAGATCAAGTGGGTGTACAGCTCAGTGTAGAGCATTTGACTGCATAGTAAGAGCAAGAATTTCGGGGTGGTGGCACACACCTTTAATCCCAGCACTCGGGAGGCAGAGGCAGGAGGATTGCTGTGAGTTTGAGGCCAGCCTGGTGGTCTACAAATTGAGTCCAGGACAGCCAAGGCTACACAGAGAAACTCCGTCTCAAAAAACCAAAAAAAAAAAAAAAAAAGATGGAAATGATTTTTAGTGGTTAAAGAGACGCGGTATAACGGGCAGGACAGGACAAGGTTTCCAATTCCTTTAGCTGGCTTCTCCTCATTAGGCTTCAGTTTCTGCCATTTCTGCCGGGCTGTAGCCAACTCTATCTTTGGTCCCATTTCCGTGCCTATAGAACAAGGAACTAGAGTCAGAAAACAGGCGCCAAATGAGCTCATTCGCAGCCCCGGAACTCTGGGTTATACAGAACAGGCTGGGCCAAGGGAAGACAGTGCATACCTGTGCAGCCTCCTCATCTGTATGAGGAACGCAATGCTGGTGGCAGCAAAGAGCAGGCCAAACACCAAGGCTAGGATGTCACCTAGAAGGGGCAAGCAGGGGCTGCCTCAGGGGGTACCAGGGGTTTCTTTCCAACCTGGCTTCCTATGCTCCTGACCTTTGCCCCAGTGTGTTCACACAGCCCCCAGGGAGTCAGTCTCCAGAACCGGCCCAGCCGCTGGAGGATGGAGGCCAGTAGTGAGAAGAGTAACACAGGCGCCGTTCTCCCTCCTTGCCTCGAGGTGAAAGGCGTGTGCGGGAGGATTATCAACCCCCAAGATTTCTAGAGCCTCATCCTGACAACTAAACCAGAGGCACAGGTCCCTACCTGACCTGCTACATTGATTTAGGGAAGAAATGTATTCCTCAGAGAAAGAAAAAGACTGGCTCCTGGGCAAGAAAACAAAAAGGGTATGTGTCCGTCCATTCCCCCATCCCGCCCTGGCTCCAGCATCAGGAACAAGAGGGACCCAGACTTACCAGCACCGAGGCAGGAATTCACGTGGGCTGAAGAGAAAAAGGAGACATTAGAGCCAGAGCCCATGAGTCGTTGTGACAGACTGTGGCACAAAGGAAGGCACGGGAAGAGGAGGGACCCGTGGCTGGGGGAATATGGCAGTATGGGCTGTCAGACAACTGTCACCTGGCTCGGGGCTGCCGATCACTCCAGCAGGGAAAGAAGCCTCAATCATGCGCCCATTCAAAGGTTGTGTGGCTCGGAAATTCAGTTGTAGCCGGGAATCACGAGGTCCCCACAGGGAAACAGAGAGAGTATGGAGCTGGGGACAGATGGGGGTGTCAATATGTCAATAGATAGTCCCGGGTAGGCTCAAGCCAAAAAGAAACATGAGGTCACCAACCCTCTATGGTCACTACAGGGCCCTTTGTCCCATCCTCTTCCCAACACCGTGTGTCAACACTACACCCGACTCCTACCTGCTTAGCGCTCAGCTTCACTGTCTGGTTGAACACAGTCCAGATGACCCCCTGGCTGCAGGGAGGTGTGGTCAGAGACCCTTCATATCGGTAGTAACGGCTGAGGTCTGAGGGCAGCAGTGCCGATACGTCCAGGCCTGGGATCTCTATCTTTGAGCCTGTGGAGGGGTGTGTGCTGAGGTACCACCTACATCACTTCCTGGGAAGCTCCCAGAACAAGTGTAGGATCGCTGCTTCTCACTGTGTGTGCTTCATCCCAGAGGAAGCAAAGGGCTCCGGGCGATCAGAGGAGGCCTTAACGCTATGGAGCCAGCTCTCCAGCCTCAAGAGAAGAGTTCGTATGCCCTTCTTTGGAGTCTTCACCCTTCTGAGTGCCCTATCAAACCATGCAAGCCTGCTGACTTAAGCCCAGACTGGGATAAAGTGGAGCTGGGGTGCACACTCCCACATATACACACACAAGTAGAATACCTTGTAAATATATTTAATATCTGTAACTATAAAAAAAAAAAAAAGAAAAGAAAAGCAAAACAGGGGGCTAGAGAGATGGCTCAGAGGTTAAGAGCCCTGTCTGCTCTTCCAGAGGTCTTGAGTTCAATTCCCAACAACCACAGGGTGGCTCACAACCATCAGTAACGAGATCTGGTGCCCTCTTCTGGTATGCAGGTGTACATGTAGACTGTATACATAATAAATAAATTCATCTTAAAACAAACATACAAACAAACAAACAAACAAAAACAGGTACAAGAGGCTGGAGAGATGGCTCAGCGGTTAAGAGCATTCATTGGTTGCTCTTCCAGAGGTCCAAAATTCAATTCCCAGCAACCACATGGTGCCTCAGAACCATCTATTAAGAGATCTGGTGCCCTCTTCTGGTGTGCAGGTGTACAATGCAAGCAGAACATTGTTGCACATAATAAATAAATCTAAACCAAAACAACAACAACAAACCAAACACAAAAGCTCTATGACTTCCAGTTTATCAAAAAACCTGAGTCTAGTAAAGGGAGGTTTAAAATAACTCAGGAACAAGTTTTTCAGCTAAAGTGGTTTGCAGCAGTGGACGTAGGGCCTCACACATGCTTGTGTCCTTGCTCTATGCCAAGCTATATCCCTAACCTCTGTGGAGACATGGTGTCATGTAGCCAGCCTCCCAAGAACTGGTATCAGCCGGGCATGGTAGTATACACCTTTAACCCCAGCACTAGAGAGGCAGAGACTGGTGGATCTCTGAGTTCGAGGCCAGCCTGGTCTACAAAGTGAGTTCAGGACAGCCAAGGCTACACAAACTGTCTCAACAAAACAAAACAAAACACTGGTATTGTCAGCAGGTACTACCATTCCCTGCTCTAAAACATTTATAAATATAAAGTATTTGATATTTTTAAATGATAGACAGCTCTCAAAAAAAAAAAGGTTTAATTTTCTACACTCAATCCTACAAATTAAAAAAATTTTTTTGGTTTGTTTTCTCTGTTTTGTTTTTCATTTTGTTTGTTTCTGAGACCAGGCTCACTATGTAGCCCTGACTGGCCTGGAACTCACTCTGTAGACCACACTGGCCACCATGGCCAGCCTCAACTTGCTTTTTTTTTTTCTGCCTACCTTTATTTCCTGTTTGGTTTTGATTTCTAACTGTCAAAGCCTGCAGACAGTAGTTTCCCTAGTCCCATTTGTCTCTCATCAGTTTCCCAATTATTACCAATCTCAGAGCCAGTTCACCCTCATCTCCTTCCCTAGCTCCATTCTCAGCTCTGCAGTTCCTTGGGAAAGCCACAAACTGACCTTCCTCGGCGATTTCATCCAAATGTGACAGCAATTGCTCATAGGCACTGTTTTCTTCTGGGCTCTCCTGCAAGGGCAGTGTGGATACAATGCAGGGCAGATTGGTACTTGTTTCTAGGACCACAGTTGGAGGCCTGAACATGGGAGGGGTTCCCCATAGTCTTTCTCCATTCCTTGCCTCTAAGAAAGCTACGGAATATTTTATATATATATATATATATATATATATATATATATATATATATATATATATTTTTTTTTTTTTTTTTTTTTAATGTACACAGTGCTCTATCTGCATGAACACCTGTAGACCAGAAGATGGCATCAGATCACAGTATAGATGCTTGTGAGCCACCATGTGGTTGCTGGGACTTGAACTCAGGACTTCTGGAAGAACAGACAGTGCTCTTAACTGCTGAGCCCTCTCTCCAGCCCCGGGATATAAAATCTCATTATTCAAATTCTATTATTCTTGGTTTACAAGTGAATTAGCTTGGTATGCTGGATTTTAATTGGCCGACTGAAGGAGAAGAAAGTTTACTAGGATGCTTGGCCTCTCGGCGATCTGGGCCCTGCCGATTTTCACAGTTTCACCCATCATTATTTCTGCATACACCCCATGGTCTCCTGAAGAAAATCGTGATGCACTTTATACTTGTGTTAGCTCACTCTGCCCTCTCTCTGTGCAACATCCCTCCCCCCCTCTCTCTCCCCCTCCGCCCCCCGTTTAGATTTTGCCTCCTCTGTGGCCACTATTTTTTTGTGTGTGTGTTCCCGTTTATGACTGTCAGGTCAGCCTTCTGTTGTTTGAGGGCTCTGAAAGGAAGCCTTCCTGCCAGGCATGGTGGCACACGCCTTTAATCCCAGCACTCGGGAGGCAGAGGCAGGTGGATTGCTGTGAGTTCAAGGTCAGCCTGGTCTACAAAGTGAGTCTAGGACAGCCAGAGCTACACAGAGAAACTCTGTCTCGAAAAAACAACAACAACAACAAAAAACCAAACCAAAAAAGGAAGCCTTCCTATAGTCTGCTTCTTGGCTCCCTACTGCTGCCGAACAAATGAACAAAGGAGTCAATGAGGCTGAAAGCTGATTGACCAGCGTGAGCGTGTGCTGGAGTGGAGTCTCTACTAGCAAGATGCACGAACCCACAGGGTGTGAGTGACAAGTGTGGTACCTGCAGAAAGGCAGCCAAAACTGCCAGGCCTCCTGGGCGACCCAAGGCTTCATGGAGTTCTGAGAAAGCAGTACTGAGGTGAACCACATGGATCTAGAGAGGACGTCAGGGTCAGAGAGAGGAGAGGCCAGAGCTCTGACCACACCCTCATTGTTCCTCCTGCTATAGCCCAGTGCCCACCTCAGCAGGGAACCGGTGGCCATTGACAGTATGCTCTGAGCCTGGGTGATCAGAAGTTCCCCAGTGGAGATGCAACTGCAGGGCCCAGTATTCCTGCCCTGGTCCCAGAGCCATCTTCAGACCCGGTGGCAGAGTCAGCTGTACTGCGTTGGGAGCGGCGAGTGAGTGATGTCGACCCACCCTTGAACACCAGCAAGAACCCTCAGCACAGCTTGATTGCCACTCCCCTCCGCAGGTCCCCGCCCCAGGCGCCTCACCCGTGTGGCCATTGTTGCACAGGCTCAGTTCTGGGTGAGGCTGGAGCTCGTAGCCTACAAGTTCCAGGGGCTGCAGAGTGTGGCAGAATGAGGTGAGCTCCGGGCGGATATTCACAGGGGACTGAAAGCGGCCAGCACAGGCTGGGGACACCTGGGGCCAGAGTTGGGTGCCTGGGATGAGAGGAAAAGGTGCAAGGAGTCTGATGATTAGGATAGGAACCGTTAGGATAAGTGAGGGGTGGAGTCAGGAGTGGAGGCGGTCTGAGGCGAGGGGGGCGGGGAGAGCGAGCCGGGTCGGGTAGGAAGAGTGAGGATGTGGGTCCAGACTAAAGCCAGATTTGGGCATGCTGGAGCTGCCGATCAGGAGCACTGGGTTCCCAGATTTGGTCCGTGTAGAGGGCGGTGTCTTACCTCTATAGCTCCAAAGACTGTGGCCACCCCCTGCATAAATGAGACGAATAAATAAGCCCCACTCTCACAGCCTGGCCCTTTCCCAGTGCCTAGAATGAAAAAGATTTCCTCCCGCTCTGGTGGTGGCCTCCCACATGACTTGCAAGGGCGGGACAGGTAATAGAAATGAATGCATCGGGCTAGGTGCAAAGCACAGTGCACTACCACCAACCGCGACTCGGCCACTGGGGGTGAAGGGAGGGGCGGCAGCGTGATCAGCAGACCTACTGGCAGGAAGGCAGTTTGCAAAGTGCTGTAATCTGTAGAGTGGCTTCAGTTTGCAGACCCACGTCAGCAGACTATCTCACCTTCCCACTCATCCCTCTTTCCTTTGGTGACTCACACCTGAAGTCCCAGAACTCAGAGAGAGGTAGAGGCTGGTAGGTGGCAGAAGATAGCCCAAGGCCACCCTAAGCTACACAATAAGACTCTATCTTACCTCTCTTGTGTAAAGCAATATAAAGTACATCCAACGTTGATTGCTTTCTAACACTACAAACTGTAGGTGAGTGGTGGCTGTGAGCTCCCTGTATGCCTTCTAGAACTCTGTTCTCTTCTCTTCTCGTCATACTTTTTTTCTCTATATATGCTTTTTTCCTTTTTTAGTTTTTCAAGACAGGGTCTCTGTGTAGCCTTGCCTGTCCTGGGCTCTCTTTGTAGACCAGGTTGGCGTTGAACTCTCTGCCACCTGCCTGCCTCTGCTTCCCAAGAGCTGGGATTAAAGGCTTGCACCACACATCCGTCCTCTACACTTATTTTTTCCCTCTCTGTCCATTCCTCAATTCTATTTCCTCTTCAACCCCCTCCTCCCTTTTTTTCTTATCTCTTCCAACTAATCTGGGCTTTTTCCTTCTCCCCTAAAAAGGGAGTACTATTAAAGTACAGTTCCCGCATACTTCCTGCTAGGGCTGGGGCGTAGGGAAGGGAGGCATAACCTACCTGAGCCTAGATTTGGCAGCCAATGACCACTTACCTTTTTCATCTCTGTGGTGACCTTGACTGTCCTCAGGAGCCTCCACAGTGGGTAAGTCCTCTAACTTGAGGGAATTCTCCTTTCTGGCTTTAGAGTTAACTTCAGGTGTATCTGCCTCTCCACGTGCATCCTCTTCGCTAGGCAGATCTTCCACACCCAGATCATCCTCCCCAGATGAACTTTCACCCGGGGAGGCCTCCCCCTGCATCTCAGACCGGACCTGGAGATGAGTAGACACTAGGAACAGCAGGAACAGCAACAGCTGCACAGTAGGGGCTGGGCTCGACCAAGAGGCCCAGGGGCTGGGACCCAGGGAAGCCATGCTGCTGACTGGGGTGTCCCGGGACACGGTGTGTACGGGCTGTACGTGCATCGGAAATAGGAGCTGTGTGGGGGAGGAGCAAGCCTTGAGGGGAGCAGGCTGACTCACAGAGTGCCCTTCTGTAGAGATGGAGCCAAAGTCCCGCAGGTCTGACTGGCCCTGTGCCCCCTCCCCGATACCAATGCCTGGACGCAGGACGGGTGAGGGGCAGGCGTGTTCACAGGCAGAAGGTTATCAGAATCACCAGCTCAGCCAGGAGCCCAAGGCACCACCTGGCACTGTGTAGGTTCTCCTTGGCACCACCCAGCTCCTGCCTGCCAGTCCCCTGGCCAGTCTCTGCTAGGCCTGGCCTGCTTCCCAGCCCTGGCAGGGAAGGGGGAAAAGGGGGAGCTGAGGCCCCCATGTAGTTGGGCCAAAGAGGCGAGAAACCCATGTATATATCCTGGCCCACTCAGGAAGCGGGTAAAGACACCGGAGGAGCCTAGGGTTAGGTAGGTGGAGGGGCACACAGGTGAGTAGGAAGCAAATCTGAGCATGAGTGTTTGAGTATACACACACGAGAGAGACAGCCGGCTACCCCCGACTGCCTGCCGAAGTATGACCATTTTCTTTGTCCTGTTTCCAAGTCTTTAAAACCTCACCGAAGAAACGATTCAGTCTTGTCTCTTGTCTCTTGCTTTTGCTTTTCCCCCTAATGTTCCAGTCAGATTGTTCGTGTGTGTGTGTGTGTGTGTGTGTGTGTGTGTGTGTGTGTGTGCTTCCATACTTTTTTGCTTTGTTGTTTGTTGTTTTTTCAGTGCTAGGGACAGAATCCAGGGTGACATGCCTGCAGGCCAGCAGCCTTCCTGCTGAGTTACCCTCCCAGCCCTAAACTATTCATTTTTCTCTCTCAACTTCTTACTGCGTTGTGAACCTAAGTCTTCATGTCTGCATTCTGTGTCTATTTAATCCCCATGGTATGTTAGGCATTGGGCTGTGGACTAGGGATACGGGAAATGAAAATGAAGCCTCCCTATCTGAGGAGCTCACGCCAGTGAGTGAGGACAAATATCATAATTCTGCCTCAAGAAAATATGAAGTGGGCAAGATCTGTTCCCACTTTTGAGGAAGAGGTAGGAGCTCTGGGCAAAGGAGACTCACGAAGTATTTGGAACGGAGACTGGCCAGATGGCTCAGTGGGTAAAGACACTTGCCACCAAGTCTGGAAAGAATCATCTCCTACAAATTGTCCTCTGACCCCTGTGTGTGCCATAGCATATGCATATGTGCACATATACACACAATAAATAAATAAAGATATGCAAAAGGAAATCTTTCGAAGAGAGTGACAGAATCCTGTTCTCCTATCAGGCCATGGTGACAAGTGCTATGAGAACGGAGTGCACAGGGAGGCTGGGTACAAAGAACCGGGACAGGGTCAGAACGGATGCGGGGCTCCCAGTCTGTTCCCTCAATGAACATTTACTGAGCCTCTCCAATCTTCCAGATCCTGCCGCTATCTCCAAGCACACAGCATAGACTAGAAGACAGCTTTTAGTTCTGCATCTCTCAGGAGATCCCTGTGGCCTCAGCAATTACAAAAGAACAGGCCATTTCATGCCTGTATCTATAAGACGATGCGGTGGGTGGTGCACCAGTGTGGATGAATAGGCTGTGTGAATGCAATGAGCTGTTTTTATTCCTGTTGCATACAGCTTCATCCATGGCTCCAGGTAACCCTGATGTCTCTTTGGGAACCTTCTAGATGATGCCTCTGATCTCAAGGGTAATGCCTAGTACAGGAAGGTCCAAGGAACCTCGTCTGAGAGACCCAGACAGGTTTAACATTGGTTACTATTTTTGAATTAATTTATCTTTGTTTCATGTGCATTGGTGTTTTGCCTCCATGCATGTCTGTGTGAAGGTGTCAGATTCCCTTGAGCTGAAGTTACAGCTAGTTGTGAGCTGTCATGTAGGTGCTAGGAATTGAACCCAGGTCCTCTGCCACTGAGTCATCTCCCCAGCCCTTAACTTTGGTTATGGATGTTTGCAAATCACCATGGTGTTAAATGTTTTCATTATCTTGCTTTTCTAAATCCCTTCTATTCTTTCACTCAGCCCCTTTTTAATTTTAATTTGTTTGTTTGTTTGGTTGGTTAGTTGATTGATTTTGGTTTTACAAGGCTGGCCTTGAACTCGCAGTGATCTGCCTGCCTCTGCCTCCTGAGTGCTGGGGTTACAAGCATATGCCACCGCCCAGCCCTTTAATTTTAATTTTTTCCCCCGAGACAGGGCTCTATGTTAGCCTTGGCTGTCCTGTACTCTCTTTGTAGACCAGGCTGTCCTTGAACTCACAGCAATCCACCTGCCTCTGCCTCCCATGTGCACCACCATGCTTGGCTCTTAATTTTAATTTTGTGTGTGTGTGTGTGTGTGTGTGTGTGTGTGTGTGTGTGTGTGTGTGTATGTAAGAATAGATACTCACAGAAGCCAAAAGTGTTAGATCTGTGTGTGTGTGTGTGTGTGTGTGTGTGTGTGTGTGTGTGTGTGTGTATTTGGATATGGAGGCTAGAGGGCAACTTTAAGGAGTCAGTTCTCTTCTACCTTTATGTGGATTCGAGGCATCATACTCAGGTCACCAGAGGCCACAGAAGCAGAGAGGAGCATACTGCTAGCTGGAGCCTGGGGGCTATGTCTATGCCTTTCTCTAATACCAATCCCACTTTTATTCATTTTCCGTTTTGCCAGGATTTTTGTATGCTTCCTGGCAGTACCAGGGTCCCACAGCCCTGGATGCATCACTTTCTCCTTTTATAGGCTTCCTCCCATCATGTGAGGCTCACAAGGCAAGTGACTTTATCTGCGGAACCAGCCTGCTAACCCAAGAAGCCTTTCTTAACCAAGCCTGCCACCACTCCGGAAGAGCTCAATGGTGCCTCTCAACTACCACCCTTCTGTGCTTGATGCTTGACGCCAGTAGTAATCTTGCTCACAATTTAATTCCTATTTATGTGATTTATGGCATTTTATCTGCTCTCCTAACCTTGTGCTCCATGAGGGCAGGGTTCATGGAGTCAATCTTTTATTCAACGGCTACAATCAAGTAATTTCTCCCTGCAGAACACCTTTGTCAGGTGCTTTTAGGGGCTCATTGTCAATGACTTGTGTGTGCCAAACCACAACTGCGCCCCCCCCCCAAAATCTTCCTTTTATTGTTTTTTGGGACATGGTCTCACTATGTAGTCCAGGCTTGCTTGGAATTCACTCTGTAGTGTCAAACCCTATATAATCTTCTTGCCTCAGCCTCCTGTGTACTGAGATTTCAGGAACATATGACCATGCCTGGCAGGGAACCGTTTTATGGTACTTCAAATTGTCTGACAGTCGTATCGTACATCGAAATTTCCATGGCTGGATAAAGCTGTCTTCCTTGCACTCATCTTAGAAGATAGCCAGCCAAGGATTCTAGGTTGCCTTTTCTAGAGTGGGATGTGTTCACCTAGCATGCACCAGACCTTGTCGGCCTTTCTTAAGCTAAGTTCAGCGCCATCTGTGACATTGTGACTCATCATGTACCCATAGTCGGCTGTTTTCAGAGCCTTGCTTGGATTCTGGCTCATGGAAGAAACACAGTAATCTCCGAATTGGAGTGGCTTGTCAAAGGCGGACTGTGGTGAGAGCTAGTCTAGTCTGGGATGGAGAGGCCACGGGAACAGAAAGGACCACGTTGCTAGCCGGAGCTTGGGGACTACATGGAGACCTTTCTCCATTACCAACCTTAGCTTTTATTCATTTTTCTGTCTTTCTAAGTATCTGGGACATTTCAGTCTTGACAGGATTTTTGTATGCTTCCTGGGAGCACCACGATCCCACACCCCTGGGTGCATCTCCTCCTCGCCTTGGTTGGCTTTCCTCTGTGTTTCAGAGCACAGACTAACAGGCCCAGCACTGGGTTACAGTTCACTCTTCTTTCCAAATGCTCTTCCCTACGGGTCTGTGTCTTTAGTCTTCCGTCTCTCCATGTGGCCGTTTCCCTGGTTGGGTGGAGATGTGGACTCTGATCCTGGATCACACCTTTAGAACTCGGGAGTCTGCCAAACTCTAAAACCGGCTAGAGCTCTGAGTTCTTGTATCCTGACTCTAACCAACGGGGACACTCCCTGCCTGGCACAGGACAACCTCCGTGGTTGTTCAAAGCCAAGTCTTTGGTCACTGGGATCTGGGTTTCTAAACTCCGGGTTCCAGAAGAAGGAGTTCCTGGTAGAGTAGGAGAAAAGCCGCCTTCTTCCTAGTGAGGGATTGGAAGCAGAGATCAGGGTGGTTGGTGGTGGTTTACCCCCTTTAAGCCCGGCACTTGGGAGGCAAAACAAAACAAAACAAAAAACCTATTTTAAAAAAAGGAGGAGGAGGAAGCAAAGATCAAAGTTGTTTTGAGGCCTTGAGGCTTATCTGCAGTTCTAGGCCACCACACTATTATGCCTACGGCTACCATGAAAGAAATCCCATAAACCCACAAACCAGGTGTCTTATAGCAATGGATTTTTGATGTTGTTGTTTTGGGTTTGGTTTGAGACAGGGTCACTGGCCCTTTACCTGGTGCCACCAGTTTTCTTGGAACCCAAACTGCAGAAGCAGCCAGGTGTCTCCGAGGCTTTCAGGTTGTTCTCCTGTGGTCTCAGCTTAGCATTTTGACATTTTTAGGATTCTTAGAATGTCAGAGCTGGAGGAAGGTTAGAACCTGGCAGTCCCCTGCTTCTTGGCTTGGGGCCCAGATTCCTAAGAGTCCAAAATGGAAAAAAAGGGGGGGGGGTATCTAATGTTTCTTACATTTAGTTTCCCAATACAAAATGTATTTTATAGTTACAAAACGGCGTATATTCAATGCAGGAAACTTGGGGAAATGGGAAAACATCTTAGGAAATTTCTAACCTTACCCTACTCGGCCCATTTTCGCTTTTAGCCTCAGTGTTTCACTGCCTGGTCCAGGGAGACACTCATTTGTTCAATTATCTTCTGTCTCATCACCCAGAGATTTAAAAACCACAATTAGGTCTTGATTGCCTAACTTTCCAGCCTTTCGTGTTCATTTTTATGGAGAAGGCAACACATTATACAAACAGCTCCGGAGCTTGCCTCCTCCCTCTCCCTCCCCCCCCTTGCATTATAATCACTATGAATGTTTTCCCATTTTGATAGTTTTTAGAACTTCTTTATATTTAAAAATTACCTTACTATTTTATATGTATGGGTGTTTTGCCTGTGTTGTATGTCTGTGTACCGTGTGCATGTCTGGTGCCTGAGAAGGTTAGAAGACGGTGTCAGATCTCCTGGAACTGGAGTTGCAGACAGTTGTAAGTCCACTATGTGGGAATTGAACCTGGGTTTAGGAACCAGGCCCAACTGGGCTGCCTGCCTGTCTTGCTGTTTCATGTTCTGTTTCTAGCAGCTTCCGTGTCTGTGTTTATCTTGGTCAGCTAGTCATGTTTACTGCTCTGAGAACGCACCCCTCCCCTCATCAGGACTTTTCCTCCTGTGTGCAATCACCTCTTGAGGGATTTCACCTGCAAGTGGCATTCCTGTTTTGCTGCCTATAAGAAGGCTCTTTGGACACTGAATAAAAGCTGCTGCTGCTGCTCTCTTAGCACGAAGGACCCACTGTGTTATTGTGTGTGTGTATGTGTGTTAAATCCGCAGTCCCTCACCCTTGACTTGGTACCATGGTGGCGCGGGCACCACACCTGGGTCCTCTGCAAGAGCAGCCAGCACTCTTAACCAATAAACTTACTTTCTAGCTCTCATCCCAAGGGTTTCTCTGTTTGCCCTTGGCTATTCTGAACTCACTCTGTAGACCAGGCTGGCCTTGCACTGACAGAGATCTGCCTGCCTCTGCCTCCCTGAGTGCTGGGATTACAGGTATGTGCCACCTCACCCGGCTCCTACACCTATTTTTAAAAATATTGATTTTTATTAGTTTAGAATTATGTGTGTATCTGTATGAGAGATGGCTGGGCAGTGAAGAGTGCTCCCTGCTTTCCCAGACCTGGATTTGATTCCCAGCACCCACATTAGGTGGCCACAACTGCCAATGCTCCAGCTCCTGGGTACCCCACCCCCATGTACACACACCCTCCTCCTACATGAACATATATATCCATATATAATATTTAAAGATTCATTTATTATGTATACAGTGCTCTGCCTGCATGTACGGCTGCCACCATGTGGTTGCTGGGAATTGAACTCAGAACCTTTGGAAGAGCAGCCAGTGCTCTTAACCTCTGAGCCATCTCTCCAACCCACATGAACATATATTTTTTTAAAGTGAAAATAAATCTTTAAAAAGGGAATTCCTGATACATACTGACAAATGGTGCTGCAAATTTACACCCAATACCTCAGAGTCCTAAGGGAAATTCAGAACACTCTCTTTTTGATACGGTAATGAAATTAGTGCAACAAGGCTTTTGTCTTTATCAGAATTGGGAGGACAGGAAGTGGGGAGACTGAGAGAAGTGGAGGGAGGGGGGCTGCGGTTGAAGATTTTGAGAGAGAGAGAGAAAGAGAGAGAGAGAGAGAGAGAGAGAGAGAGAGAGAGAGAGAGGGAACACCCCAAATACCACATTACTGACTCCTGCTCACCGGAAGCTAGTTTGTGGTCAAGTATGAAATGGAAGAAAAAAAAAATCAGGACTTGAGGCGTAGACGGTAGAGCGCTTGCCTAGTATGCATGAGTGGGTTCCATGCCACACCTCAAAAGCGGGATATAACGGTGCAAGACTAATTTCTGTATTTGGAAGCTGGAGGCGGGAGGATGAAAATCAAGGTTATCTTCAAATACAATGAAATGAAGAAGAAAGCAGTAACTTAAAACTTACGCACTTTCGTCCGAAGCTCACAGGTTCCTAGTGAGTGGAAGCACTGAGAATGACTGGTCAACCGCTTTGCTGCCTGGCCTGGGCTCAGGACAATATTGTGTACCCTAGTTATCCCCCACATTAACAATTCTGCAGTTAGACACTGAGGCGCTGCCAGTATCTGCGTTTTGGAGTCCGTTGTGCCACCTTAGCAGTGCCTTGCATCTTGGCACAGCGGCCACACCTGTCCGAGCACCTAGAGCGCCGCCCTGGCGGGTGGTGGTGGTGGAACACATGCAGAGGGGCCGCGCCCCACCAGCGGCTGCCCGCGCATGCGCGGCTGGGCTCCTGGGTCCCGCCCCCTGCGGCCCTGCCCCCTTTGCGAGCCGTTGGAATTTGAATCTTCGGCGCGGTGCTGCGGGAAGCCGAAAACCCTGGGTCAAGCATGGAGAGCCCGGCCTCTGCCTCGCGCTGCCCCATACGACAGCAGCGTGCTCGTTGGGAACGGAAACGCCTCTGCACGGCTCGGGAGCTGCTGGAGTCCGAGCGACGCTACCAGGAGCAGCTGGGGCTGGTGGCCACGGTGGGGCTCGGTGTGGGTGTGGGAGGGTCGCAGACTGACTGCTACAGTTTCTGGCTGCACTTGACGTCGGCTTCCTCTTGCTACAGACTAAGGAACTTGTATCCTTTCCTTGCACAGTACTTTCTGAAGATCCTGAAAGCCAAGGGGACACTACGGCCACCGGAGCGCCAGACCCTTTTCGGGACCTGGGAGCTCATCTACGCCGCCAGCCTGTGAGTGGAAGCGGTGCAGGGAAGAGAGAGCACCAAGCCTAGTCAGAAAGGCAGGGTTCATCCGCCAACTTTCTCACCTGCGGCCTTGGCCCAGTGCCTTAACCTGCCTGCGTCCCCAGCTGTAAAATGGGATAATAGTATTACCTCCGAGGCAGGGTTACGGGACGTGTAGGAGGGAGTGCGCTAGTAGGTGTTGGCCTGCACTTTTACTGTCCTTTGCCCACACAGAGAGCTGCTCCCCTACTTGGAGGAAGGACACTGGGGGCCGGGGCTACAGGGCTTCTGCCCCCACCTGGAGTTCTACGTCCAATTTGCTGCCAATGCAGAGAGGTCTGAGGCTACCCTTCAGGTAACCGCAACCTGTCTCCCCTTAATCTAGACACCCAGTTTCTTGCATTTAGAGCGTAGCTCGTAGCTAACTTCCCTAGGAGGGAAGCCTGGCTAAGCGAACGCAGTGTAGGAGTGGCTTCTCTCCCGACGTGAACCCTCTCAATCCAGGAGCAGCTGAAGAAGAACAAACGTTTCCGGAGGTTCGTGCGGCTTCAGGAAGGCCGCCCCGAGTTTAGGGGTCTTCAGCTCCAGGACCTGCTCCCTCTGCCTCTGCAGCGGCTCCAGCAGTGAGTGGTTCATCTTGTCAGGGCTGCCTAGCTGCTGCCTGGGGGATGCCACTGGTTCTCCCAACCCTGCCTTTCTCTGCCAAATTATTCTTAAGCTTTTTACCAGAGTTAAATGCGAGCCCACGGGGTGCCCAGGGTCTGCAGCCTCAGACCCGGGGCTGTGGTCCTGTATCCTGAACTGAGGGAGCCCCGCACTAGGGCCTGTGGTAGGCTATCTGGAAAAACTCATTGACACGAGTGGTCAGCCTAGACCTCACAGGTTGTCTGTGGTAGCCTCCTTGGTTTGATTTGGTTTCATTTTCTGAGGCAGTCTCCTGATTCTTCAGCGTGGGACGGAATTATAGTGTGCGCCCAGAGTCGGGGTCCCACATTAAAGAAGGGGCAACAGAGAAGCCAGGCCTTTCCTGACCTACAATTAAGAAATGACTGTCTGGGAGCTGATCTCCAGGTCATATGAAACCAGGACATTTTGCCTGGCTCTGCTTCATTCCAACTGTCCACTTCCAGGTACGAGAATCTCGTCATGGCTTTGGCTGAAAACACAGTTCCCAACAGCCCTGATTACCAACAGCTCACACGTACGTTCTGGTTTCTGCCCACCCCAGGCAGAGGCTGCCTGTCCTGAAGGCCTCTCTGCTTCTGCCCTCCGACAATGTCTGGTATGTCCTGTCTCCCATCCCATGCATCCCTAATTGCCCTGCCTTTTCTCCAAGAAGCTAGAACCCGAGCCAGGCCCCCTGCAGACCAGCTTGTCTGTTATTACCAGTAGCCAAAGCCAAAATTCTGTTGGGAGTGAGGTGGAGGGTGTTGTTCCAGGGGCTGCCCGCCTGGTGAGCGAGACTGCCCAGAGAGTGCACGCCATTGGCCAGAGTCAGAAGAATGACCGGCACCTCCAGCGTGTCCAGACCCTGCTCAGTGGACGCAAGGCAAACGGGCTGACTTCAGGTAGACCGTGGACTCTGCTCTTTGTGCCTCAATTGCCCCCTGCTTGCTCACTTCTCTTCCTTTACGAAGCCAGCTTATTGGGCTGGCAAGATGGCTCAGTGGGTAAAAACCACCTGCCGGATGCATGAACTGAGTTATAATCCTGGGACCCACGTAGAGGTGAAGTAGAGAACTGACTCCACAGAGCTGTCCTCCAGCCTACCTACACACACACACACACACACACACAATTACTCCCCTCATCCTGCCCCCGCCCCGAATTTCCTGGTTCTTTCTTGTGTTCCATGACTCTCATTTTCAAGGGCGCTGGTTCCTGCGACAGGGCTGGCTTTTGGTGGTGCCTCCCACGGGGGAGCCTCGCCCCCGCATGTTCTTCCTCTTCTCTGATGCGCTCATCATGGCTAAGCCTCGGCCCCCACTGCACCTGCTGAAAAGTGGCACCTTTGTCTGCAGAGCCCTGTACCCTATGTCCCAGTGTCAGCTTAACAGGGTCTTTGGCCACTCAGGAGGACCTTGTGGTGGTTTGCTCAGTGTAAGTAGCAGGTGGGAAATCTGGGCCCCAAATATACTCCCAAGTTCTTAGACCAGCCAATCACTTGGCCTGGGTCCCTTTTTTATGAGAGTAGGGGATTGGTGGGGCTAAGGTTTCGTAATTGGTCGTCATCTTATTCCTGAATTAATGTCACGGAACCAGTGAGAGCCTCAGCCTGGGTTGATCTGAACGAAATGGTTTCTCCCTAGCTGTCCTTTCCCCACGAGAAGCTACTGCTTATGTCTACTGACCAGGAGGAGCTGTCACAATGGTACCACAGCCTGACTCTGGCTATTAGGTAAGTGTGTCTTCCCTCAGGGAGTGGGAGCTTGCTTTTAGAATTGGAAAGGCGTTTCTCTCACACCAGAGCTTCTTCCCCCATCCCCAGAGGTGACTGAATAGGGTGATCATTCCAATGCCTGGACTGTTTTCTTCCTACAGAAGCCAGAAGAGCTCCACTCACAGAAGTGTTGCCGCAACATGACACTGTCATTTACAACTGTGCTGGGCCACGCTCACAACAATCCTGGGATGCATGTGGCAGTTGGGCTTGCCTGCGAAGAATCTTTCAGGTTCCAGAGCTCAGGATACTTAGGGACAGGACAGAGCCATCCATGGGTCGACACAGGCCATTGACTAGCTCTTTAAGTAGCAGAAAGCAGCCGGGGCCAGCGTGGTGGCACACACTTTTAATCCCACCACACGGGAGGCAGAGGCAGGCAGATCTCTGAGTTCGAGGCAGCCTGGTCTACAAAGCAAGTCTAGGGTGGCCAAGGCTATACAGAGCCTGTCTCAAAAAACAAAACAAAGAAGCAGAAAGCAGGCTTCAACCCAATTGAGTCTCAGCGGAACCAGCCCCTTTAACACCATGCCACTGGGGGACCTTGGGACTGTAAGTTCCTGTTGTTTGTGGCCAACTGTTTATTCAATTTGCAGCATTGTAAAGGAAGACATTTTTGTTGCCTACAGACTTTTTTAAATGATTTTTAAAAAAATAAATATATGCCTATGGACTCTTGTTTCATTTTTCAGACAGGGTCTTACTAAAGGACCCAGACTGACACTGAACTTGAATTCCTCCTGCCTCAGCCTCAAAAGCCTTGGGTTTACAGGTGTGTGTTCCCACACCTGGCTACTGTGTTTAATTTCTTTTCTTCTCGAGACAAGGTTTCACATAGCTGGCCTTAAGCTCCAGATCCTTCCGAACTACCTCCCATTTGTAAAACTTCTGTAATTTATTTCCCTACTGGATTCTCAATAAAGTGCTGTTTTGATTTGCTTTTGGAAAGACCTTTCTGTCTAAACCATACGCCTTGATGGCTGGCATATTAGCAGTCTTGGGAATATAAAGGCAGAAGTGCAGCTCCCTCTGTCTTCTGCTCACATTCTGGAAGGCAGTCTCTCGCTTCCTAATAAGGGAACCTTTTCTGGGAGTCCCAGTTGGCTGATGCACCTAGTATGCATGTGTGTACGACCAGCTGGGCACTGGGAAAGCACAGAGGGAGCACCCAGAACAAGACGGCTTTGCTTTACTAGGCCTTCAGTGGCTCTCCTTCACTGCTCGACCCTTTGTCCCAGTCTTGTGCCCTCTTCTCCTCAGCCCCTGCTCCAGCTCCCAGGAGGGAGCTGGGCTCCATGTCTCTGGGCTCCAGTTTACGGGCTCCTCCCAGGCCTCAGTGTTTCCAGCTTCTCGTTGGTCCTCAGGAAAGGGCATGCTGGTCTCTGTGTGGGAAAGATTGGCTTGTTCCGGCTTCGCAGCCTTTGGTCTCCCAGCCATCAGACACCTCCCGACCCGACCGCTGACCTGGTTCCGGAACTTCCACACCCGCGCCAGGCTTGCACTCTTGCAGAAGCTGGTGGATGGTCTTTAGCTTCGTGTTTAGGAGTTCCCGCTGGGTTCCAACCAGAGTAGTCACCCTGCAGAAACACCCGCTCAGGGGCTGCTCAGTTGGCCTCCTGGGCTCCCACCTCACCCAACAAATTCCTCACCGCTCAAAAAGAGGATCCAGCTGGGTCATCAGATTGTTCAGGTGCTGTTCTGTCTGGGCCAGCTGTTGTGTCAGCAGCGCCAGCTGTTGCTCTGGGAGTAGACAGGATGGTTACCCCTGCAGTCCCCTGCTCGCCTCCCCCACAGAAACCACCGCTGCTCAACCTACCTGACTGTGAGGATTTCTTCTTGTTTTTTTCCTCTTGGAGAACAGCAGCCTCATCTGGGCCCTGTCGTTGGAAGCAGGTAAAAGCAAAGCTGCAGCAAAGGCCCCGTCCATCACCTGAGAGCCAGCGAAGAGGGGGAGCCACAGAGAAAGCTCTGGGCTTTCACCTCAGAGAAGCACAGTTGTTTCTAGGCCAGGTGCTTACCCGGACGGAACATGAGGCAACATGTCCGTATTCCCACACGTGGCCAGGCTGCTGAAGCACTCCGGAATGTGAAAGTTGACAGCAGCAATCGGAAGACTGGTCACATTCCTGTCTCCTCGTTCAGCATCCCTACCCTCCGTCTTGCTAAATTGCCCAGACAGGCCCTGGACTTAGAATCCTCCCGCCTAAACCTCCAGAGTAGCTGGGATAACAGGCCTGTGCCACCAGGTCCATCTCCTTCAGTCTTAGCCGGTATAAAATCCCCAGTCTGTTCACATTACCTGCACCCCAAATTTGCTTGTTTGTTTTTTTTTTTTAACTGATTATATAGTGCTCTTTACTCTTAAAGGCAGTGCCCCATGGTTTATTCTTAGGATACAATCCTCTCAGTGTTATGATAGGTAGACAGAGGCTCTGAGTGCAGGCTGGGCTTTAATTGGAAAGTGGGTTATTGTAACACACCCTGAAACTGTTCAGTTGGAATGCCTACATCTCCTCCCAGAGGCTGAACTCCCCGCACAAGACAGGAATACAACCTTTTTGCTTTGTTTTTTGGAGGCAAAGTTTCTCTGTGTAGCAGCCCTGGCTTTCCTGGAACTAACTCTGTAGAGGCTGGCCTTGAATTCACAGAGATCCTTCTGCCTCGGTCTTCCCGAGTGCTGAGACTAAAGGTCTGCATCACCACACCCATCTAGGATGTATTAATCTCTCATTAAATTCCACTCTTCATCCTAGGCTGTCAAGGCGGCTTAGGTCCATTAATCTTATCTGGTTTTTATGTCCCTAACTGGTCCAGTCTCTATTTCCTAGTACAAGTAATTGATCAGGGTCAAAGATACAGCACTGGTGCCACTTTCCATCTTAGCAGTTCAAGTCCATCAGAATGCACTGACAGGTCCCATTTCAGGGTATCCTTCCCAAGGAGAACAGGAAATAGCTTAGTGCCTGGCACACTAGACACACTGTTGCGGCGGCAGTAAACCCCTTGGGCCAAGGCTGGAGCCTTGGCAGTAACTGCATCTCTCTCTCTCTCTCTCTCTCTCTCTCTCTCTGCATATAGACACTAGTTGGGTTAAAATCTCATTTCCATCAGACACTAAGTGGATCAGCTCGAGTAAGAAACCCACTCTTTGCCCAGGACACCCAAGGCTACACAGAGAAACCTTGTCTCGGGAAAAACAAAACAAACAACCCGCCCTTCCACTGGATCGCGGTGGGAGGATTAAACGTAACGGTCGCTAGCTACAATTTTCCCACGCGCCTTACACCCACTACTTCTCTGGATCCTCGAACCCCGATAATGTGGGAAAACCAAGGAACCAGCCTTCAATTTTAGCGCCACCCCCCAGGAGATGGCGAGGCCCAGGGCTCCCCCAACCCACCGCAACACACCGCACCTGCAAACACTTGTACAGCACAAAAGCCACGGCGGCCGCGGTGTAGAGCGCACCCAAAGACAGCAATCCGGACTGGGCCCGCTCGCGCTGGTCCTTGGGTGGCGGCTGCCGCCGAGATTCGGTGGCCCCGGGAACAACCTGGGAGCGGCGTTCTGTGGATGAAAGCCACCCGTCAGCAGAGAGGGACGTTGCTCTGGGGCAGCCCCAGCCTGCCTCCCTCCAGCAACCTTCGCCGGCACCTGGATGTGCCCCTAGATCGGAGCTGGGACGCTCCCCGAGGACTCCAAACAGCGCAGACATGAGCAGTAGCCCCAGAACGCTCGACGCGGGACTCGCGCCCGCCATGCCTGGCCCACTAGGAAGGTTCACCCCGGGTCGGCGAGCTCCAGCGTCGGCCTTCCGTCGTAGTGCGCACGCGCGCGCGCGAGACCGCAGCTTCTCCCGCTCCGGGTAGCCTAGAGTGGCCACGCCCACCTCAGGGGTGGGGCGGGGCTAATACATTTTGCATAGGTCACGCCCACCTGGCTTTCCCTACATTACTTTCCTACTTATTTATAGATTCCTTATTAAACAATAACCCCTCAGAATCTTTCAGCCTAGAGTGTCATGCCTAAAACAATGGCTCGTATTTTTTCAGAAGTCAGGCGATCAATTTCCTAACCGTAACTGTAAAATAAGCACTATCTTAGACCTATAAAGAGGCCGCGCCCGGCCCAGTGCACCAGCTCGCTCTGAAGGCCTGTTTCCTAGGCTACGTACGGGGGACACGTTCCTTATCCTTCCGCCTAGGGGAAAGTCCCCGGACCTCCGGCAGAGAGTGCCGCGTGCGCACGCGCGTGGACTTGCCCCGCTAGACACAGCTAGTCCGCCAAGAAGCGATCCCCGCCTCGGGGCGAGCCGAGCGGCGTGCGGCGGGGCGTCATCCGTCAGCTCTCCTAGTAACGCAGGCAGTGCGACCTCCGCGGCGCACCAACCACACGGGGCTCATTCTCAGCGCGGCTGCTCTTTTGGTTTTTGGGTTTTTTCTTTGTTTTGTTTTTTTGTTTTTTGTTGTTGTTGTTTTGGTTTTTTTTGGGGGGGAGGATTTCGAAACACTGGGTTTCTCTGCCCTGGACTCGCTCTGTAGACCAGGCTGGCCTCGAACTCATAGTGATCTGCCTGCCTCTGCCTCCCTGAGTGCATGAGCCACCATGCCCAGCTTGCTCCTTTAATTTTACGCGGCTTTACTAGCTCCCGTCATATTCAACTTTAGAACAGGTCTTCGGGGTAAATTAATCTCTCCCTATCTCGGTTTCTACATCTAAAAAATGAACATAATGTATTTTGTTGTTGTTGTTCGTTTCTGTTTTTTTGGGTTTTTTTGCTGTTGTGGTTTGGTTTGGTTTTCCGAGTTAGGGTTTCTCTGTGTAGCCCTGTCTGGCCTGGACTAGGGTTGTAGACCAGGCTGGTCTTAAACTCATAGAGATCCTCCTACAGATGTCTACGGAGTTCCAGGACAGCCAGGGCTGTTACACAGAAGAACCCTGTCTCGAAAAACAAAATAAAACAAATACAAAAAAAGAAAAAGAAAAAAGAAAACACAATCTTCAGTTCTAAAAAAAATCTGAACTTCTAATTTATTCTTTCTTTAGTACCACTAGGCTGCTAGTGCCAAGAGAGCAGGGCTATGGGCTATGTCTTTTTTTTTTTTTTTCTATTAGCCTAGCACAGCACTTGTCACTAGTGGGAACTTGAGGAATTGAATGAAATTTATGAATAAATATTCACAACGACCCAAAAGGCAAATACTAGGTTTTTCTGGGCCCCATGTAGTCTAAGTGGGCCTCGAACTTGCTATGTAGCTGGGGTTGGCCTTGAACTCCTGATCCTCCTGTTTCCACTTCTCAAACGCTGGAATTATAGCTATGTAGTGCCGCACAAGGCTCATAATTAGAACGGCTGGATGTGGTACCACACTCCTGTGATCCCAGCACTGGGTAGGCAAAGGCAGGCAGATCTCTGAGTTCAAGGCCCAGCCTCAAAAAACAAACTAAGGCCTGGGCGTGGTGGTGCACGCCTTTAATGCCAGCACTCAGGAGGCAGAGGCAGGCAGATCCCTGTGAGTTCGAGGCCTGATCTACAAAGTGAGTCCAGGACAGCCAAGACTACAAGACAGACCCTGTCTCAACAAACAAAAACAAAAGAAACTAGGACAGAGAGTTATAACCTCTGCTCCATGCTGTGTTGTCAGAGACAGTCTCAGGAGCCTTTACTGGCCTAAAGGGCAAGATCCCCCTGCTGTAGTCTCTGGAGTGCTGGGCTTACTGGGGTGCATCTAGCACGCTAAGGTTCCCTGCTATCTTTTAACTGGGCTACACAGGGCCATCTTCCCAACTAGATCAAAAGCTGTAGGAAGAAACACCTTCCATTTCATCTCTGTCCCTAGGTCTTGGCAATTACCAGGCAAGAGGTACAAGTGGGTTAAATAAATGAATAAAACATGGGAGTCTCTTCTTGTTTTTCCAGAAAGGGAGTCCGAAGGGCAGGGCTGGGCAGGGCAACGGGAGTTGTTAAAGTCTGATTGCTCCAGGATGGCTTGGAATGGAAAGTAGGGAAGTATAAATTGCTGCCAGTTGGCATAGCTCATGTAAATAAGTTCAAGCCCATTCTAATGGGAGAAAAGGCTCTCAACTGATGTCTGCCTCTTGGGTTTGGATTTTTGAATCATGTAGTCCAGGTTGGCCTTGGAACTCACTATGTACACAGCCAAGAATGCTATTTTTTTGTTTGTTTGTTTTGTTTTGTTTTGAGACAGGGTTTCTCTGTGCAGCCTTGGCTGTTCTGGACTCACTCTGTAGACCAGGCTGGCATTGAACTCACAGAGATCCACCTGCCTCTGCCTCCCGAGTGCTGGGATTAAAGGCGTGCACCACCACCACCAAGTATGCTCTTGAATCTCTGAACCGCTGACTCTTGATATGTAGTACAGACTGGATTTGAACTCACTACATAGCTCAGATTGGTCTTCACCTCTTGACCCTACCATCTCACCACTCAAGTGCTGGAAATCTCTGTTTTTAAGTGCTGATAAGAAATAAATGCTAGCCGGGCGTGGTGGCGTACGCCTTTAATCCCAGCACTCGGGAGGCAGAGGCGGGTGGATCACTGTGAGTTTGAGGCCAGCCTGGTCTACAGAGTGAGTCCAGGACAGCTAAGGCTACATAGAGAAACCCTGTCTCGAAAAACCAAAAAAAAAAAGAGAAAGAAATGCTAAAACGGGCATGGTGGTACAGGCCTTTAATCCCAGCACTCAGGGAGGCAGAGGCAGGCGGATCTCTGTGAGTTCGAGGCCAGCCTGGTCTACGAAGTAAGTCCAGGACAGCCAAGGCTAACATAGAGAACCCCCTGTCTCAAAAAGCAAACAAAAACAAAAACAAAAGAAATCAATGCTATACCTACTGTCTTTGACACCCAAGAAGATTTTTAATTTTTGAGACAAAATCCTATGCAATCCAGGATGGCCTCGAGCATGCTACATCAGCAAGGGCGGCTGTGAACTTCCGATGCTCCTGATTCCACTACCCGAGCACTGGAATTGCAGGTGTACAGTTTATTCAGTACTGGCTATCAAGCCCAGGGCTATGTGCAACATTAGGCAAGTACACTATCAACGATGCTACATCTCAAGCCCCAAATAGATTAAAAACAATTCTCTAAATGCCAAAATTATTTTCAATAAAATCGAAAGTAGGAACCCCCCCCCAAAAAAACCCAAGAAGGACACAAAATAAGGAGCGTAATTTAAAAAGTTTTGAATTCTGTAGCTATATAAGCATGCTAGTGTAAAAACGTATATAGTTAACAATTTTTAATTAACTATAGAACAAGAAACAGTAATGGATCTTAATTACTTTAATAACTACAGTATTACATTTTAAAGGAAGTACAGTGAATCTTATATTTTGAGATATGAGTGATGAACAGTGTTTTAATTTTTACTTTTTTTTAAAGCCCTTTTGTTTCTGTGTGTAGTGTATAGGGGTATGGACACCCATGCACATACACATGAAGGTAAGCAGGCCACAGAGTATCTAGCTTACTGTTTTATCTAGACTGGCTAGCCAGAGAACTCTGAGGTTCTACCTGCTTTCAGCACTGGAGTAGGCACTAGGAATTCAACCCCAAGCTCTTATGCCTCCAGAGCAAACAGTCCAGTTAATCCCAGCACTCGGGAGGCAGAGGCAGGAGGATCGCTGTGAGTTCGAGGCCAGCCTGGTCTACAGAGTGAGTCCAGGACAGCTAAGGCTACACAAAGAAGCCCTGTCTTGAAAAACCAAAAAAAAAAAAAAAAAAAAAAAAAGAAAAGAAAAAAAAAAAAAAAAGAAAAGAAAAGAGCAGTTAAGAGCACTGGTTGCTCTTCCAGAGAACTAGGGTTCAAATCCCAGCAAGCAGGTCACACTTACTTTTTTTTTTTTTGGTTTGTTTGTTTTTTGAGACAGGGTATCTCTGTGTTAGCCTTGGCTGTCCTGGACTCGCATTGTATACCAGGCTGGCCTCGAACTAACAGCAATCTGCCTGCCTCTGCCTTCCGAGTGCTGTGATTAAAGGCGTGCACCACCACGCCTGGCTTGGTCACACTTACTTATAATTCCAGCCTCAGGGAATCTGACACCTTCAAAGGCACTTGCACTCTCAAACATATACACACACCTGCACTGCACACCCCCAACCCATACACACAATGTATGAAAACATTTCTTTATATGAAGCAACCGATAGATAGAAAATGTCTTAAGTATAAAGAAAAATTTAGCAAATATCCACATTTCACAACAAATTAAAAAAAAATCAAACCTTAAATTAAAATGTCAAATAGTCACCTTGAATGAAGGAATTGTGAATTAAAGTAGCATGTTATTTTTCTCAACTTTATAATTATTATTTCATAATGGTTTGTTTCATTTATTTATTGGCTCTGGGGAATGGAGTCAGGTCCTGGTCCCTCCCTGTATGTTGCAACCAGCACTTTTTCCTGTTATTTGGGGATTAAATTGTTTTTTTCTTATAGATTTATTGATTTTATATGATGTTTTCAACTATTTTTGTTTTTTAAGATTTTTGAAGATTTTATTTCATCTATGGTATGTGTGTTTTGCCTGCATACCTGTCTCTGTACCACTTGCATGCCTGGTGCCCAGGGTAGCCAGAAGAGGGTATCTGAACCCCTGGAACTGGATGTAGAGATGGTTGTGAGCGCCCACGTGGGTGCTGGGAGTTAATTCTGGTCCTCTAAAAGAGTAGCCAGCACTCTGAACGGGGGAGCCGCTGGAATTTTCCCCCTCCATTTGTGCTTGTGTGACATGTGCCCTGCTTAGTGGCCTTGGCAATCAGAAGAGGCTGTTGGGTCTGCTGGGACTGGAGTTACATATGGTTGCTGGCCTCCATAGGGATGCTGGGAATCAACCCTGGGCGCTCAGCAGGAGCAGCAAGTGCTCTTAACCTCCCAGCCATCTCTCCAGACTCTATTTTGTTTGTTTTAATTTTTGAGCCAGAGGCTGGTGCTGCAGATAAACCCAGGGCCTTGAGCACACTTAGGGTAAGTTCTACCAATGAGCTAGTACACTCTTCGTCTACCATTATTTATTTCATGAATGTATGTATGTATGTATGTATGTATGTATGTATGTATGTATGTACGTATATAAACAGGGTCTCATTTTGTAGCCCTGACTGGCCTGGAACTCTCTAATGTAGACCAGGTGGGCCTTGAACTCACAGAGACCTGCCCGCCTCTGCCTTTTGAATCCTGGGATTAAATCTACTGGTTAAAGAGTAAACATGTCTAGTTATCCGTGAAGTTGGAAACACTGTCCCAACAACAACAACAAAAACTGAACAATTTTTTTTGGAGGATTTATTTACTATTATGTATACAATCTGCTTGTACCCCTGTAGGCCAGAAGAGGGCATCAGATCACATTACAGATGGTTGTGAGCCACCATGTGGTTGCTGGGAATTGAACTCAGGACCTCTGGAACAACAGTCAGTGCTCTTAACCGCTGAGCCATCTCTCCAGTCCAAACTGAACAATTTTAAACCCTAAAAACTAATTCTATATATAAACACATGTTGAGGGATGTTTGTCTCGAGGGCCCCTTTATATAGCTGGATGTTCCCCGAACCAACTTCTATGTAGAACCAATGTTTTCATTTTATTTTATTTCATTTACTTGTTTATAGTTCCACATACAGTCCAGCTGGCCTCTAATTTACTGTCCCAGGATTATGGGCATGAGCCACCACACCTATTTTACAACGTTTTTTTAAAAAGATAAGCAACAGCTGGGTTTGGCTGAGTAAACCTGCAGTTCAAGGCCAGTCTCCATTGTACGTGGAACATAAGACTCTGCCCCTAGCCCACTGCTAATTTGAAGACTCTGCCCCCAGCCCACTGCTAATTTGATGCCTACAAATCACAGATACTCAGCACTGTTCACAGTTTAGAACTAAGACTGTGTGTGTGTGTGTGTGTGTGTGTGTGTCCATGTGCTCCTGTAGAGCCTGGTAATCAATCAACTTCTCGTGTGCCCTTCTCTATTACTCTCCACTTTATTCTTGAAGTCAGGGTCCTCATTGAACCACTGAGCTCTGGTGATCCGCCTGTCTCCCTTCCACCACGTAAAGCCGAGGTTACAGACGTGGGTGTTGGAGACCCAAGCTCAGGTCTTCATGGTGACTAGACAAGAGCTTTACCAGCAGGGCTACCAGCCTCTCTGAAGGAACCCCTTGCCCCATATCTGCCCCGCCCAGACAGTTTCACTATGCAGCCCTGGAACTCTACCAGTCTCTCTAGCAGGTGAATAACCGGCAAAGACAGGCCCAATTTGCCTGGGAAGAGATTCTCTTCATGTAATGAATGGAGTGACAGGTTCTAACGGGCAGTTTGGACGAGGTAGGTTGTGAGGAAGGACTCTAGGCCTCCTCTGTCTTCCTATCCCCAGTTATAATGCTAGTAATAATAACAGCAACACTCATATTACACAGATATTGTTCAACGGGGGCGTAGTGAAACGGTGCCTGCAATCCCAGAACTTGGTAAGGGGGAAGAAAAAAGGTCAGGAGTTCAAGTTCATACTGAGTTAGAAGCCAGCCTGCGCTACATAAATAGATACATCTATTTCCTGTAATGGAACTGTGAATTCGGAAGTCATTCCACTTCAGAGCACGCTCATCGGGTCATACATACAACCCCCAGTCAAAGGGCTCTTGTCCTTCCTAGTCTGGTCTCAGGCCACCGTTCAGAGTCTGCGGGCTCAGCTGCATGTGGCACAGAGCACTGGGGCGCTCAGAGAGTTGAGAGCTCGGAGTGTTGCAGGTGCGGGCACAGGGCGGGCCTTTGTTCTTTTCGCTCATCTCTCCTCTCTCTGCCTTCCTCTCCGGAAACCAGCAAGTTTGTCACCGTCAGTGTTGGTGATGCTGAGCCGTGGCGGCCAGGTCTAAGGAGGCATTGGAGTTGTGCTGTGACCACTGTCAGGCCATTAGTAAGGCCGACCCTTGGCTCATTGTGGTTATGTGGGTGACTCTCACACCAGCAACAGCCACGAACAGAGATGACAACTGCACCTGCCATCCACTAGCTTTCGGTGAGCTGGGCGGGGGCGGGGGCTCCTGGGGGAGGGGTCTGTGGACCCGTGTTCCATCCGATGCTAGCTGGGGAAGGGGTTTGTGCAGGGTAGTAACAGCTCCCTATACTCACATCCGCAGGGATCCCCTCCATAGCCCAGGCATGGGGACTGTGGACCATCTTAGCGGTTGTGACAGTGCTTTTTCTCATCTCCCTGGCTGCACTCTTGTCCCAGTGGACCAGTGGTAGGAGCAGGAACCAGGAGGGACAGGGACGGTGAGTGAAGGGTAACTGGGATGCGTTAACTTAGTATTTCCTCTCAACCAAAAAGTCCCCATTCATCTCCCAAACTCTATGCTGCAGCTCCGGAGGATCCGTGGAAGAAGTTCCCCTGTACGGGAACCTGCTCTATCTACAGACAGGTAGGCACTGGAGGGACAGGGCACAAGAGCAGCCTCCTAGCATATGGGATGGAGATGCTAGCAGCGGCAGTCAGGAGCTGATCACATCTCTGTGCCCCTGTCCCAGGACGGCTGTCCCAAGAACCCAGGCCAGAGCAGCAGGACCCATCCTCTGGAGGCCCTGGCAGGGTGAGTCAGCTGGTTGAAGAAAAAGGGAGGGAAGGAAACGGGGACCGGTCCCGAGGGTCCAGAGACCGTCCAACAGCCTCGCACCTCCAGGCTGCGGAGGAGGTGATGTGCTACACGAGCCTGCAGCTGCGACCTCCTCAGGGTCGGATCCCTAGCGCCGGGACCCCCATCAAGTACTGTGAGGTGGTGCTGGACTCTGAGCCAAAGCCCCAGGCCCCAGGCCCGGAGCCGGAACTCTACGCCTCGGTGTGTCCCCAAACACGCAGAGCCCGGGCTTCCTTCCCAGATCAAGCCTATGCCAACAGCCAGCCTGCACCCAGCTGAGGAGGACCGGGAACTGTGGGCATCCATGGCTCAGGGAACTCCTGCTGCCCTGGCTGAGGGCATGCCCAGCTCCTAACTAGCCTCCAGGACATCCAGCCATGGCTGAGTGACAGGTGATGCTCTACCCTAAGCTGCAAGGCATACAATCTCAGAGTACGAAGGCTCCTGGCTTCCTGAGGATGGAATTGAAAAAAGGGAGCCTCCCACACACCCCCACCCCCACAAGCCCCGCACTTCTCTTTTTCTATGTGCTCCTGTAAGCCCCACAAGCCTCTCGCTTCACACTTTTCCCTGCTTTCAGAGTTTAACTGGGTTCCCCATCTCCCCTCCCCATCTTACCCAGACCCAGATACCTCACTGTCTCCTCAGACACAGGAAGTGGGCAGGGAGGAGGAGGTAAGAGCCAGAGAGGATGTGGGTGGGTATCATGCGTGGGGGGCCCACAGCTGGAAAGTCTCCTGGAGTCTCAAGCTTGGTTTCTGACCTGAAAACCCTGGACAGAAAATGATCTCCATACTGAGGTCTCTGGCGTCCCCAGGCTTTTCAAATAAAGCATCTCAAAAACCGTTTGCGTCGGAGTGTGAGCTTTAGCATTGTGTAGAGCGTTTCTGGGGCGGGGTACCAAGCTGGGGAGGGATTGAAGAGATAGATGCCGAGAGTGAAGGAGTGGAGCCCAGCTACTTGGGTGCTATTCCTGATTCTGGAACATTTACGGGATTTACATCAGAGCTATCCCATGGCAGCTGGGGAGTCTGAAACCTCACTAGTTCTGAACTACTCTACTGATGACTTCTTTTTTGTTTTGTTTTGTTTTTTGAGACAGGGTCTTTCTGTGTAGCCTTGGCTGTCCTGGACTCGCTTTGTAGACTAGGCTGGCCTCGAACTCACAGAGATCTGCCTGCCTCTGTCTCCCGAGTGCTGGGGTTAAAGGTGTGTGCGCCACCACGCCTGGCATACTGATGACTTCTGTACCAGTGTCCCCATACCTGCTGGCCTAGTTTCTTCATCAGTTGCCACTTCCATTCTCCCACATCCCTTGCGAGTGCTACATGGACTCTTATTATGGCATCCAGTGGCCCCGTCTTTATTCTGTCTGCCAAATAACTACTTCCATTGGCCTCTTTGCCACCCCATCACCATGGCAATGGTTCACTCCACCTTCTTAGTTGTCACCTATAGTCCTGGCAACAGCTTTGCTTATCACTACTTGTGTTTAAAACCCCTATCCAAGCCGGGCAGTGGTGGCGCACACCTTTAATCCCAGCACTCAGGAGGCAGAGGTAGGTGGATTGCTGTGAATTCGAGGCCAGCCTGGTCTACAAAGCGAGTCCAGGACTGCCAAGGCTACATAGAGAAACCCTGTCTCGAAAAACCAAAAAAGAAAAAGAAAAAAAGAAAAAAGAAAAACCAAAAAATAAAAAATAAAATAAAACCCCTATCCAATATGCCCTGCCTGGCCACCCATCACCTGTTCCATCCTTAGCCTGCACCTCCTGTACTACACACATATCATGCAGTACTTGTAGGCAGGCTGCCGACAAGATTAGAATTGTGGGCTTGTGAGCCAGACTGCCTGAGTTCGAATTGCACACCTTCCACTTATCGCCTGTGTATCCCTAACTGGGCCTCAGTTTCTGGATCTGTATAATGGGAAAATATTCTTGTCATTTATTATTATTATTGTTGTTATTATTAGCGTGTGTGCATGTGTTCATAAGGGAGGGTATACGTGTGTGTATGTGTGTGTGTGTGTGTGCGCACATGTGGAGGCCAGAGGTTAACCCTGGATGCTCCTTGTCAGGAGAGGGTGATGTGTGAACAGTGTGTGCAGGAGCTGGTCCTCTCCTCCTCCTGTGTGGGTACCAGGAGATTGCCAGGGTGTGAGACTGCTGCCCAGCCATTTTGTTTGCTTTTTACCCCGTTATTTTTAAGGCAGGGTCCCTTGCAGGCCCTGGGGCTATTGGAATAGACTAGGCTGGCAGGCCATGGAGCTCCAGGCATCCACCTGCCCCTGGATCCTCGATTCTGGGGTTACAAACATGTGCCATTGTGACCTGCTTTTTATGTGGGTGCTGGGATCCAACTCAGGTCCTCCTGCTTACACAGGAAGCACTTTACCCGACATCTTCCCAGCCCTCTTAAAAGTCCTATTATTTTTGTTAATATTCGTGTGTATGGATGTTTTGTTTGCATGTCTGCCTGTTACCACTTTTGTTCCTAGAGTCCTGGGAGGCTAGAAGAGGATGTTGGATCCCATGAAACTGGAGTAACAGATGGCTGTGAACCATCATGTTGGTGCTGAGAAAGTATTCAGTGCTCTTAACTGCTGAGCCATCTCTACAACCCCCTAAAAGTATTATTTTAGAATTTTAGCCAGGAGCTGGGCATGGTGGCTCACACCTGTAATCCCAGCACTCAGGGAGGCAGAGGCAGGTAGATCTCTGTGATTCAAGGCCAGTCTGGTCTATAAATCAAATCCAGGGCAGCCAAAGCTACACAGAGGAACCATGTCTCAAAGAACAAAAATCAAGTCGGGCGTGGTGGCACATGCCTGTAATCCCAGCACTTGGGAGGCAGATCCACTTGGGTGGATCGCTGAGATTTCGAGGCCAGCCTAGTCTACAAAGCAAGTCCAGGACAGCCAAGGCTATACAGAGACACCTTGTCTCAAAAAGTGAAAAAGCAAAAACCAACCAACCAACCAAAAAACAACCACCCACCCACCCACGCACACACACAAAAGAAAGAAAGAAAGAAAGAAAGAAAGAAAGAAAGAAAGAAAGAAATGCTTTTATTGTTTATGTTTATGGGTGTTCTGTCTGCACTGCACTGTATGTTTGTGACCACGAGAGGGCGCTGGGTCTCTGGGAACTGGAGTTACAGATGGCTGTGAGCCACAAATGGGTGCTGGGAACCAAACCGGGGTGCTGTGCAAAAGATACAAGAGCTCTTTTTTAAAAATTATTTATTTATTTATTATGTACACAGTGCTGTCTGCATGCACACCTGCAGACCACAAGAGAGTACCAGATTACAGTATAGATGGTTGTGAGCCACCACGTGGTTGCCGGAAGTTGAACTCATGACCTCTGCAAGAGTAGTCAGTGCTCTTAAATCTCTGAGCCATCTCTCCAGCCCCAGATACAAGAGCTCTTAATGCTTTAGCCAACTCTCCAGCCCCTAGCTCATTTAAAAAAAAAAAAATTGTTCAGCCGGGTACTTGGGAGGTGGATTGCTGTGAGTTTGAGGCCAGCCTGGTCTACAAAGTGAATCCAGGACCACTAAGCAGAGACATTACAGGTAAGAAGGAAAATAAGAGCAGAAAACAGTCCAGCAGGGGGCACCACAAGGCCAAGGAAAGGCGGCTTCTGCGGCATCACTGAGGGGGGGGGGGGGAGGCGGGGGGGACGGGGGGGGGAGGCGGGGGGGGCGGGGGGGAGGGGGCGGTGTGTGTGAAAAGGGGGCAAGATGAGTGTGGTGGAGCAACAGAAGCCAGTCGTCCCTTGGAGTTGGCATTTTCTGCTTCTAGGGAGGTGGAAAGGAGTCACTGAGCGAAGCAAGGGATGAACTCCAGTGGCCGCTGCGTGGACTGCCTGTAGGAGGGAGTTAGGCAGGGACCTTACAGAGGTCAGAAATGTCAAAATAAAATAAAATAAAAAGTCGTAGTAGGGAGCAGCGAGAAAGTGATGAGAAATGCTTAAGTTTAAAACAAAGTGTCTTGGGAGGCAGAGGCAAGTGGACCGCTGTGAGTTCGAGGCCAGCCTGGTCTACAAAGCGAGTCCAGGACCGCCAAGATAACACAGAAACCCTGTCTTGAAAAAACAAAGAGAAAAAAGTTAAAAAGAAAAACAAAAACAAAGTGTCATCCATCATATCCTCTATCTTTATGGTCTGAGCCCAGTCACAGAAATAAGCCCAGTCCAAAAGCTTTTCCCCCAACTCTCCCGGCAGCAAACACTGCTCTGTGTAAGCCCTGCACACCACCATTGGCTTGGGCTCCTCCAGCTTTTCTGTAGCCCACCTGTGATCCACCCGACTCTGGCAAAAAGCCCAACCTGGTGAGTTCCTTCTTAGCTCCAGCTTCCCACGGCAGACGAGGGGGAAAAGAGAAATCGCCTCCAGCCTGACCTCCAATCTCCTCCCTGCCAAGGGCCGCTGTCCAGCTCGACAGACCTTTCTGAGGTTTGAAGGTCAGAAGAAAGGGTTTTCATGTCCACGCTTTTCCTCCTTTGCATTTGCAAAGTCCCAAAGACAAGCAAGAGAGCAGAGAACCGTGCCCTGGGTACACAGCGGGTGTCTGGGAGAAGGGTGGTAGCGGAGCGCTTCTGGTCGCTGTCTCTCTGAGGATGTCAGCCTGGGTCTCCCTTAAGGGACACCTAGGTCGCACCAGAAGGACTTGAGAGTCGGGGCTTTGAAGAGGAGGTGATCCCAGTAGCACACGCGCCTAAGCAGGAATCAGAGCCGAGGGCTCCAAATCTCCAATACGGGCTGCTGATTTTAGAACCCCAGACTAGGCTCAGTCTGGATTAAAAACTATAACTAAGTAAGCTCCAAACACCCAGCTCCCTCCCCGCGCCAGGAGTGAGGTGGCATTGCCACCACCTCTGCGCAGGCGTGATGCGGCATGGCCCCATGGCATCCTGGGAATTGTAGTCCTCTGGTTTGGAATTGCACTAGAACCCAAGCCCATGCTATGGGCTTGGGGCTGGATAAACACTGCTCTTAAATTGAGTTTCTGTAAAGCGATAGTTTTGTTATTGTTGTTGTTGTTTTATGTGTAGCTGTAGTATAGTGATTTGAACTTTGTTTTTCTTCCAGTCCCTGAATCCTTTATTCTATTCCTTCTCCTCCCATCCCTCTCATAGCTAGGAATCGAACCCAGGAGCCTCATTCGTTCTAGGCAAGTGATCTACCACTGAACTACGCTCCTTCTCCTTTTCTTTCCTTCTTTCCTTGTTTTGTTTAAATTTTTTTTTAGACAAGCTTTCTCCATTAGACCTTTCTGTCCTGGAACTCGCTCTGTAGACCAGCCTGGCCTCAAATTCACAGATACTCTCCTGCCTCTACCTCCTTGAGGGCTGGGATTATAGTCGTACAGCACCGCACCCGGCTATGTTTTTGTTTTTCAGGATAAGGTTTCCGCGTGTACCTCTGGTGTCCTGGAACTTGCTTTGTAGACCTGTCTGGCTTCAAACTAAAAGATCTGCCCGCTTCTGCCTCCCAAGATTAAAGGTGTGCGCTACTGTGTCTGGCTTCTTCCCTTTTTCTTGTCTTCTCTCATAGTCTCTATCTTTAAGGCAAACTGAGGCAATTCGCTAGCTGGTTCCTAAGTCAAGGAACGTAACCACACCTTTCTGGCTAGTCACCTCACCTGGCGCAAATCTACAGCTTAGTTCCTTTCTTCGTGGACTTGCCTCTCTGGGGTATCATTTTAGCCGAGGAGCAGATTTTTATCAGGGAAGTCACTAGAGCCTTCTGGGGACCCGGCTTTCCCTCTTGCTGAGATCTCCTCTTTGGTGATAGGTATAAACTAAGGACCAGAAGGAGAAAGGTTTTTGGACTGACGGTGAGCAACGGAAACCGCTGAAGCCTCTTCACCGTCTACAGGTGGTGAGGGAGCCGTAGGCCGCATCGCGCGTGCTGTCTATGTTAGGCCTGCCCATCGTTAGCCCTGACTTTCTCAGTCCATCAATGGGCTTTAACTTCCGGGGTGGTTTTGCCCAGTGGGAGGGAAGCAGAGCTGGGTGGCTGTGTGAGATCGGGTCTCCACGATTCCACTGAAAGTCTTGGATCCAACCATGGGCAGAGCTAGATCTGCCTTCTGGGGGGATTTGGCCATGCAAACAAATAAATTCCTGGTTTAGTTTCAAAGTTGGGTCTCCTCGTCCTGCCGTCACAGGAATTTAATTCTCTGCGGAAAGACCAAGAGATAAGAGCTAAAGATACGGAACCACCGACACCTTGAGTCATGACTCAGGTCCTCCAATGAGGCACTCTGCTCTGGACTCAAACATGGGTGGGGGTGTGCGGAGGCGAGAGGGGAGTGTGTGTGTATGTGTGTCGAGGAGGGGTGTGTGCAAGCCACAGTGAACAAATGGAGGTCGGAGGACAACTTGGGAGTTGGTTATCTCCTCCACCATATATGCCCTGGGAAATGGACTTAGGTCACCAGGCTTGGTGACAAGTGTCCTCAGCAACTGATAAGGTGTTGAAGGATGTAAGATATTGAAAGAGGCACCAGATAAAATCATTTTGTTCTGACCGACTGCCCTATTTTTGTCTTCTGGCTTTTTTTTTTTAATCCTTCTGAGCCTGTCCCTTTCCCTCTTGTGAGTCTCACATAGCTCAGGCTAGCCTTGAACTTGGGTTCTTCTCTCCTCTGCCTCCTGACTTTCTGGGATTACAGGTCTGTACCATTAGGCCTGCCATCCCAGGTCACTCTCTCCTGCAGACACCAGGAACAGGAGGACACATCTTTATTGATACATATCTTTATTACAAAGGGCTGATACAACCACCCCCATAGACAGCAAAGCTTGCAGGACGAGTCACCCCTCTTCCTGAGGAAGGGTGGTTGTCCACACTGTAAGGCTGCATCCTGGAGACAGACTGTGGCCTTCAGGTGCAACTTTACCAGACAGTGATCAGTCAGACCACTGCAGTTAGGCCTGCAAACCCTGGCTACCTTGTTTCCTTTAAAAACTTCAAAGGTCCCATTAGCCCCTTGAAAAATGAGCTGGGGGGGTAGTCATAGAACTTTCTTTCTTTCTTTCTTTCTTTCTTTCAACTTGGCTTTTCAAGACAGGGTTTCTCTGTGTAGCCTGGCTGTCTTGGACTGGCTTTGTAGACCAGGCTGGCCTCTGACTCACACTTATTCATTTGCCTCTGCCTCCCGAGTGCTGGGGTGAAAGGTGTGCACCATCGCACCCAGCCTCACAGAACTTCTTTGTTTTCAATTGATTGTGTTGGTTGAAACTTGCTTCTCTACCTTTTTTCCTCAGACTTTGGGAACATCATTTTTCATTTTTTTTCATTTTATTTTTTGTGTATGAGTGTTTCACCTGCGCGTATCACTTGTACTGAAGGAGGCCAGAAGGGGTTGTCAGATCCCCTGAGACTGGAGTTATAGACAGTTGTGAGCTGCCATGTGGTTGCTGGGAATTGAACCTGGGTCTTCTGGAAAGCAGCCAGTTCTAACCACTGAGCCATCCTTGCAGCCCCGGTGAGAATGTTTTTGTCTAATGGGTTGCTTAACTTGCTTTCTAGCCTAGGTTATCAATTTCTAGAAGTATTTAGTTGGAAAGAGGTTGGAAGAGCTACCCTAAATACAAAGGCCCTCCAGGCCTCTCTCTGAACATTTCCAGAGTTGGGAACTTTACTGCTTGATGAAGCACTCCTTTCCATTCTGCCTCCTTTCCATCTGCCTCCTGGTTATTTTTCGTCTGTCCTGCTGGCTGAGCTACAACCATGTAGTCTTCTCCTTTCCTCTTGTGTGCGACAACTTGGGGGTACCGAGGAGATGCTCCTAGAAAAACAATCTCTCAAGTGGTTTTCTGTCGTGTTTTGTTTTTTAAAGATTTCTGCCTGCAAATACACCTACCCACCAGAAGAGGGCACCAGATCTCATTATAGATGGTTGTGAGGCACCATATGGTTGCTGGAATTTGAACTTAGGACCTTTGAAAGAGCTCTTGACCTCCGAGCCATCTCTTCAGGCGCTGTTCTGTTTTTGTGTTTTTTTTTTAAACTACACTACCCATGCTCAAGCACGTGCATATGTACACGTGGAGGTCAGAGGACAACTTGAGAGGGTCAAGTCAGTTCCCTCCTCCCCCCATTTTCTCGTTTTTTGTTTTTTTTCAAGGGTTTCTCTTGTGTAGCCCTGATTGTCCTGGACTCGATTTGTAGACCAGGCTGGCCTCGAACTCACAGAGATCCACCTGCCTCTGCCTCCTGGCATTAAAGGCTTACACCACCACACCCGGTCTGAGACATAGTTTCAGGTACTTTTCTGTTTTTTTCGAGAGAGGGTTTTGTGGTTCTTCTCTTCCCTGGGGGACTCTGGGTCACCAGCCCACTGGGGCAAGAGGAACAGAAGACGAGATGCAGGGCCTGGCAGGCTGTAAGCACAGCAGAGACCAAACACTCCAGGAACCACTTCAGGAGGAAGGTCAACTTTAATCATGGAGAACAAAGGCTCTTTGGACCTTGGGGAGTGGGTGGGGTCTTCCAGGATAAGGCACTCGTAATTGGTTGAAACCAGGCACTTTAAGGATGCTTGTTTTGAGTCCATCCTATCATATGAACAGAAACACAGCACCTCATTACCCTATAGGCCCAGGGAGAGGAGAGCTAGCAGGGAGCTGTGTCAAGAGGCCATATATCAAGTGTGGTTAGGGGCATCGATGTCTAAAGGGCAGCAAGAGACCCCAGGCCCTGCTGGGGAGAAGGAGTCCTACACTAACTCTCAGAATGGCTATCTGGGAAAGTCAGAACCATGGCTGTGGTCAGCCCGCAGTGCAGCCTCAGGAACGGGAGGCTGCCATGTTCTGGTCTCGCCCGTTCCTCGACAGATGTGCTTTCTCCAACTCTGGTTTTGGGTTTCTGTACATCTTACTTCTTCCTGGTTGGCAGACCTGTTTTCCCCACCTTCAGTGAAAGTCATCTGCTCGGCCGGACGCCTTTAATCCCAGCACTTGGGAGGCAGAGGCAGGCGGATCCGTGAGTTCGAGGCCAGCTGAGGCTACACAGAGAAACCTTGTCTGAGAATAGTATGGACATGTGCTTTTTCAAGTTAAGCTGGAGCCTAGCAACATGGCACACTCCTTCAATCCCAGCGCAGGAGGCAGGAGCAGGTGGACCTCTGTGATGAGACTGTCCCTTCCACACCGCCTTCGACAATTTCCAACCTTAGGCCAGGAATTAACCTAGACCAGCAGAGAAAATCTCCCTGCCCCCCACTCCCCCGTCCCCCTGCAGACAATTCTCGAGGATACCCTCAGCCAAGTTCAAGGATTGTCTGGAAGAAAGCAGGTCCTGGAAGCAGCTGGTTTCCAGTTAGAACCAGTCCTTGGCTGGGTCCCCATGACTTCCCCCCGAAACTGACTACGGGCTAAATTTCTCAGACCATGTAATGAGGGGAACGCAAACAAACCAGAGGGCAGAGGGCCTGCTGGCGGAGACGGGAGAATTGCTGAGAGAAAATTATGTGAGTTTGGAAGCTCCAACACGAAGTATTTCCCTCCTACAGAACATGACCTCAAAGCTAACTCCCATGCGTAAAACAAAGGAGAGTCCCCTTCGCTGACATCCCTAAGCAAGCCTAGGAAACTAAGAACATCTCAAAGCACTCGACAAAAATACAAACATGCAAATTCTGTGGTGACCGATGATTCGAACGGAACCAGGAAATTCACCATGCAAAGGCTGTGGGCTCCCAGAGAACAGGCAACACAGACATTATAAAAATGATAGCTGATGCATCTCTGGACTGCAGGAGGACTTTACCCTCCAGCCCAGGCTGGTAGGAAGGAAAAGAAACACACTCAGCTCTGGACCAGTACAAAGAAAGCCTCAAACCTCAAAGTGATGCAGAAAATCGTACGCCCTTGCAGCCAGCAAGTGGGTTCCTGTACCTGCAACTCTGGTTCACCAACATTGGATGTGGGCTCCTGAGAGGAACGGCTGCAACACGGACCTCGTCGAAGTATCCCATGTGAGGAGAGATTTTGAGAAAACACTCTAAGCAAAGCAAGAGACGAATCAGAACAGAGATATCAAGACCGGAGAAGACGGGGAGGAGAGAGAGAGCCTGTGGAGGGCAGTGAACCGTGGCCTATATATTTATATTTAAATCTATTTATAACACGTAATATGCATGTTAAAGAAGAACTCAAGACAGACGGAGCACACGGTTGGGGAAATCCTAACAAAGACTAAATGTTCTCAATTCAACTCCGGAATCAGGTGGGGGTGGGGGGACCAGGGGAAGGCAACCATACTCTAGATGTATAAGGGAGGAGAGGCCGAGGAGACTGGAAAGACAGGCAGAAAGTGAACGCAATCTAAAGCTCACTTTGCTGGGGTGGGAGGACAGTCATAACACTGTGGAACAGTTGTATCTTTCTGTGCTAGAAGAGCCATGTGTGTCTGGTAGCACGGACTGGGACTGCAACTATCTGAAAAGGTTTTTTTTGTTGTTGTTGCTGGTTTTTTTGGTTTTTTTTTTTGACAGAGTCTTGGCATGTAGTCCACGCTGACCTTGAACTCCCTGGTCTTTATGTCTCAGCCTTGTGAGTGCTGGGAATAAAATAAAACAAATGATTTGGAGAACTGAATTCCTAATACACGAGTGTAAATTTAAAGTGAACTGAATTCGGCTATGACAAGACTGGCTGCTTCATAAATCAAATTTAGACAAATGTTTACTCAAGGGAAACATACAGCAAAGTGATAAAGTCTCAAAATAAAGATACACAGAAGAGAGATACCAGAAAAACAAACAAACAAAAACCAACCAAACAAAAGTAGAGGTATGCTGATTTCAAACCAGTAGAATTCAATCTATAGCCCAGGCTTAAGACATCAGGGGGAAACTGCCTTCAAAGAAACAAGGTGGTGCACACCTTTAATCCCAGCACTCAGGGAGGCAGAGGCAGGCAGTTTTCTGTGAATTCCAGGCCAGCCTGGTCTACAAAGTGAGTCCAGAACAGCCAAGGCTACACAGAGAAACCATGTCTTGAAAAACAAAAATAAAAAAATAAAAACAAACAAACCAAAGTACAATTCTACAGATATTCAAGTTGGGGAACTGAGGAGTTTATGGGGTCACTTATTGAGCATGAGTGGGGGTCACTTATAGGAGGAATGACCCCGAAGCAGTCCCACCTCTGAGAAGTCTCAACCCCATAGCCAATAAAATTGGAGCTCCCTCTTCAGTTAACTGTCCCCACTGTGTAGACTCCATCACCTCCAGAGAGCAGCTTTTACAGAATCACAGGCAGCGGGCATGGAAAGTATCAGGCATAGCTGGGATCTCAGATTAGGGCCCAGTCACCTGCTCTACCCCTTTCTTCATGGGGGTGTCAACAGGCTTGATCTTGAGGGTCACTTGCAGGATCGCTTGCAAGTAAGTAGTCCCAGCTGCTCTGGAGATGCTAATGGCAGTTATGCTGGGAAAACAACAACATTCCACCCCGTCCAGTGCCTCTTACATCCTCCCCTTCTGCCATGTTCCTGGAGCCTTGCGGGGTCAGGGGTCAGGGTGGGGTTGGGGAGATAAGTTCCTGGTTATTTTCTTCCATTTGTCAGTGAACACTGGGCCACAATTCTGCAGCAATGGTCACTCTTCAAAAGGTTTATTGAGCTGGGTGGTGGTGGTGGCGGCAGCGCACACCTGTAATCCCAGCACTCAGGAGGCAAAGGGATCCCTGAGATGGAGGCCTGCCTGGTCTACAGCGTGAGTTTCAGGACAGTCAGGGCTACACAGAGAAACCTCGTCTTGAGAAACAACAACAACAAAAAAGAAGTTATACTGAATATAAGGCTTTAAATTACATTTCTGTGCATGCCTACATTGTGTGTGTGTGTGTGAGTGTGCGTATGTGTTTATGTGTGTGCGAGTGTGTGTGTAAGTGTGCATGTGTTAGTGTGTGTGAGTGTGCATATGTGTGTGTATGTATGTATGTGTGTGTGAGTGTGTGTATGAGTGTGTATGTGTGTGTGTATGTGTGTGTATGTGTGTGTGTATTACGGATGTCAGAGGACAATGTGAGAGAGCTGGTTCTCTTCTTCCACTGTGTGGGCTCTGGAGATTGAATCACGTATGATGATCAATGACAAGGACCTTCACCTGCTTACTTGCGCCATCTTGCCAGCCCCAGAATATAAATCTTTTCAATAAACATTGCTCACTTAAAAAACAAACATCCCGGCTGGGCGTGGTGGCACACGCCTTTAATCCCAGCACTTGGGAGGCAGAGGCAGGTGGATCGCTGTGAGTTTGAGGCCAGGCTGGTCTACAAAGTGAGTCCAGGACAACCAAGGCTACACAGAGAAACCCTATCTCAAAAAAGAAAAAAAAATTCAGTAGCCCTCCTTTATACAAGTGGGAAACAGTCTGAGAAAGAAACTTGGGAAAGAACACCTTTTATAATAGCCATACATAACCAAGCAAGTAAAAGCCCTGTATGACAAAAACTTCAAGTCTCTAAAGAAGAAATTAAGCTGGGCAGTGGTGGCGCATGCCTTTAATGCCAGCACTTGGGAGGCAGAGGCAGGTGGATCGATGTGAGTTTGAGGCCAGCCTGGTCTACAAAGCAAGTCCAGGACAGCCAAGGGCTAACACAAAGAAACAGAAACCCTGTCTCAAAAAAGCAAAAAACAAAAAAACAAAAACAAACAAACAAAAATTTAAAGAAGTTATCAGAAGATGGAAAGATCTCCCATGCTCAGGCTGGGCATGGTGGCACTCACCTTTAATCCCAGCTCTTGGGAGGCAGAGGCAGGTGGATCAATGTGAGTTCAAGGCCAAGGCTACCTAGAGAAATCTTGTCTCACAAAAACAACAACAACAACAACAACAAAAATTAAAAATAAAAAAGAATTCTCCCCCCTCCCAAAAAAGAATTCCCATACTCATGTATTAACACAGTAAAATCCACAGTCAACAGAATTCCCACCAAAATTCCAACACAATTTTTTACAGACCTGGAAACAGCAATCCTCAACTTCATACAGAAAAGTAAAAAGAGAAAAGTAAAAATCCCAGGATAGCTAAAACAGTCCTGTACAATAAAAGAACTTCTGGAGGCATCACCATCCCTGATCTCAAACTGAACAATAGTAATAAAAACCACATGGTATTGGCATAAAAACATACAGGTTGATCAATGGAACCAAATCGAAGATCCAGAAAGAAACCCACACATCTATGGACACTTGATTTTTGACAGAGAGGCCAAAGAAAGCATCTTTAACAAATGGTGCTGGTCTAACTGGATATCTACATGTAGAAGAATGCAAATAGATCCAGATTTATCACCCTGCACAAAGCTCAACTCCAGTGGATCGAAGACCACAACATAAAACCAGACACACTAAATCTATTAGAAGAGAAAGTGGGGAATACTCTTGGACTCATTGGTACAGGAGACAACATCCTGAACAGGGCAACAATGGCTCAGACACTAAGATTAACAATTAATAAATGGGACCTCTGGCCGGGTGTGGTGGCGCACGCTTTTAATCCCAGCACTCGGGAGGCAGAGGCAGGCGGATCGCTGTGAGTTCGAGGCCAGCCTGGTCTACAAAAGTGAGTCTAGGACAGCCTAGGATACATAGAGAAACCCTGTCTCGAAAAACCAAAACCAAAAACAAAAACAAAAACAAAACAAAAAAAAAAAAAATGGGACCTCATGAAACTGAAAAACTTCTATAAGACAAACACCACTGTCAATAGAATAGAACGGCAGTCAGCTCTTCACCAACCCTACATCTGACAGGGGACTAATATCCAAAATATATAAAGAACTCAAGAAATTAAACACCAACAAACCAAATAATTCAATTAAAAAATGGAGTACAGAGCTAAGCAGAATTCTCAACAGAGGAATCTCAAATGGCCTGACAAGCGCTTAAATAAATGTTCAACATCCTTAGTCATCAGGGAAATGCAAATGAAAATGACTCTGAGATTCCATCTTACACCCATCGGAATAGCTAAGATCAAAAACTCAAGTGACAGCACATGCTGGTGAGGATGTGGAGCAAGGGAAACACTCCTCCATTGCTAGTGGCAGTGCAAATTTGTACAAACACTGTGGAAATCAATCTGGAGGTTTCTCAGAAAATTGGGAGTAAATCTACCTCAATACCCAGCTATATTACTCCTGGGCATATACCCAAACAATGTTCCACCATACCACAAGGAACTTGATTAATTATGTTTGTAAGTCGCTTTATTCATAAACTGGGAAGAATCTTGGTGCCCCTCAACCAAAGAATGGATAAAGAAACTGTGGTACACTTACACAGTAGAATACTACTCAGCTATTAAAAACAAAGACATCATGCAATTTGAAGGTGAATAGATAGAACTAGAAAAGATCATCCTGAGTGAGGTAACCCCGACCCAGAAAGACATGCATGGCGTATACTCACTTATAAGCGGATATTAGCCATAAAATACAGGATAACTATACTACATTCCACAGACCCAAAGAAGCCAAGGGAGGATGCTTGGATCTCACTCAGAAGAGGAAATAAAATAGACATCTGAAGTAGATGTAAGGAAGGAACTAGGTAAGAGAGGGGGTGAGGAGGGCAACAGGTGGGGATCAGGTGTGGAGAGATTAGATGTAGTGGGGAGGGGCACAGGGGAAAGACCAGGAGAGAGAATGGAAATCAAGGGGGGGAGGGGGACAGGGGAAAGACCAGGAGAGAGAATGGAAATCAAGGGGGGGAGGGGGACAGGGGAAAGACCAGGAGAGAGAATGGAAATCAAGGGGGGGGGGGCGGATGGCGGCATGCTTGGGACAGGGAGGCTCCTGGGAGTCTATCCGGGTGACCCTAGCTGAGACTCCTAGCATTGAGGGTTAAGGAGCCTGAAGTCACCACCTCCCATAGCCAGGTGGGACTTCCAACAGAGGGAAGAGGACACCATCCCACCCATACAACCTTTGACCCAAAATTTGTCCTGCCTACAAGAAGTGTAGGGATAAAGATGGAGCAGAGGTTGAGGGGATGGCTAACCAATGACTGGCCCAGCTTGAGACCAACTCTGTGGGAGAGAGCCAACCCCTGTCGCTATTAATGATACTGTGCTGTGCTTGCAGACAGGAGCCTAGCATAACTGTCTTCTGAGAGGCTTCATCCAGCAGTTGATGGGAACAGATGCAGAGACCTACAGCCAAACAATAGGCTGAGCTTGGGGAGTCTTGTGCAAGAGTGGGAGGAAGGAAGAGTGGAGGGGTCATGAACACCACAAGAAGACCTACAAGTCAACTAACCTGGGCCCATGGGGGCTCACAGAGACTGAACCACTAACCAAGGAGCATGCATGGGCTGTGCCCAGGTCCCCTACACATACGTAGCAGATGTGCAGCGTGGTCTTCATTGAAGTAGGGGCTGTCTCTGACTCTGTTTCCTGCCTCTGGATCCCTGGCCTCTAGCTGGGCTGCCTTGTCTGGTCTTAGTGGGAAAGGATATGCTTAGTCATCCTGTGACTTGAGGTGCCAGGGTGGGTTGGTACCCCTTGGGGGCCTCCCCTTCTCTGAGAAGAAAGGGGGGGGTTGGGGGATAGGGTTTGAAGGTGGGAGGAGAGGAGGGAGGGGACTGGGATCAGGCTGTAAAGAGATTAAGTAAATATTATAAGTGGAAAAAACAGCCGGGTGTGGTGGCACACGCCTTTAATCCCAGCACTCTGTAGGCAGAGGCAGGCAGATCACTGTGAGTTCGAGGCCAGCCTGGTCTACAAAGTGAGTCTAGGACATCCATGACTATGCAGAGAAACTCAACCACCACTCCTGCAAAAATACAACAAACAAACAAATAAACAAGCTTCCTTGGGGGTGGGGATTTAGCTCAGTGGTAGAGCGCTTGCCTAGCAAGTACAAGGCCCTGGGTCCAGTCCTCAGCTCTGGGGAAAAATAAAGAATGTTTTCCAAAGAAATTCTCAAAAATAAATCTTAAAGGGGGCTGGAGAGATGGCTCAGTGGTTAAGAGCACTGTCTGCTCTTCCAGAGGTCCTGAATTCAATTCCCAGCAACCACACAGTGGCTCACAACCATCTATAATGTGATCTGATACCCTCTTCTGACATGCAGGTGTACATCCAGATAGAGCACTCGAATATATAAAATAAATAAATCTTAAAAAACAAAACAAACAAACAAACAAAAACCCAACAAGCTTCCTAGCCAGGTGGTAGTGGTGTAGGACTTTAATCCCAGCACTTGGGAGGCAGAGGCAAGTGGCTCTCTATGAGTTAAAAGCCAGCCAGGATAGCCAGGGCTACACAGTGAAACCCTGTCTTGAAAAAATAAACAAACAAAAAAACAGCCTAAACAACAACAAAAAAAACAAAACAAACCAAACAAATATTAACAAACAAATAATAAGGTTCCTTGGCTAAGGCAGACAGCAACAATAAATTATGGACCTAAAACTAAATATTTAGGAGACGGTTTGCCAGATCTATTACATCCAATTAACAAAGCAGTTGCTTCCTCACTGGGGCCCGTGACCTCCTCAGCCACAGGCTTTTTGCCACATATACAGTCTGCCCTTTGGAGTAAGCCTTAAACCCAGTCAGGAAGTAGGTGGTGTTTGTATCCATCAACTGTCTGTGCCACTATTGCACTAGCTGGCACAACTCCAGCAGTAGCATTTCCATGGTGTAGCTCCAGGGTCCAAGCCTCAGACTGCCGGGAACGATTCGCCAAGAAGGTACGCCACTCCGTAACACACAGTGGAGCTTTAGCAGCACGTCTGGTCACCTATAGCAGAGACGAAGTCACTGGTCTCCCCAAACCCACCCTCGCTTCTGCCTCTAGAACTTTGCCTGGGTAGACATAAACAGATGTGCGTTTCATTTATACCAACATAGGGGTAGGGTCCTACTGATGCCCAACCATTTGACTCACGGACTCATGGTGAGCAGTTACTTACGGAAGCATGGGTGGCCTGAAAGTGGTCACGCCACTGAGATGTTTCAAGCCAGCATGGATAACAACTTGCCCCCCAGCAGTGTGAGCGGAGCCCCCTTCCGTGAACGTCTGACTGCGTATGCTCTAGTACCTCCCAGCCTTGCTGCAGCAGGTGCAGACTTACGCACACCTGAGACGGAAGTGTGAGAGAGAGGGTGGCTGGGATCTCAGATGAGGCCTCAGGGCTCTCCCCATGAGGGAAAGCCAACGGCTTATCTTGCGTTTAGTGCAAGTCGTCACAGCTGCCCTGATGTAATGGCCGGTGGCTGTTACCCTGGGGAAGCAGCGTCCTCCAACCTAGTGCAGCCTGTAAGGCAAGGGGGAGGACAGAGATTGTCCAGTGGGGTGACAGGAAGAAGCCCAAAGTAAGTGAGTATTTGTGCAAAAACATGGCAACCTCAGCGGGAAGATATGGACACGGCATTGGTGCAGCCTCGATCCTTAGTGACTGTTGGTGCAGGGCTTGCATCTCAAGTTGGCAGTGGAGCATGATGGGTAAAAGTAGCATCATTACAGCCTGAGAGGCTGATTCAGGTAACAGTCTGCCCTGATGGCCCTAGCTTATCCTTACTTTCCCCCATTTTCCCATTGCCACTGCTTACTCTGCAGATTCCAAGCTTCGGCGAAAGAAGGAAAGGTGTGTGCCTGAGTGTGCTTGCATGTGTGCATGTGCGGGCGTGCGTGTGTTTGTGTGTGTGTGTGTCTGTGTACGCAAGTGTGTATGTGTGTGAATGTGTCTGTGTGTGTATGTGTGTGCACATGTACATGTGTGTGTGCGTGTATGTGTGTGCACACGTGTATGAGTCTGTGCACACATGTGTGTGTTGTGTATCAGTGTATGTGTATATGTGTGTGTCAGTGTGTCAGTGTGTATGTGTGTATGTACAGAACCATGTGCCATCTAATACATTTAAGAGATTAGACAATTTTGTCCCTGTGTGATTACCGTAGGCTATACTGATGACATTGCCTACTATACTCCTTGGCCCTTTGCCCCCAGTCTACAAGCCTCTATACTAAGTTTCTGCATAAACTACTGTGGGCAACTGTAGCACAGTTGTGTTTATCCATCTAGACTGAAAGTATTGGGTAGTTCAGTTTCTTTTTAGCTCCTTTATAATCTGCTGATATTGTGCATTCTCTCTGTCAGTAACCAGAACATTGCTGTGAGGGAGGGTGTGGCAGGGCATACCTGCATCTCCGTGCTGGGAAGAAGAGGCAGAATGATCATTGCGTGTTCAGAGCCACAGCCCATGCTTGTCTCAAAATCAAATCAAGTCACACGAACAAAGACCCAGGTCAGCCCACCCTGGTCGACAGCATACAACCATGTGCTCCTGTAAACGGACACACATATAATGACTAATCCTCCTGTTCCTGGGCCTGGACTGACTGACGTACTAGATGAAAAACAGGGTGCTTGTTGTATTATTCTTTCAATTTTCCTTTAGGGTTCATATTTCCCCCCAAAGTAAAATTATGGTGAGAGAAAGAATATGTGCCAAAGATTTCGTTCTAACATCAACAGAGGAAATCCAACCTGCTAAGAGACGTGAAAACATTTATAAATTCACTAGGGGTCCAAATATGTAAAAATGGGATCCACTTCATATCCAGGGTGGAAGCTGACCGAAAAACACTGGGGAGCTCTGAGAGCCACCACATAATACGCACCCTCGGAAACATCTCCCTCATGTAGGAAGCTCCCCACCCCACCCCCATCCCCACCCCATGAGTTCCTATACCAGTTTCTCTGCCCTGACAGTGTCTGCCGCCTTCACACTTGGCTTAGAAATTAAGTTTATGCAGCCATTGCTTCTCAGGTCAGTTTCTTTTAAAAAAAGGAGGAAGAGAAAGAAAATGTACAGTAAGAGGCCTGTGAAAAATAATGCCCCCGCCCCCACTGCTCGGTTGCTTCTAAAACTCAGCTGATGGTCTTCACTTTTTTGTTTGTTTATTTGTTTTGTTTTTCGAGACAGGGTTTCTCTGTGTTAGTCTTGGCTGTCCTGGACTCACTTTGTAGACCATGTTGGCCTCGAACTCACAGTGATCCACCTGCCTCTGCCTCCCGAGTGCTGGGATTAAAGGCGTGCGCCTCCATGCCCGGCCTGGTCTTCACTTTCATCTTCTCTGTTCTGGACTCTGTTAAGCCGTGCTCATGGACAAGACAGCTTGCCTGGCGTAAGCCAGACTTCATCTCTGAGGGTTCTGAGTCCTCACTACTAGGGCCCTTTTCCAGATGGTGCCCAAAGTTGCCCATTGGCACCGGGCACCAAGAGCCACTGGAGCACCCCTACTGTGTGCTCCTGTTCTGTGTCTGTCTGTCTCCAGATTATATCCAGGGCCAAGCACCCCTGCCCGGCTCCTCACCCACCTCAGTATGGGGGTCGCCGTAAGTCCCGGCTGTACGCTGTGGGACGGCACAGACTTCCTGAAAGCATGCCTTTGACACCAGCTCCTGCTGGTGGTCATCTCTGGACCTCTACTTCACTTTCTGCGAGTGACCACTGGGTGGGCTCACGCCACTGCTGAATTCTAGGTCACTGGCTGGCAATGGAGTGCTCAGGTGGCGTCCTTCCCCCCCCCCCCCCACACACCTTGCTGCTTTCAACCAGCTGGACCTGAGGTGTGAAGGGGGTCACAAACCACAATGGTGGGGGGCCCAGGGCTGCCTCATTGGCAGAGTTTTGCCCCCTGGGAAGAGTTGTTGAGCCAGGGCTAGAGACAGATGACAACAGAGCTAGAGTCTCAGCAAGAACAGTTTGTCACAAGGTCTCCTAGTCTGACAGGTGGCTTATAACAAGTTGACCTAGTTGACAAGAACCAATGGAGCCAGACTTCTGAATCTCCAACATAAGGAGGGAAGGCTTGCTAAGACCCTTTAAATGTAAAATGCCTGACAACTTTTTTGTTTTGCTTTTCAAGGAAGGTTTTTACTTTTCAAGGCTATGTATAGCCTTCGCTGTCCTGGACTCAATTTGTAGACCAGGCTGGCTTCGAACTCAGAGAGATCCACCTGGCTCTGTCTCCCCAGTGCTGGGATTAAAGGCTTGCATTGCCATGCCCAGTTAATGCCTGATAACTTTTTCTCCCCTTAAGCCTTTTTAAATTTAATTAAGTTTAATTTTTTTTTGAGACAGAGCCTCAGTATGTCAGCGGTTCTCAACCTGTGTGTCACAACCATCGGAAAATACATACTTCCAATGGTCTTAGGAACTGAGACATTGCTCAGTAGCAAAATTAGTTAGGAAGTAGCAACAAAAACAATTTTATGGTTGGGGGGTCACCACAACATGAGGAACTTTATTAAAGGGTTGCAGCATTAGGAAGGTTGAGGACCACTGCACTGTGTAGTCTTGGCTGGTCTGCAGCTCACTGTGTAGACTGTCACCCTGCTTCTGCCTCTCAAGGGCAGGGATTAAAGATGTGCACCACCACGCCCAGTTTCTTGATCCTTAGTCCATAAATTATCATTAACTCCAAATTCCTTCCATCCTTGGGGCTGTAATTGAGTTTTGAGCCCCCAGTTCCAAATTCTTTAAATGCCCTTGTGTTTCCCCCAACACTTCATTCTGGGGTTTGAGCCATCCTTTCTATACCACTGTAATGTCCCAGTTTCTGCTTTGTCTTCCTCTTCTCCTTCTTCTCCTCCCTCCTCTCTTCCTCCTCTTCCCCATCTTCTTCTTCACCTGGGTCTTGCTACATGGGCTTTCCTGACCAGTAATTTGCTGTGTAGACCACACTGCCCTCCAGCCCTCCTCCCTCTACTTCCCAAGGGCTGGGATTACAGACGTGGCCAGGCTTGGATCTTGAGCTTGCCTTTCTGTGTATGGTGTGTTTGCTCTTCTCAAATCAGTGTCATCTGCGTGAATCAAGGTGCCTTGTGTGTTGCTGTTTCAGACAGGACCAAAGAAAAGCCTGAGGCAGGTCACCAGAGATCTGCCAGCGGTCTTGAGGTTCAGAGATCACACAGCCACAACTCCCTTTCATACGCTACCAGGTGCCAGCAGCTGTCCTGACTTGGAAGGTTTTACTTATATACTTATTTAAGAAAAGATCCAGCAACCACATGGTGGCTCACAACCATCTATAATGTGATCATGCAGGCAGATTGATGTGAGTTCGAGGCCAGCCTGGTCTATAAAGTGAGTCCAGGACAGCCAACACTACACAGAGAAACCTTGTCTCGAAAACAACAACAAAAGATAAGACTTTGCTAGTTGTGGGCACATGCCTTTAACCCCAGCAGTTGGAGGCAGAGGTTAAGTAGATCTCTATGACTTTGAGGCCAGTCTGGCCTACAGAGTGAGTTCCAGAACAGTCAGAGTTGCACAATGAGACTCTGTCTTAAAAGAAGAAGGAGGGGGAAGAAGAAGAGAAAGAAGCAAAGGAAGGAAAGAAGGAAGGAAACAAATTCACAGTTGGGTCCCCTCCCCTAGTCAGCCTCAGGACCACCCATTCTCTGTAGGAAACAGAGCCCCAAAAGGGCTAAAGAGGAGCCAGTCCAGACCACTGCTGCTGCTGACTTCTCAGGCAATTACAGGCATGCTGGACCACTTCATCTCGATGCTGCTTGGTTGTTGTTGTTGTTGTTTTGTTTTTGAGACAGGGTTTCTTTGTTTGTTTGTTTGTTTTGTTTTGTTGTTTTTGAGACAGGGTTTCTCTGTGTAACCTTGATTGTCCTGGACTCACTCTGTAGACCAGGCTGGCCTCGAACTCACACAGATCTGCCCCCATCTGTCTCCCAAGTGCTGGGATTAAAGGTGTGCGCCACTAAGCCTGCCCCCTCCCTTTTTTAAAAGATTTATTTATTATTATGTATACAATGATCTACCTGCATGTACACCTGCATCATATTGTAGATGGCTGTGAGCCACCATGTGGTTGCCGGGAATTGAACTCAGGACCTCTGGAAGAGCAGTCAAGGTTCTTAACGTCTGAGCCATCTCTCCAGCTCGAGACAGGGTTTCTACGTGTAGCCTTGGCTGTCCTGGACTCACTTTGTAGACCAGGCTGGCCTCAAACTCATAAAGATCCACCTGCCTCTGCCTCCCAAGCGCTGGCATTAAAGGCATGCACTACCACACCGGGGCTCCATACTGCTTTCTTAAGACTCTCACGGATGGTGTTCCTCAGTGCATATTAGAAGCTCGGCTTGGGCATCTTACCTGACATCCAGGTCATAATCGCCTGTGTAGTGGGGTTCCGGGAACTCTAATGCATAAATCCCCACCAGCCTCCTCACAGCTGCTCACACCCTGCCCGCCCCCGCGCCCTGTGTACCACAGATGTCCCCATGCATCCTTTCCACACCAGCTGCCCTGTCCCCTCCCACTCATTCTCACACTCCACGCAGGCCCCCAGAGAGTCACCAGTCTACCACCCAGTATCTGGGGGAGGCCCTGAGACAGTGCCTGGAGGAAGGCCCCGCCTGGGCTGCTGGAAACTTTAGTCAAGCAGGGACCGTTAACAGCTGCAGAGAAGCCTTAGGAAACAAATGAACCTCGAAAAGGAAATACCACGTAAAAACCTGTTGACCTGTGATGACTTTTCTGCAAATGGCTCGTTATACCCCGCCGTGGCAAAAGATGACAGCTCTCACCTGGGCAGCCTCAGCCCACGGGATCCATTGTGTGTCACTCTCTGGGAGGGGACTCTGACGTAGACACTCACCTCCTACACACACCCCTAACAGAGTGTGGGGGCTGTGCACACCTGCCTCTCCACAGACTTCTTCCTTGGACTACTGTGCACTTGCTCTTTAGCCTTAGGGGCCACTTTCTCTGGGGCAGGCAGGCTCCACTACGCCACTGCAAAAAATGGTTCTCTCAGCATCACCTGGCCCTGCCAAACACCGCTAATCACATGAGCGGGTAGCACATAGCGAGGAACGTTTTTTCTTTTTTCTTCCTCCCCACAGCTGCAGAACAGCTGGTGGGGGCGGGGCGGATGTGGCCCAAAGGGGTTGGGTTTTCTCACCTCCCATATCTCATCCGGTTTCAGTTCATTCCAACCGCCCCTCCCCAAGCCATGAGGGTCTTTTGGGATCCACTGTGGTAGAAGAGCATTATAGAGCACCCCTGGGCACTGCTGCTCAGCCACCTCCCCACAGTGTCCCTTCCACCATCAATGAGCCTCTTCACCTCCTCACCTCCAAAATAACTTAGTAGGTTTGGTGGTCTCCTCTACAAATGCCTCTTCTCGTCTCTCTCTGTGTCTCTGTTTCTTTGTGTGTCTCTCTCTGAGACAGGGTCTCACTATATAACCTTGGCCAGCCTAGAACTCTTGGTGTAGACCAGGCTGGCCTCTGACTCACAGGGATCTACTGCAACTGCCTCTGCCTCCTGGTTGCTGAGATTAAAGGTGTGCACCACCACACCTGACCCAGGCATTTTGGGGTGGGAGGTGGGGGTGGGGTGGGAGGGGGGTTGAACATGATGGGACAATGTCTGGATTGTGCGTGTGTCTATGTATGCCAAGAAGTGTGCTCAGACTGCCATACTCCCACTGTACCACTGAGCCACACCTCTAGCACCCAGAACCTTCTAAGGGAAGACCTTAACTAGAACAAGGGCAAATTTCTTTGCCTAGGAAGCCACAACCGCCTCCTCCTCCTCCTCCTCCTCCTCCTTCCATTTTTTGTTTTTTGTTTTTTAAATTTAAAAAATTTTTTAACTGGACTCACTTTGTAGACTAGGGTAGCCTTGAACTCACAGAGATCCAACTGCCTCTGCCTCCCTGAGTACTGGGATTACAGGCATGTGCCACCATGCCTGGCTTCTTCTTCTTTTTTGCTGATTTTTTTTTTGAGACAGAGTTTCTCTGTGTAGTCCTGGCTGTTCTGGAACTCGCTGTGTAGACCAGGCTGGCCTCAAACTCACAAGATCCACCTGCCACTGCCTCCCAGGTTCTAAGATTAAAGGTGTGCACCCTCACTACCTAACTCCTTCTTCTTTTTTAAGTTTTATTTTATTTTATGTGTTTGAGATTTGCTTGCATGTATGCTGTATACCACCTGGTGTCCAAGGTGGTCAGAAAAGGGCATCAGATCCCCTGGAACTGGACTTACAGATAGCTGTGAATGCCCATGTAGGGGCTGGGAATTGAACAAGTGCTCAGCCACTGAGCCATCTCTCCAGCCCCAACATATCCCTTTGTTGTGGAAACATTAATATTTAATATTGATTTATTATTCTAATAATTCAGTGGTTACTTCTTGACCAGCTTTAAACCTAAATAACCACACAGAGAGACTAGGATCTATTTAATTAGCCTGTAGCACAATGCTGCACAGTAATTACTCCATCCTAAACCTCCAAGGTAACATAGTTTCCTCCCATTCTGATTTCTCACGTGAAGGGGCGGGTCCTGCAGATCCAAAGCGTAAGAATCTCCATGACACAGGGCAACAACGGGATATCTGAGAGCAGTCCCAGTGAGTGCCCGGTGTTGATGGTGTAGACCTCCAACCAGACCCATGACTGGTCGCAATGAGCATTTGAAAGTAAACATGTGTGGACAAAAGACTATACTGCGTGATTCGCTACAGCTTCCATGACAAGATTTTTGTTTGTTTGCTTTGTTTTACTGGAGGTGGAGGCTGCAAGGGCCAAGGGTAGATATGAGGGGACAGGGAGATGAGTGGGGTTGTGGTGCACAATGTGTAAATCATAGACAATCAATAAAAGTTAAAAAACAAAAAAACTTGCTTTTTACTCATTTCCGAGGTCTGGCTCATTCCTCCCGGTGCTTCCTGGTCCTCTCCATGGGCATTTCTTTCCTGCTTTTTCTTCTTCCCTCCCTGTGCCACCAGGATGCCCCATCCTAGTCTTTGGATTGCTCAGCATTGGCTAGTTCGCTTTTCTTGGCTATACAGAGAACAAATGGTGACACGTTCACACAAACTTGAAACAGGAGATCTTTTGTTTTGTTTTGTTTTTCGAGACAGTTTCTCTGTGTCCTTGGCTGTCCTGGACTAACTTTGTAGACCAGGCTGGCCTCAAACTCACAGCGATCCACCTGCCTCTGCCTCCTGAGTGCTGGGATTAAAGGTGTGCGCCACCACTGCCCGGCCAGGAGATCATTCTAAGGAGAGTGATCTTCACAGTGCAATGCCCAGATTGAAACCAGCTAGTGGGGCAGAGGAATCGGCATTTGAATGAATAAGGGCAGACTGTGCACAGTCCACAGGGACATTACCCCAACATCCCTTACTGAACCCCACACTCAGTCTCCTTTCCTTCCTCCCTAGAAGGCTTATGTGAAGACCACAGCTGCTCCAGGTTAGTCCTCCCGCCCAGTCCAGAGCTGCTTCTGAGCCGCTGCACAGTGGACCTTGCCTCCTGATGTGGTTCTGATGTGGGAACACAGAGAATGCCTCAGGATGTCACAGGAAGGATGGATGGGGGTGGGGGGGGGGAAGGAGACACTCATGTACAGGTGTGGTCAGGTAGACTGCAGGGTGAGGGATGGGGTGGGTGGGCTATCAAGTGGGGGGTCCGGGATGTTCACAGAGGGAAACCAGCTTGTTCCTGCCTCCCTTGCATCCTCCAAAAAGCTTTCACAAGCAAGCAAGAGGGGAGTCAGGTTCACCTAGGAAGCCTTCCACGCTAAATAAACGAGAAGCCACTAAGGCTTCTTGGTAGGAACTCCACAGCCTATGGTTGTGGAGGAAGCTACAACCTGGGGTAGTGAGTGACTGGGGTGGTGTCCTGAGTCAGCTAAGAACAAAAGAGTCGTCTGTACATTGACAGATCTCAGTGAATGGGCAGGCAGGAGGGGGTGGCCAACCATACACACCCACACACCCACACACACACCTGGGGACTGGTGTGATGATCTTGAGCACTGTGGAGGCTAACATGGGTCTAGGGTACACCGAGGAGGGGGCTCTTGCTGGGCACAGGTCCAGACTAGCTTCGGCACCTGTAATTTGGACCCCCGTGTCCCACCATGGCGCCCTGGTTCCAACCCAAGGACCTGTCTTCTGCTTCACTGGGTCCATCTGCCAGCGACCTTCCTCTTTTGCATCGTCGTCGTCACAGCACGCAGAGGGCACTGAGCCTTACAGTCGCAGAGAGAACTCCGTGCCTGCCTAAGAGAGGAGCGTGGCCAGGGAGGTGAGGGCCGGTGGATTAGCTGGAAGATCCTGAGGCACAGGTGCCCCGGGGGGCCATGGCTGATGCCATCACCTATGCAGACCTGCGCTTTGTGAAGGTGCCCCTAAAGAAAAGCCTGTCTAACCACTTAGGACAGGGTAAGTCCCGCCTGCTGCCCTCCTGTCTGTCCCTCCCGGATTCCACAGACCTAATGCTAGACTTACTCCTCCTTTGGGCCTTTTTCCCTTTCCAGACTGTGAGTCCTATGAGGATGGGGAACTCACCTACGAAAATGTATACGTGTCTCCAGACCCGGGAGGGCCATCAGTCTTGGCGACCGCTCCACCAGTGGACAAAGCAGGTACGGGAGGCCCCAGGGATGTCTACATCCTCACCTGGGGTGTGCACAGCAGTGTTGGAGGAAGGAGCAAGGCATCAGAGAGCCGGGGGGGGGGGGGTGCGGGGGGAGGGGGGGAGATGAAAGAAAGGGAGGTCCTTGCTGGGAAGCTGGCGTCAGGATCAGGGAAACTCGGTGGTGTGGACTTCCGTGGAAAACAGGAGTGGGAAGGACCTGGAAAAAAGATGAAGGGTATGAAGGGTCACAGACGATAAGGAGAGAGATGAGGTATATGAGGGAAGCGGGGTGGCTAACGTGACACAAGCAGGAGGTGAGCCAGGTCAGTCCCAAACGCCCTCCCGCGCGTCCCCGGAAGGCGACAGGGACATGAACCCCGGGGGCAGCAGATGAAGTCTCCAGGGTGATGCGGCTGTCCCTCAGCACTTGGTGTGGGGCTGGGGAGAAGGGAGATAAGTTACCGGGACTTTCCATCCTCACTTGGGGCGCTCCTGGTTCGCAGGGGTCAGGCCAGACCAACCAACTTCCTCTTGGAGCTCCTTGAAGCCGGTTGCTGTGGGCTGGATTCCCGCTTGTGCGTATTCTCCCCCACCCCCTCGTCCTCCCTACTCCCGCCACCCCTCGCCCCACCCGCGCCCCCGCAGCCCCAGCTTGCCCGCCCCGCAGGCAGGCGCAGGACAGGGATTCCTGACGCTTGGTACCCAGTGTGCATCCCAGTGGGGTGGAGCTGGGTTTTGCCCTGTCCCTACTGAGCGTGTGAGATTCAGCCGCTCTGCTGCCTACTCCATCCCGGTAGCGATTGCTCCCGCCTGGAGTCAACGCAGATCACAAGTTCCCTGTTCGGATGGCCCCTACTCCTGTACCTCCCTTTGCCTGTGTGAACTTTAGTTTCTTCTGACTAGTAACGACCGCTTCAGTCCTCTTCACCAGTTACAGCTTTTACTCCCAGCCTGCCCGCGGGGCAAAGCCTGCTTAGGAATGCTTTCGCTCTTTCCCGGTCTCACTGTAGACCTTCTTCCCGGGGATGGATGGGGTTGGGGTGGGGGTGGGGGGCTGACTACCTACCTATCATCCGTGTCCCCTAAGGTCCCACAGTCTGCTTGCAATACTTCTTGCTTGGCCTTCTCCTGGCCTGTCTGATGCTAGTGGTGGCTGTCATCTGCCTGGGAGTTCGCTGTGAGTATGGGTACACCCCCGCCCCCCCAACCCGACCCCTCCGACCCCCCCCCCGTTGCCCTCTCATTCTCAACATCTTCCCTTCTCTCTCCCCCAATTGGCCTTTCCTCAGCAAGGCTCAAAGACACGGTTCCAACATCCTTGGTTTCCAGCGGGGTCTGTCTGTCCTGGAGTGTCCTGCCTTCCTAAATTATCCTTACCCACTTCAGGATTTCCTTAAGCTCTAGATCTTAAATTCAGCGCCTTAGAGAAGAAGTTAAAAAAAAAAAAAAAAAAAAAAAGAACGTTGATGCTGAAGTCTTAGCACCCGGGTACAGCTGTAGGAAGTGCCCTCAAGTTTCCCTGCATCTCGTCCCCACCCCCACCCCACCATACATAGCCCAGGCTGGCCTCGAATCTGCTATCCTCCTTTCTCAGCCTTCCCTGCGGTGTGTCGCTCCACCCAACCAGTCTCTCCTATGGCCAAACAGATCTGCAGGTGTCACAGCAATTCCAGGAGGCGACCAGGATTTTGGAAGCCACCAACATCAGCTTGCAGCAGCAGCTGAGGGAGAAAACAAGACAGCTGGGGCAGAGGGAGGCGGATCTTCAGGAGTCTCAGAGAGAGGTGACCTTGAGACAGGAAGCTTTACAGGAGAGGCAGAGGACTCACGAGGCCACTGAGCAGGAGCTACAGGCCTGCAGATCTGATGGACAGAAGACCAGGGAGAACTTGGGAAGAGAGGAACAGCAAAGGCGGGACCTGCGCCAGCAGATGACAAACTTGCAGGGCACACTGAAGAGATTCTTTTCCTGTCCATCAGGTACCTGCTCTGGGATCGGGGAGATGGGGTGAGATGGGATGAATCCGGGGACGGGGGGGGGGGGGGGGGCGTCGCTAGTACGGGGGTCTGTCTAGCTCTCGGGCTCGTGAGTTGTTCAGGAACGGGGCAGTGGCTGTTGACTTGGTCGTGGAGGAGGGCTAAGATGCACACTGCACTAGACAGGATGCACCAAGCTCTGGCAGATCATGAGAGGGAAGAGAAGAGGAAACTGTCTCCAGTGAGTCACATCGCATTGTCCAAATCCCCTTCTGACTCAGGGGGAAGCTAGATGCTTCCACCAAGCTTGAGCTGTCAAGATGACAGGCACACACCCGCATCTCTTGCTTCCTTGTGCCTCTGCAGGCCTGTGTGTGAGTGTGTGTGTGTGTCTACCCCCACTTCTGTGTGTGTGTAAGTGTGCCTCCCCCCACTTCTGTGTGTGTGTGTAAGTGTGCCTCCCCCCACTTCTCTGTGTGTGTGCCTCCCCTCACTTGTGTGTGTGTGTGTGTGTGTGCGCGCGCGCGTGCGCGCATGTCAGCCACTGGAGAATAGTTTTTGAGACAGACTTTCTTCACTAACCCAGAGCATGGCTGTGCTAGGCTCAGCACTTCCTATGGGTACCAGGTATCTGAGCTAAGGCCCCTGTGTTTTTGTGGCAGACACCACGTTAACCACTGGGCCGGCCCTCAGCCCCCTCTCCAACCTTCTGATTTTCCATGACTCTCAGTCCCACGCCAGTGCTATCAGCCATTCCCAGAGCTACACTTCAGACCTTGATACCCCAGCCACTCGTGTGTGGCTGCAGGCGTCTACCCGACTGTTGCTACGCAGCCCAACAGGTCTCTCTACTCTCCTCCCACCTTCCCAGGGCATCCAGCCTGTGCAGTCCCAGTTTTCCTTTTTCCCAACAGCCATCTCTTCCCCTCACCCCTCTCTGTATCCATCTTGGGGGCCAGGGTCTGTCACTCAATCACTTACTTTTGTCCTCTGGTCCTGCTGCATTAGGCTGATTAAAGACAGCCCAAATGACAGCTTAGTCTAGGCCTGCGTCAGGTGCGACAGGTTATACAGCCAGTCAGCTTGGCCCACTGACTCTGGTCGGCTTGCTTTTCCTAAGGATGCCTTCCCCACTGCCTCTTCCATCATGTTCAGCAGGTGCCACCAGTGTCGTCTCAAAGCAACTCCACTAAGGCTATAAGGGCGTTTGCATTTTGCAGATCCCAATCTTTTTAGGACAGCTGCCACAGCTAAGTCTTTTTTTTTTTTTAAAGCTACTGTCACCCCACCCAAATGGAGGTCCATTCTTCAGAAGAACCTGTCCTTTTTTTTTTTTTGAGGGGGGGGGGTTTTCGAGACAGAGTTTCTCTGTGTATCCTTGGCTGTCCTTGAACTCACCGAGATCCACCTGCCTCTGCCTCCCGAGTGTGTGTGTATGCACACGCACTCATGTGTTTGTGCGTGCACAGGTTGATGTAGACCCAACCTTGGTTGCTCTTCTGCTTTATTCACTGAAGCAGGGTAACTCAATCTGAACCCGATCTCATTAACGTGGTTGTAGCCAGCTTTCCGTGAGGATTCTCTGACCTTGCCCTCCAGGGCAGTGATGACAGCAGGGCTGCTGCTCACTTAGTGTCTTCATTACTCTTCTATTGCTATGATGAAACACCAAGACCAAGGCAACTTACAAAAGAAGGTGTTTAATTGGGTTTGTGGTTTCAGAGGGTTAGAGTCTGTGATGGCAGAGCACAGGCGTGGCAGCAGGACCGGCTGAGAGCTCACATCTTGATGAGAGAGAGAGAGAGAGAGAGAGAGAGAGAGAGAGAGAAAGAGAGAGAGAGAGAGAGAGAACATATAGCCTAGGCTGGGTTCAAATTCCTCATCCTGCCTCAGCTTCCTAAATGTTGACGTTATGTGCCGCTGTAAGATTTTTGTTGTTGTCATATTAAAAAGAAGGAAATATAATGTTGCGTTTTGCATAGAGAAGTTTTTAACATTGTTTTAAAGGCTCTGCCTACCTTTCAGCATGTTTCTTATTCTCTCACACTCTTTTTTTCCTTTTTTTTCTATTTTTTTCCTCCTTTATTAATTTATTCTTGTTACATCTCAATGGTTATCCCATCCCTTGTATCCTCCCATTCTTCCCTCCCTCCCAATTTCCCCTTATTCCCCTCCCCTATGACTGTTCCTGAGGGGGATTACCTCCCCCTCTATATGATCATAGGGTATCAAGTCTCTTCTTGGTAACCTGCTGTCCTTCCTCTGAGTGCCACCAGGTCTCCCCGTCCAGGGGACATGGTCAAATGTGAGGCACCAGAGTATGTGTCTCTCACACTCTTAAAAGCAGTCACACCAAATTAAAAAAATTCCTTTAAGTTGCCACAGTACAGAACAATGGGGGAAGCTAGATGGAGACACAAGAAACTGTAGATGGGAGAGAGAGAGAGAGAGAGAGAGAGACAGACAGACAGACAGACAGAGACAGAGAGAGAGAGACAGAGACAGAGAGAGACAGAGAGACAGAGACAGACAGAAAATGTAGATAGAAGAGAAGGGAGAGAGAGGTGGGGGGAGGGAGGACCGGGCATGATCCCTGAAGGTGGAGCGAGGCCTGATACGAGGTAAGTGGGATCAAGAGCAGAGTGGGATGTGAAAGGAGGATTTCACTTCTTAAAGGGAACCCAGGAGAGCACAGCGATGGGCGTTTTTAAGTGGAGAGAGGGAACTGGAGAATATTCTTAGTCTTAAAAAAAAGGAGCCAAGTCTGTCTACTTATTGCACCGTGGAGAGAGGTGTGGCCAGGGCCTGGGGGAGGGTACAGAGCTCTGCATGTGGCCAGGGAGGAGTTGGAATGAATGAATGAATGAATGAACGAATAAGTGAAGGAATGGATGAGAAGCCCTTTGATCAATGAGGGAGCTAGGGAAGGTTGGCAGTGTTAGAGCCGAGTTCAGAAGCCAGCAGCAGTAACACTAACTCCACTAGATTAGAAGTAAAATGTTCCCAGGAGAGGCAAAAAGATGGCAAAGATCGAGGAGGAAAGCTGATGAAGATGTCGTCCAGTGAAGACCTTAGGGACCATTAGCAAGCAGCTGACCAATTGGTCACTTTATTCCCAGTGCTGTGGCTGCCATATTCTTTCTGCTTTGTAGACAGCTGCTGTTCTCTGGGACTGATACAGCAAGAGAAAAGGTGCTTCTACATCTCACGTACTCCCAGGAGTTGGGAGGAGAGCCAGAAATATTGCGCATCTCTGTCCTCCAAACTGGCTGTATTGGACTTAGATTCTTCTAAGTATCCTTACCAAGTGAGCATGCCCTTCTCCATATTCTGAGGTGGAGGTGTGGAAAGGGTGGGTGGGTCATTGAGTCAGGAATGGCAGTGAACAGCACAGCTTCCCTGTGACAGATATGGACAGCCACACCATTTGCCAGTAAGTGCGGCAATAGCTAGTCCGTGTCTTGGCTTGCTGGCCTGCCCCTTGTCTGCTTAATTCTTCACTGGCTCCTGTGCCTCTCAGGCAGAGTGGTGCCAGACCCCTGACACTCTGTTATCTGAAACTAGAAGTTCACAGACTGGCTTGGAGGTGAAATGGAGAGTAGCCTGTATATGGAGCAGTTAATGCGTGTGCTAAGTGGGCGTGTCCTCTTGCTAGGTGGGCGTGGCCTCTTGCCAAGTAAAGCTCGGAGGCCCCTTGGGTGACCCCGGTTGACTTCATGTTCTCACTGTTCCTCACGCACCTCTCTGCACCCACTCAGGTCCTCCTGCCCAGAGGCCTAGAGGAGTTGCTAAATAGTTCAAAGTCATACTGGATCCAATCTGCAGACTCTGACCCTCAATGGGGGAAGCTATGGAGGTATTGTCAAGTCTGTTTCATATGTCTTCCTCAAAGCTCCCAAAGCTCTTCCACAAATCAGTAATGTGATTTCTTGTTTCTTCTACTTGATTAACAACTGTTTAAAATTTTAATTTTAAAAAATGTGTTGGGAGAGGGCGTGCCATGTGGCAGAGTGGGGACAGTTCGTTGGGTCAGTTCTCTCTTATCATGTGGAGCCCAGGGATTGCACTCAAGGTCACTGGGTTTAGCGCCTCTACCTGCTAAGCCAGCGCTCTGGCCTGCACTCGTATTCCACCTTACATCCACAGTACCTGGAGGGCCCTAGCACATACTTGAAGTTACGACAGCTCATTCCTGTAATCCCAGCGCTCAGGAGCCTGAGGTAGGGTTGTGAGATTTTTGTCAGCTGTGAGAGGAGCTGAGGATTTAGCGAAGCATCACAGCCACGTAGGAGTGCTGGCTTCGAACGCGCTCAGCCTCCACAGGCTGCCTGAACTCAGACTGCACTGCTTAGTCCTCGCCACCTGGGGCACTAGAACTGTCCGAGGAGAGAGCAGTGGGGAGATGCAGTGACATGCCAGGAGCCCCCAAGTAGGTGCCTACTTCATGTGTGAGGTTTATGTAGTGTGGACTGTCTGCCTCCTGGGTGCTGGGATTAAAGGGATGCACCTCCCCCTGCCAGCTCCTTACACGGAATTTTCATCTTTTAAGACTTTCGTGGTTTTTCCTCCACGGTCTTAAGGTCTGTGTGCACTTAAGTTCAAAAACCTCAACTATGTGGAGATAGGACTTGGACTAGGTTCTGCAGAGTGAGGGGACAGGAGGGATGTAGAGTGTATTCCACTTCTGTTCACCAGGTTTGCATCTTATTCTCAAAGTGCACATTGTTACAACATAAAGTATTACCGGAAATGGTCAGGAAGACTATCAATGTGTAAGGAGCCTCACCCCTGCATCTGTGAGCTGGAGGCTTTCAGGTTTCCTGATGAGCATCATCTGATCTAAAATGGGTAAGCATGAGGGAGACTCAGCACAGGCGTGTGCCTAAGGACGGAGGGAAAACTTGCTCTCTCATTTGTCACATCCACAACTGCCAGTGGCTCACTCCTACACAGGGCCAAGCTAGGCAGGGGATGGGGACAGCTAGGGCCTGGAACAGGACGGAGCTCGGAGAGCTTAGGATGGATTGGATAAGGGTTGATGACAGCCAACTGGAACTCACCGATGCTTTATTTTTCCAGACACTTGAACAAGAGCTTGTGACCTACATTCTTAACCTATGGCCTGCCAATTTTTAAGACGGCTAGTCCTCCAGCATTCCCTCACCCTTGGGCATGCCCAGCTAAGGGCTGGCTCTGGTCTGGCAACCTGCTGCCTGCTTGAAAGCTGCTCCAGAAATGGTACTGTTCCTGGAAAGAGTAAAGAAGCCTCCACAAAAGACTCTGACCTTAAGAACTTCCCACACTGGAGATGGGTCAGGGGAGGGTCACCGCTGAGTGGACGGATGGCCCGGAGCCAGCCAGGCTGTTTTATTGAAATATTTTTAAATAATCTGCACGTGTTAGTCTTGTGTGTCAGCAATGCTGTGTCTAGTTCGGTGATCCCGATGGGATAGTGACCCCAAGGGTCCCATAGGAAGTGCTGTCCACTGAGACCATGCTCCCCTATACGGGGAGAAGTGCCAGTCAGCCCATCTGGGGCTGGCATCGTCCAGCAGGTGCGCTCTGTCCCTACAGGCTATCCTGAAGGCCAAGGTTGGAAGCCTGAGATCATGGGCCTCATTGCTAAGAGCGTGCCCCAGGCAGCTGCAGGCTGGGTGTGGGTGGCTTCGCATGATGCCCTCGATGGCAGAGAAGACTGCCCGCCTCACAGTTCAAGTTGCGGTAGCGGGCAACAGCTGGGGTAGGGCGGGGGCACATGGATAGAAAGCCGAAGCTGAAGGGGCCAAGGCAGCAACCAGGGCAGGGCAGCCCGTCCTCTGGCTCCCGGGGAGCGGATGGGGGCGGCGAGGGCTCTGTCCGCTCCAGGGCTGCTGCACGGGGGAGGCTGTGCTGTGCCCGGTTCCAGGGTTCCCCACCCCATCCTTGTGGGGAATTCACCACCACGGCAGGGGGGTTATTATTGAGGGGAGGTCCTGATCTAGACCAGGGTTGCGAGGCTGAGGAACAAGTGCTGATGAAGTTGTCAGTGGCCACGGCCAGAGGCAGCTGGGGAGCTGGTCCTGGGGGCTCTGGCTCAGGGCTACTGCCCTCACACTCCATCTTCTCTTCAGCTGAGGGGCCCACAGGGGAAGGGCCAGGACCTGGCAGTGCGGTCTCCATCCGCCGGGGGAGCTCAGGGGATGAAGGTAGTGAGCGGCAGCGGCGGACGGGGGTCTCAAGCTGGACCAGGGTCTCTGGAGTGGTCACCAAGGGCAGCTGGGTAGAGGTCAGTGGTGATGGTGGCACCAGGGGCAGTGGAGTGGCTGGCTTGCAGGGTGTGTCCAGGAGTTTGATCTTGCCACCCCTGAGGTCTTCCCGCAGCGAGAAGGGGTTGACTCGTGTTAGATTGTCCCCCCAACTAGGGGGTGATTCTGGTGAAGGTGGCAGGAAGAGGTCTGACCGGCTTCGGGAGAGCCGGGGGTCTGGCCTGGGAAGCGTGGTGGAGGTATCTCCTCTTGGAGCAGACCCTGTAGAAAGAGAGGTGTGCCAGCACTGTTCTCAGCATCTGCTGTAGGCCCTCATTCTGCAGGGAGGTGGTGGGCGAGAGCTTAGGAAAGGGGCTCCTACAGGTGCTCTGGAAAGGAGGGCTCTTATTTCCAGCTATAAATAAAAAAAATCACAGTGTCTGTGTGCATGCCTGTGGGGACCACCAGACATTGAAGTTGTCAGTGGAGGGCAGAGAACAACTTTCAGGAGTCAGTTCTCTGCTTCTCCCATGTAGATCCTGAGGTCCTTATGCAAACGCTTTGACCGCTCTTGAGCCTCTTTCCCAGCTGCCTGCCTGCCTTTGTTTCCTACCTCTGCTTCCTTGGACTCTAGATATAGAAAACCATCTTCTATGAGACACTGCTCCATCCCACCTGACCCCGCCTGACTCCCGGCCTCTTCAATAGTAGATCCACTGAGCTGCTTCCTCCAGATAACAGATTCTCAGGAGAGGCAGAAGGAGCTCTGCTGGGTCAAGGCCATGGTTGCTTACCCTGACTGTACGTCAAGGGAGCCTTGGCGAGGGGTGTCCTGGAGAGGGGAGTGGGCTCAGGCAGCTGCTCCAGGATCTGTTCCAGGTGCTGGGTAATTTCAGTAAAAGGGGCGCGTGTGCTGGGTTCCATCTGACGGGTGAAGACAGGGCAGCGTCACTCGGGGCTCAGCAAGACAGTGAGTTTTCCTCTCACTGTCACCCGGGACTTAGAAGACAGGGCCAGGGAGGGGTGTGACACTCACGCTGCAGCAGTGGATGGCCAGAAGCAGGAAAGGCAGCGGGCAGTCATTTCCCACCAGGGTTCGGAAAGCAGGTACATCCAAGCCAAAGTCCTACGGGACAAACGAGGGGCTGCCACGTTAGCCTTCCTTGGGCCCCTCTGTGAGTAAGGACCAAGCTCCAGGGAGCCCTCCTTTATTATGAGGCACCCATAGTGGAGGTTACCTCACCTCAGTACGGGGTAGGTAGTCAGGGTCCGCAGGTACTCGGGCGATGAGTTCACAGAGAACGATCCCAAAGGCGAAGACATCGGCCTGGAGGTAGGAGACCATGCCAGGAGGAGGAGTTGACAGTTGTCTTGTGTTGGAAGGGTGACCGTGAGGGGTAAGGGCGAAGGCTGGGGGTTCCTGAATATTTAGCAGGGTCGTCAGATGGGGCTCTGGGGGGACTGAGGCTCTTACCTTCTCGTCGTACAGCTCTCCCCGCAATACCTCTGGAGCCATCCAGTACGGGGAGCCCACCACAGCCAACGGCTCCTTCCGTGCCCCTTCCCTGCAGGGGCAGGTTGGTCAGAACCTCCTATTCAGACATCTCCTCCCCCAAGCAAAATGGGATGGGGCAAACCTCCTCTCCACCCACAGAAAATATCACTGGGGGCTTCACTCAGTATAGGGGACCCCTGGGAGGCTTGGGGTATAAGGGCATTCACCTCACCTATAAACAGGAATCTTTTCAGCCAGTCCAAAGTCACCCACAACAGCTGTGAAGCCTCCGTCTTCCCTTCGGACCAAACAGTTCTGACACACACACACATACACACACACATAAGCATCTCACCCATCACCTGCTCCCCGTGTCACTACGGCATTGCCGCGTCCTCCCCTCCCAGGTCTCCAATGCACTCCATTATTGCAGCACCATTCAGTTCTCAGTGTGATACTTAGTTCCTCAGATCACTACTGCCACCCCAACAGGATAACATATCTACTAGCCACATGCCAGTCACATCTTGACAGTCGCCTTAGCCAGCCTACCTTGGATGTGAGGTCCCGGTGAAACACACCTTTGGCGTGTAGGTACCGTAGGCCTTGGGCAATGTCCAGAGCTAGGTGGAGTCTGACTGGCCAGGAGAGGGGTTCCGGGGAGCTGAGCAGCTGCTCCAGGGTGCCCCCATTCATGTACTGGAACACAGGGGAAATAAAAGGGTGTGTGTGTGAATGCCTAGGCTTTGGTCAGAAGGCAGGTCACACTCTGAGGGCTCACAAAGGTGAGCCTGTGCTCTAAGGTTCCCGTTTATACGATAGGCTGCCCCGTCTCAAGGTGCGGCCACCTCAGCAAATGCATTTAAGTACAACCAGACATTCAATTCTTCTGTCACACCAGTTCTTGCTTTAGTCCACGTGTTGTGGCTCCTGTGTTGGGACACACACACACAGAAAAGATTTCCACACGGCACAAAGTTCTATGGGCCAGCGCTGTTCCCGGGGAGACGCAGAATGACTCCAGCTGAGGATTCTAGTATACGGTTTACCCAAAAGGAAGTTCAGGAAGCCTCTGGTTGGAGGAGGTCCTAAGGTGTCCCCCCCCCCCCCAAGAGGCTTCTTTTTAATTTCCCTGCAGACCCACCAAGCCCACTGACACTTTCACTTGGAGGTGTGGTGCCTTCCCTCCCGCTCTCCTGGCCTTACCTCTGTAAGAGCGTGCAGTTGCCCCTGGTGCACACAGACCCCCATGAACCTGAAAGATGGGAGAGGACAGAGGATAGCCTGAGCTCCACCACGTCTCCCGCCTTCCCTTTTCCCTCCTGCCCGGCAAGCTGTCCAGAGAAAGGCTAGGCCGTTCACCTGAGGATGTTAGGGTGCCGGAGCCGGTTCATCAGCTGCACCTCCCTTAGCGTGTTGCTCCGGTTACTGGGGAGCTTGTTCATCTTCAGCACCATGACTTGCCCCGACTGTCGGTGCCGAACCTAAGGGCGGCAAGGATCGGCAGGCTGGGTGGCTAGCCTTAAGCATGGGGATCTCTAACCCAGACTGTGATGCCCCTAAGTTCTAGCCTCCCCGTCCAAGGCTCGGTCCCGCCCCTCCGCCCTCTCCGCCGGTTCTTACCTTGTAGACCTCAGAGAAGAAACCGGCCCCGATCTTCTCTGCGCAGTCGAAATCGTCCACACGCGCCAGGCTGGACACGGCGCTGCGGAGGGCCCGGTAGGAGGAGGGCCGGCCCCGGCCAGGGCCTCCGCCTGTGCCCCCCGGCCCCTCCCCGGGAGCCTCTCCGGGCCCGGGGCCCCGCAGTGGGGGCCGTTCCCCAGCCATAGCCGGGCCCCCAGCCCGGGCCTGCTTCACATGGCCGGGTCCCCGGGACCCGGGCAGGCCGCGCTCGCCATGGGCGCCGGCCCAACCCGATCCCGGGTGCGGGGACTCCCGCCCGCAGGACTCCTGGAGGACCTGCCGAAGGTCCTGGGCCCGCCCCCGCCGCGCCGGCGAGCTGGGCCCGGGGGTGTGGGGGTGGGTGGGGGACGCCGCGGCTCTCCGCTCTTGCGCGGGGCCTGGGCCTGGGCCTGAGCCGGGCGGCGGCGGCGGCGGCGGCGGCGGCAGCGCTGCCGGGGCGCCGGCGGGCGGGCTCCCCGCGGGCGGAGGCGGGCGAGCGGGCGGCTGCTGCTGCTGCTGCTCCGCTTCGCCGCGGGGCTCAGGCTGCGCGGCCTGCCGGGGGCGGGGCTGGGCCCGGCCAGCGGTTAACTCCTTGGAGCCCGGGATGCCGCCCGGCCACGCCCCCTCAGGTACGCACGGGCACGTAGGCCGGGGCGTGAATTAACAGGAGGATTTACGGGTTGGCTGTGGGCGCGAAGCCGCCAGCGCCCTGGGCTCCAAGGATCACCGCGCTGCTCGCTTGGTTTGAGCCCCACCCACACTGCCCATTTTTTTAGGGTCTCCTGACCCTGGCACCCTACACCTCGAGGCTCGCTAACACCTGTCTTATCGGGCGGCCGTGGTACCTGGGGCTGTAAGGGGTCTCTGGCCGCAGCATCCCTGACCTGCCCGGACCCTTCCTCACTCCATGCCGGTTTCCCCTAAGTAAAAGTTCAGGTTCCAGTGGCCACCCTCTTACTTCTTTGTCCTAATGACCCTCTCTAAGAAGCCTGCACCTGCAAGGAAGCCCCTCCCTCCGTTAGATCCCGCCTCCTCAAAAGGCCGCTGCCCCCTCGGAGCCCGCTCTCTTTCAGGAGGACCTTCCCAGGGGATGGCAGCGCCACATCCGTGTGTACCCCAGAGCCCCTCTGTGCTGCAACCCCCCGCCTCCTCTTTATGTTCCTCTCACTTAAAAGAGACCTCTCAGAGTGTGACTCGGCTAGTCATTGTGACCCCTCCTCTCAAGATGATGACTCCTCCTCCTCCTGCTTTCGCTGCCGCCCAGCCCGCGGCGGTGTGACCCCTTTTCAGCAGGTTGCGCCCCGGATCGCGTAGACGCGACTCTGCCCGCCCCCCCAGCACCCCACCCCCAGGCCAGAGGAGGAGGTGCGCAGGCCTCTACAGCGGTTGGGAGCCTCTGAGTGCGCACGCCCCGTCTCGGGACGTGGCCGTCGCTGTTTTCCCGACGTTTCCGGCTCGGCCGCTGACTCCTCCCCCTCAAGGTCGTCTGTGATGCGGCCAATCAGCGCCAGGGGTTGCGTGACGTCACTGGATCCCGACCGAGGTCTTGCGGGCACCCGTGAGCCTGCTGCCACCTCGCGGCGGGATCGGGGCGAGGCCGGCTGAGCGTGCGAGGCGGTCTCGAGTGGCGAGAAAGACAGTGAGTTGTGGTGCACCGTATAAGGGAAAGAATCATACAGGTTTGGAGAGAGAAGAGTGAAGAGTCATGTACAGTCGTTCTAGAAACAGTGGAGTAGGCCAGTGCGTGTCCATTTTCCCAGGGACTTTGGTCTCAGCAAAACATATCCATCACATCAAGAGTTAGCACTGAGAACCCATTTGTGATATTTTGGGTAGAGATTGAAACAGGGTCTTGCTCAGTAGCCCATGCTGGCTTTGTATTTGTGCCGCTCCTGTGGTGGGTTCACAAGTATGTGCTACCTACGCCTGGAAAGATTTTTAAAAAGATTTATTTATTTAATGTAATGGGTACTCTGTCTCCATGTACACCTGCAGGCCAGAAGAGGGCATCAGATCACATTATAGATGGTTATGAGCCACCATGTGGTTGCTGGGAACAGAACTCAGGACCCCTGGAAGTGCAGCCAGTGCTCTTAACCGCTGAGTCATCCTTTCCAGCTCCGGGAATTTGTTTTCTATAGCTTGTGCAAGGTCTATAGACACTTGAAATTTGTGCCTATAGAATAATTAGCCTCGTCATAGTAAGCTTAACTGACCCTGGATTCTGGCCCATTCATATTTGAGGGAGGAGAAGGCCGTGTGGTGGTTGCATCTGCTGGGGGGACGAAAGGCTGAACTAAGATACAACTAATAAAAGAGTGGAGGGAATGTTAACTTGCTTGGGAGGTACAACAGGAAATCCCGTGAGTGTGTGTGTGTGTGTGTGTGTGTGTGTGTGTGTGTGTGTGTAGTGTAGCAGCCAGGTTCATCGTTAGGTTTCTAGCTTACTGGATATTCATGTGTACACACACACACACACACACACACACCTGCTTTCAGATACTTTCTATACCTGTGACTGTCCAGGGAATAATTCCTGGCCAATCTTGTTTCATGCATATGTCTGCCCAAGGCCCTCAGATATTTGGTGAATATCTATAGCTTTCTTTTATCAATAAGTATTTCAGTGTATTACTGATCTTAAAAAGGATTCTTCATTAAAACAAAATAACAGTGTCATTGTTGTGCCTCTAAAAACTAACAATAGGGCTGGCAAGATGGTTCAAGGGTACTGTTTGCTTCAAGAACGTGATGGCCTGACTCTGAAGCCAGGAGTGCAGGCAACGGTGGAAACAGAATCAACTGCACAGACTTGCCCTCCAACCTTCACACACGCGTCCTGACATGTGCCTTCTCACACAATACAAACACACACTAATACAAAATAAAATTAAAGAACAATAATGAAAGTCAGATAAATACCCATAATCCCAATACTCAGGAGGTGGAGGGGTGGGGGACCATGAGTTTGAGGCCAGTCTAGGTACATAGCAAGAGCTTATTTTAAAAATCAAGCCAAATCAAACCAAATAATTTCTTAATGTCAAGCATTAGTTCACATTTTTTTTTTGAGACAGGATTTTTCTGTGTAGCCTTGAATGTCCTGGACTCACTTTTTAGACCAGGCTGGCCTCGAACTCACAAGGATCCACTGTCTGCTCTTCCATAGGTCCTGAGTTCAATTCTCAGCAACCCCATGGTGGTTCATAACCATCTATAATGAGATCTGATGCCCTCTTGTGGCAGGCAGGGATACATGCAGGCAGAACATTGTATACATGATAAAGAAATACATCTTTTAAAAAAAATAATAGGATAATGCCAACATTTGGAAGATGGAGGCGGGGAAAATCAGTAATTCAAGGCCATTTTCAGCTACTTAGAGAGTTTGAGGCCAGACTGAGCTATCTTAAGCAAAACAAACAAAACAAATCAGTGGGTACAAAAAAAAATTTTTTTTTAAAGGACAAAATCTATGTAGCTAGGCCGGCCTTGCACTTAAAGATCGGCCTGCCTCTGCCTTTTGAATGCTGGGACTAAAGATGTGTGCCACACATGGGCTGGAGAGTTGGCTTAGTGGTTAAGAGCACTGCCTGCTCTTCCAAAGGACCCAGGTTCAATTCCCAGCAACCACATGGCAGCTTACAACTGTCTGTAACTCCAAGATCTGACACCCTCACACAAATGCACATAAGTTAAAATTAAATAAAAGATGTGTGCCACAACTGCCTGGCACAAAAAACTTGATTCCTCTTTTAGTGCCAACTTTCCTCTAAGTGTTTCCCCATCTCAGTAAATCCTATTAAATACTCAGGTGAAGAAACTGAGCTAACCCTGTCTCTTCTTTCTGTGTGCCCAGCTCCTCAGCAAACACTGGACGAGGCACCTCTGAAATATTTGTGCAACACAAGCACTTGAGACGTGCCAGCTACCTCTGACTCAGTGTTCCACATATGTCTCTCTTGCCTGGGCTCTTGAAGTAGCCTCTTTTTTTAGGTCTGCGTGTTAATTAGTGCCTTGGCTCTTTCGTACTTTAGTCTCTACAACAGTGCTTGTCAACCTTCCTGATGCTGTGACCCTTTTATACAGCTCCTCAAGCTGTGGTGAGCCCCAAACATAAAATTATTTAGTTGCTACTTCATAACTAATTTTGCTACTGTTATGAATTGTAATGTAAATCTCTGTTTTTGGATGGTCTTAGGCAGCCCCTGGGAAAGGGTTGTTTGACCCCCAAAGTGTCCCAACACACAGGTTGGGAACCACTCTTCTACAAAGAGGGTTTTGTTGTTGAATGTTTGTTTTCACTTCTAGGACTCCAACCCAGGGCTACACCGGACGCCCCCAGAACATTCTTTTTAAAATATTAAGTCAGCAAGGCAGTCGTGGCGCATGCCTTGAATCCCAGCACTCGGGAGGCAGAGGCAGGCAGATCGTTGTGAGTTCCAGGACAGCCAAGGCTACACAGAGAAACCCTGTCTCGAAAACAAACAAACAAACAAAAAATTAAGTCTGACCATTTTACCTGTGTGTGCAAAGCCTGCACTCAAAATCAAGTTAAGATATTTTCTATAGTCTTCTTTCCTTCTAATATTTACATATTTGACTCCCAATTTCTTGCCTAAGAGCTTCAGTGTAACATATGAGACAGTGGTGGTGGACAGTAAATAGTCTCCCTTGCTGCCAGCTTTCTTTTAAATTTATTTATTTTTACTTTATAGGTGTCTATAGGTTCTGCCTGTACATATGTCTATGTGAGCATGTCAGGTCCCCTGGAACTGGAGTTACAGACAGTTGTGAGCTGCCATGTGGGTGCTGGGAATTGAGCCCAGGTCCTTTGGAAGAACAGTCAGTGCTCTTAACTGCTGAGCCATCTCTCAGCCCCCTCCTGGCATTTTTTTTTTTAAAGAAGTGGTCTCAGCCGGGCGGTGGTGGCGCACGCCTATAATCCCAGCACTCGGGAGGCAGAGGCAGGTAGATCTCTGTGAGTTCCAGGCCAGCCTGGTCTACACAGCAAGTCCAGGACGGCCAAGGTTAAACTGAGAAATCCTGTCTCAAAAAAAGAAAAAAAAGTGATCTCACTCTATAGTCCAGGCTATGTAAAACTCACAGCAAGCCTCCTGTGTCAGCCTCCTGGGTGATGGGATAATAGGGTTTTGATCCTTCGGGTTTTATTATTATTATTATTCATTTATTTTTGAGACAGGGTTTCTCTGTGTAGTCACACAGAGACTCTTCTCCAGTGCCCATTGATAGATTAAATTTTTGAATTCACCCCTGGAAGAGGTAGAACTGTGCAAGGTGGGGCCTGTTTGGAAGCGATCGCTGATTCCTTGTCTGGGCCCCTTTCTGTCAGCAGCTGTACTCTGGCTGAGCTGTGCTTAAGATGTGGGCTGCTAGATGGGCTGAGATCTGTGAAACCATGAACAAAAGAAATCCTTCCTTGGGCTGGAGAGATGGCTCAGTGGTCTTCCAGAGGTCCTGAGTTCAAGTCCCAGCAAGCACATGGTGGCTCACAACCATCCACACTGGGATCTGATTGCCTCTTCTCTTGTGTGCATAAAGATGGAACACTCATATACATGAATAAATAAATCTTAAAAAAAAAAGAAAGAAAAAGAAATCTTTCCTCGGTTACGGTATTTCTCCCAGGTATTTGGGGCAAGAAGCGTCTGTGTGTAGCTGCCTTTGGTGTTTCTGGCTCAAATCATGCCTGCCCAGACTCCAGTGATCCAAGTTAAGTTCTATTTAAACAGTCTGTTTTGACTTTATATATAGGTGGTAGTACAGAGAGCATTTTCCTAAACAATGATACACAAGGTAACTTTCTAATATTAAATCCACATGGCACTTACAGGTGAGGATAGCCCTATGTGGTAGGCAGATGGCTGAGGTACCTATTTAATACATCAAAGCCGACGCTGGCAGCCAGGCTCTCCCTGCATCCCTCAGTCCCTACTTGTTACAGGGTTCTCTGGTCTGGCCTGCCCCACCCTACTCTCCAGTCTGGGAGGGGGGAGGGGCTGGGCTGCTCTTCTCTGTACAATCCAACCATTTTGGTTACCGGTTCTCTTTGTCTCTTTGGGTCTCCTGGGTGTTGCCCCTGTTTCCTGTCTTTGCCCTTCTCCCTGGGACCACCCTGGACTCTCTCAGATGCCCCTGCCTTTGACTGTGCCCTCCTGAGTATTTATGGTAAATATTTTCCTCCACCATACTTAGGGTAAGTCATGTTTCTTACATTTCCTTTTTATTTCTTTTCTTTTTGAAGATTTATTTATTATGTATACGAGTGTTCTGCCTGTGCGTGTGCCTGAGTACCAGAAGAGGGCTCCCAGACCTCATTGTAGATGGTTGTGAGCCACAATGTGGTTGCTGGAATTGAACTCAGGACCTTTGGAAAAGCAGACAGTGCTTAAAAAAAAAAAAACCGCATTGGCTGACCTTGAACTTGCTACATACTTAAAGATGATCACAAACTCCCGATTCTATCAACCCTATCTCCTAACTCCTGGAATTATGCCCTAGTATCCATTATTTTTAAACATTTTTCCTTTTAATGGTTTATTTATTTTTGTTTTATGTGCATTGGCGTTTTGCCTGTACGTATGTTTGTGTGAGGGTGTAGGATCCTCTGGAGCTGGAGTTACAGACAGTTGTGAGCTTCCCTGTGGTTGCTGGAAATTGAACTCTGGACCTCTGGAAGAGTAGCTAGTGCTCTTAACCACTGAGCCATCTCTCCAGCCTCTACTTTTTTTTTTTTAACTAATAAATATTCTGTATGTAATCTTTTGGAGTTTAATCTTTTCACTTTTTGTTTCGATTTTGGTAGAATTTTTTTCATGGTCTTCTGATTTTATATTTTTATTGGGTTTGGGTGGAGGGAGGATTAATGGCTTAATTCTGTAGCCCAGGCTGGCTCTGAACTCTTGGCAGTCTTTCCTTACTCTCCAGGGGGTCGGGATTACAAGTGAGCCACCATGCCCTGTCTTGTTTTTGTTTTTGTTTTTTGTTGTTTTGAGACAGGGTTTCTCTACATAGCCTTGGCTGTCCTGGACTCACTTTGTAGACCAGGCTGGCCTCGAATTCACAGCGATCCACCTGCCTCTGCCTCCCGAGTGCTGGGATTGTGCCACCACGCCTGGCACCACCATACCCTGCTTATACTCTCCTTCTAGAGATACGTGCTTGTGAGGGGTGACCTAGCAGTCAAGTGACTGCCCTGTGATTCGATTCACGTGAAACTTAGAGCAACTCCTGGACAGGATCAGGGGAGGACGGAGAGCTGTGACGGCAATCTGACCCAGCAGGTTGGGTGGCGTGGGCAAGCTGCTGCTGCTGTGGCTGCTGCTGCTGCTGCTGCTTTCCTAACAGGACCTTCATTTTGTAGGTGGGCAGCCACACCCAACTCTGAGCACTGGGTACAGCAGCTCCCTGGAGTAGTGTTTGGCAGTGACCCCCAAGGAGAGAGGCAGTGAGAGTTCTGCTAGACGGTCACTATTTTCCCAGGTTAGAATACACTTTAAGGGCTTAGAAACATTCTTTACACAGAGACGGAATACTAAGGCTATCACACTCACTAGAGCATGCTTTCCCACATAAATAACATAAATCTAAACAAAGTCTAATTTTTTTTATGTAGCCCAGGCTAACTTCAAACTCCCTATGCAGTTAAGATAACTTTGACCTGACCCCTGACACGTCCCCCCCCCCATCATCTCCCCAGTGCTGTGATTATGGGGTGGGAGTTGGTACCACATACAATGAATACAAATATATGGGGACTAGACTTGGGGCCTAACGCATGAAAGGCAGGTGCTCGCCAACTGAGCTGTGTCTCCAGCGCCTACCCTGTTGCTTAATTTACACGGTCTGTTTCTAATTACAAATCTTGTAGTGCCAGGGACATAGCCAGGGCCTTGTGTGTACAAGGAAAGTGACCTGCCACTGAGCCACTCTGCTTAATCGTGTGGTTTCACTTTCACTTGCTCCCTGACTCTAGCTGCTGCCGTCTCTTCTGCAGAACAGCCTTGTCTCTAGCCAGATTTGGTGGCCCATGCCTATAACCACAACTCAGGAAGTGGAGGCAAGAGGACCAGAAGTTCAAGGTCATCCACAACTACATAGCGAGTGTGAGGCTAGCCTGGGCTACCGGAGACTGTCTTCAGCTACTCTCTCCCCAGCCCCTGAGGAAAGAACACCCATTTCTAACCCTCAGCTTTGAATTCTAACCTTTCCAGTTTTCAGTTTCCCCCATATCTGTGATTGCCCCTGCGTCTTCCCACCCCGACCCCCATTTCCGTAAAACATTATGGGTTGTTGTTAAGTTGGCAACTTAGCACAAAACAGACACTGAGCACCTGTGTGCATCATGATGCTACTTTATGAAGTACTAACTCCACCTTCCCGTGTTACAGTCAAGAAAACTGAGGTGCACGGTCAGTGCCAAGTGACATTAAAATCTGGGCTAGCTGTTTGTTTTGAGACAGGGTCTCACCATGTGGCCCAGCAGACAGTCCTCCTGTCTCCCCTTCCTAAGTGCTAGCGTTAGAGCGTGCCACCATCTGTAGCTTTGAGCCTGTTTAGTTTTCAAAGTCTTTAACTAATGATGCTTTTGGAAATTCAGCCTGGGGAGCCACTTCTTTCACTCACCTCAGCAAGGCCCTTGACCCTCCGAGACTTAGTAAGCTCAGGTATTTTAATCTTCCCCACTGTAGTTTGTAAAAGTTGGGACCAAAGGAAGTTAAGGTACTTGCTCTAAGAAGTTGAGGCCCTCAGCAGTCAAAGCCTGCCTGGCTTCAGGCCCCAGTTCCTGTCTGGAGATTAAAAAAAAAAAAATTATTTGTGAGGCTGGAGAGATGGTTCAGAGGTTAAGAGCACTGGCTGCCTGCTCTTCCAAAGGTCCCGAGTTCAATTCCCAGCAACCATGGTGACTCACAGCCATTTATAATGAGTGTCTGGTGCCCTCTTCTGGCGTGCAGATGTACATGCAGGCAGAACACTGTATACATTTGTGCCCTTGGGCATGCCCCTTGGGTGGCAGAGGACTTATCTAGCTCCAGCACATTTGTATACGTTAATCTGGGCTTCAGAGAAGACATAAGCGGTGTCATCTGCAGGTGTGAGTGGCTCAGACTTACCCAAGGGCTTGTGGAACTTCCATATAGGGCATTCTGCCATCTGGGGGGCGGGGCTGAGCCGAGCTAGGCATGATTCAGATCATAGTAGCCATCCAGGAAATAATCCTTGTATTAATGCAACTTATTTTAATAACCATGCCTAGAATCTCTAGGGCTGCCCTGTCCTCTACCCTGTTCTCTCCCCTCTGGGCTACCTCAGCTCTCCTGGAAGCCGCTTTCTGTGGAACTCCAGCTCTTTCCTCAGCCTCCCAGGGCACCACGGCCCTCGCTCTTCAGCCAGGAAGGGCCTTAAGACGGGAATCTTCTGAGATAGAGCCAAATGGCAGCCCTACAGGTCTCACCGCCTCACCTCCCACCTACAGGCTTTCTTGGGATGGAGTCTGGTAGCTGTTCCCCTCAGCCTCTGCCCTGCCCCAAGTGACAGGACAGCATTGGCCCTAGGGCTGACCCAGAAGTCGGCTACTTTCTAGCTCTGTGGGCGTTACCCTAGCAACCCCCCTCCCCCCGGTCCCCCCTCCCGACGCCAGCAGCTGCCTTCTCCACCCTCAGCCCGCCCCCTTCCTCTGGCCCCATAACCTTGGACACAGTACACACAGCCAAGGCGGGCTGGCCCAGAGTGCCTTCTTGGTACTGCTAGGGTTCTCACGGCTATGGTCAACAACACCTTCATCCGGGGCTTAGCCCGCGCAATCGCATTATATTCCAGGGTAAGACTTCTCAGAGCGCTCTCCTGCTTGCTTCTGGGAATTGAGGCTTGGGGTGAGAGGAGTTGGGTCACTTAGACGCTGGGGTCAGGTTGACATCTCGGTTTGAGAACTGGGGTATCTGTGGCGTACGGGACGGGGAATCGAGAAGATACAACAGCTGGGTCCAACAAAGCTCTGCTGCCTTCTCCACGGAGACAGGGTGAAAGCAGGGAGGGCTGGAAACCCACGCTGGGATGTGGTTGCTTCAGCCATTAAATGCTTAATTACCCAACATGCACAGAGCTTTAGTTCAGTCCTTAGTAGGTAAAAGAAAGAGACAAACAAGCCGGGCAGTGGTGGCGCATGCCTTATAATCCCAGCACTCGGGAGGCAGAGGCAGGCGGATCGCTGTGAGTTCGAGGCCAGCCTGGTCTACAAAGCAAGTCCAGGACAGGCAAGTCTACACAGAGATACCCTGTCTTGAAAAACAAACAAACAAACAAACAAATAAATAAATAAATAAATTGACCTACACACTCAAATTGGGGGTAAGGGGTAAGAGGTGGTTGGCACCTGCCTCATCCCAGCATGGGGTGGCGTGGAGAAGGATCAAAAGGTGTTTGGTCAGTCTAGGCTACAGAGACCCTGTCTAAAAAGAAACAAAGTAGGGGGAAAAGCACTTGCTGCAAGCACACACCAAGAGCAGGGCTCTGCTGCCGCCTCCCTGTAAGGATGGTGGTGGTAGGGGTCAGTCCAGGAGCTAAGGGGTGGACCCTGTGCCTCAGGTACACTGGACACTGCCCACTGCTCCGGCTCAGCATGGGCCAGACCTACGGGCAGGTGACTGGTCAGCTGCTTCGAGGCCCTCCTGGCCTGGCCTGGCCTCCTGCCACCGCACGCTTCTGCCTCCCATCCAGTCGTCTCCCAGATCCCCTGTGACCTCCGGGGGCAGGCTACCTCCCAGGCGTGGGCACGAACGGCTCAGCTCCGGCGCAATCCCTGGGTACACTGGTGTGTATGGTGGCCTGAACGGGTGGTCCCCTTATCAGAGCTTGTGGCCTGAACTAACACGTCTTTCTCTGTGTTAGGTTTTATACCACAGGCGCAGTTCGCTTTTGCCAAGAATTGCAGCCAGGTTTGGGCTGAAGCTATGGATGTCTTTACACAAAGGCACAGGGAGCAAGCGGGTCCTGAACCGCCGAAGGAGGCCGAGGGAGAGGAAGAGGCGGAGAAAGACCAAGGGGAGGAGGCAGAGGAGGAGGCGGAGCTGAAGCAGAAGGTGGGGCAGGTGAGAGGAGGAGCCCAGGCTAGTGGGGTGGGGGTAAGGTTGGGGGCGGGCATTTGTGCTTAGGCCTGGGAACCCGTGGGGAACCGGGGCTCCCCAGAGAGAGCATGGGCTTGGTTCCTTCGTGGGAGCCTGAACTGACTCCTTTTTCTTCATCGACTTCTCTCACAAGGCTTCCCCCTACTCCATGGATGACACAGATCCCCACAAGTTCTTCATGTCAGGTGAAGGAGAGTGGGGAGTGACCAGAGGGAAGGGGAGACCCGAGATGTCTTGACTCAGCACCCTTCCCTCTCACCTCCTCCCCCGCCCCCGCCCCCTCCCCCGCAGGCTTCACTGGCTATGTGCCCCGAGCTCGCTTCCTCTTTGGCTCGGCTTCCCTGTGCTCACCAACCAGGCGCTGCAGGAATTTGGCAGACGCGTTCTCGGGGCAGGGTGCGGGAAGGACACCAAACCTTTTCTCCCACCTCCCAGGCCTAACTTTCAGAACCTGGGGCTTCTACCCACTATGGAGGCTACGTGCCTGGTGAGGAGAGTCTCTGAGGGGCTTTGGGAGCTGCGGTGTGTGGGTGAAGGTGGGGTGTTTTGGGGCGGGTACCGGAGCAAAGAAAGATGTCAGAGCCTGTGGTTTAGCTTTAGAGAGGAAACTGAGGCAGATCACAGAGGGGAGTCGGGAGCAGATTTTTAGAGGGCAGTTTGGCGAGTCTACGCGGCTGTCTGAGAATTAAGTGGATTTCTCATGCCCCTGGCTACACAGACACTGTCTTGGCCACACAGGATATAAGTTCCAATTTGGCGGTACATTTGGACACCTCACCCATGATGCTCTGGGCCTCAGCACCACGACTCAGAAACAGGTCCTGGCTTAAGCACCTGGATTTCAAGCTCTCCCTGTTCATTTTACGCCAGAGATCCTTTTGGGAAGGAAGGGAGGAGGCCGGTGGGGGAGGGGCACAAAGAAAATGGTTTGGAGGCTGAGCACCTTTTTATTAATAGGTGTAATAAATAAATAAATAAATAAATACATAAACAGAAGCCTGGGCTCCTCCTCCCTACTCAGGACCAGGCACTAGTCACGGCCTATTTACAGCATGGGTGGGGGGCGGGGCTTAAGACTGCCCCAATACTGTTATCCGTCCTCATTATCAGCCTAGTGAGCCTTCAAGTGTGACCTCTGACCACACCTCTCCTGTCTACACCCATGGGTGTGTTGGCCCAGATGGGCCAGGAAAAAAAATCTTGGCAGCCCAGCACTGTGTCCCTCCTCTCTTTTCCCGGGTGGAGGTCTGGACAAAGTCGCTGGGACCGTTGAGGAGGAGTCATTAATACTGAGCACAGCACGGGTACATGTTACCCCAGCTCTCAGTCTACGTTTTGTAGCCAAGCCTAAGGGCTCGGGAAGGGCTCTCAGGCTCGGGGGGGATACGAGGGTCCCTGAGGCCACCAGCATGCACAAGGCCTCAGTTTTGGCTGCTTCCAGGAGGTGAACTTGGAGTTGGGGTCAGTGTCACATAAGCCAGAGGTACCAAGCCAGTGTCGGGTCCGCGGCTGCAGCGCAGCCAGTCTCCTCCGGCTGGTCCAGCAACCCGTAGGATATCTCCTTTGTGGAAGCTCAGTTGCCCAGGGCCTGTGGCCAGGTGGTGGCACAAAGCCTGCACCTCGCTGGAGAAACAAGTGGAGGTCAGAGAACCCTATAGAAAGCCAGTCTAGTACCCCAATATTCAGCTCCCCCCCCCCCCCGGCAGGGCAGTACCATGGAGGCTTGGAGGGCGGGGCTGGAGAGTGTGACTCTTGCGAGGTCTCCCTGGGCTCGGGCTCCCGGCGGGCCCCCATCTGTGCTACGAGCTGGAATACAGATTTGTCCAGGCTCAGCCAGTCCGAAGGCAGCCTAGGGGAGAGCAGACAGTCTGGTTCTGTGTCTTGATTGACACCGGGCTGGCCACACCACCGGCTGTCTGTAGCAGTGGTGGCTCTCACCTGTTTGTGGGCCGGGCTTCCCGACGAGCCTTTCGAGAACCAAAGAGATGTCCCCACTTGATGCCCCCAGACGAAGGCTCAGCGGTCCCTTCCTCGCTTTCCGTAGGTGGGGCAACAGGCCCTTCCCTCTCTCTGCTCCGCCTCAGCTCAGCTAGCACAGAGTCTGGGGGGCTCCCCATCCAGAAAGGCCAGCCCCTTTCTTGGCCAAGGCCCTCCTCAGGGGCGGGGCATGCCTCAGCCCCCTCTACTACACCTTCCCGAGGAGGTGGAGCCTGAGGAGGCGCCCCACTGCCTACTCCTTTCTTTTTCTCACCGCCACTGCTGCTACTGCGAGGGAATCTAGGGCCCTCTGTAGCTCCTTCGATGTAGACCTGGGAGCTCTGCATGAGCTGGTACCACCAGCCAGCCTGACCGCCGCCGCGGGCCCACCTGCCGTGCTCCGAGCTACCCCCCACCACAGCCACCTCTTCCGTGTCTTCCTCATCCTCTTCTCCACCTTCGGAGGCGCCCACCCCCTTCACCCGTTCCCCTGGGGCCGCCCTGTCCATGTCTCCAGGGCCCTCCTGGCCTCGGGCCCTGGCCAACTGCAGTGTTGAGTGCGCAGAGAGCAGCAGGTCCTGGGACACGCGCAGCAGTTCCTTGTGGTGCCGCTGCTGCTGCCCGCTCTGCAGGAGCCGGTGCTGGAACAGCAGGTCGAGGCTGAAGGGCAGCAGAGCTAAGGGCTGTAGTAGCAGTAGCAGCTCCTCAAAGAGGCCAGGGCACACCGTGTGAGCGGCTCGCAGGAAGCCCCAGGGCTGGTAGTGGGTCTGGATGATATCTAGGAAAAGAGGGAGATTCACACACAGGGGTGCAATCTGGACTGAGGACAGCGAGAAGCAACCTGTGCTAGCTAGCTTCTGCAGGCACCTGCAACCCGCGCTAACCTCTGCGGGCACCTGCAGCCCGCGCTAACCACTGCAGGCACCTGCACCAGCTGTGTATTCCTGCTTCAGTCCTCACAAAGCCTGCTGCAGCCTATAATGCAGACATTCCAGCACCTGAAATGGCTGCTCCCAGTCTGGAGAGAAATGCTGGGGTTGCTAGACTGCTTAAGAATGCTGCTGCCTCCAAGGTTCTAAGTCGAGGAGAAGCAGGGGGGAGGGGGGAGGTCTCGAGCACAAACTCTGGAGAGTCTGGGTGGTCCTCCACCCCACCTCCTGTACTGAGTTGCTAAGGCAGAGCAGGCTGTGGGCATTACCTTCATGGTTATATAGATGATTGAACCAGAACTCCAGGGACCGGATGCTGTAGAGAGACAGGTGAGAGAGTTAGGTCTCGTGGATACAGCCGGATAATGAGGCACAGAGGAGACGGGTGCATCAGGGCAGAGACAGGGAGGAAACACAGTTGAACATATATAGTGGGTGCTGCCTGGCTCACCCCACAACGTAATTCTGGAAAGTCGATGAGGATGTGGGAGGGGGTGTGAGCACGAGACCCCACGAGATGGTCATTTCAGTCATTTCTCCTTGGGATGGGGACAGGCTGCTGGGGAGATGCCTGGGTGGCTACTACTACTGCTGTGTGCTACTATGACATGCGTTCCCCGGTGAGTTTGGCTCTGGTGTGGGGTCTAGAAGCAGAGTGAGGCCGAGAAGCTCACACAGGGCAGAGCCCGAACGCGGAGAAACCCAGCTGGTTTCCACAGTGGGCCAGGCCACGGGCTCGTGAACGTTGACGTGCTTGCTGGTGGGACGCATCAAAGGGCAGTGGGTGGCAAGATGCTGCAGCTAGGTGGGTGAAGGGACCCCAAGACCATTCATAGACACTGCGGGTGTCCCCTTGTCTCATTCCAGGCAGCCAGCCCCTCAGAGGGAGCAGAGCTGAGGTGGGCACTTACTTGAGCAGGCCGAGGATGAAGGCGTTGAAGCGCATGGTGTGGCTGGTGAGTTCCGGGAACTGGCTGACTTTGTTGTAGAGGCCGTGCAAGACCTTCGTGGATGGGCCTGGAATAAGATGTGTGTGTGGGGGGGAGGGCGGTCACATTTCTCTCATTTCTGGAACCCTAGATTCAGTCTGGGGTCCAGCATTGCAGTCTGGTACCTACCTAGCTGTGTGGAAGCCTCCACAACGCTCCAAGGAGTGTTTTTACGCTGGCCGATGATGACGTCTAGCACGAAGGCCTTGAGCCCATCCTCCAGCACGGCTTGCACAGCAGGACACAAGTACTTTACAACCAGGTGGCCTACGTTGGGGCTCACGGAACTGTTTCCTAGCTTTGCCTGCAGACACACAGGGCAGCCCTGAGAAACCCGACTGTGCTCTCACTTGGTGAGCTCTCCCGCTCGCCGCCCCGCCCCGCCCCCGGCCATTTCCATCCCCGAGTTCCATCCAACTCTGGGCTCTGGGTTCAAGAGAAGCAAGGGAGGGAGACAGCACACAAAAGCCAAGCCTGCAGGGCGCAGCTCGGCTCTTTACAGTTGTGGCCTACCTTGATGCCAGGGTCCCGGCTCGTGCCAAAATGGGCCACAATAAGATCCACAGCAGTGTTGACAGCTTTTACCAGCCCTATGAGGAAGACGTTGATGTGACAGGGCCCTCTTGTGAGACGCTAGCCCACCCACTGGAGGCCAACCCCGTGGTGGGGAAGAGGGAGCTGTCCCACACTCACTCTTGTCCCCACCTGTCCAAGTGTCTCATTGCCCTTTCATTCTTAGACGTGGCTGCTGCTCTCTTCACGGAGGGTTCTTCCCTCTGACTGTTGTGTTTAATGCGGCTCTATAAGCAACTCCCTTCTCTTCCTTTGCGAGCTCCCGCTGCTTGGCCCGCACTTACGCTTGCTTGTTTTACCAACATCTCCCCGAAGCTGTTCACAGGGCCACTGGCCACCAATCTGCTGAGGGGCATGTCCCTGCCAGTCTTTGTCTTCCCAGCTGTTGCCACTATGCTCACCCAAAGTGGCTTCAAGTACAATCTTCAAGCAGAGCACTTGGGGACCTTTAGTTTTTTCCTTCTGTTTGGATTTTTTGGGATGGTCTCACTATGTAGCCCAGGCTGGCCTGAAATTCACAGAGATCTACCTGCCTCTGCCTCCTAAGTATTGGTATTAGAGTTGTTTGCCACTGTGTGCCTAGTAAAGCTTTTTTTGTTTGCTTTTTGGTTTTTGTTGTTGTTGTTGTTGTTGTTTTTTGAGACAGGGTTTCTCTGTGTAGCCTTGGCTGTCCTGAACTCACTCTGTAGACCAGGCTGGCCTTGAACTCACAGTGATCTGCCTGCCTCTGCCTCCCAAGTGCTGGGATTAAAGGCGTGTGCCACCAAGCCCAGTGTTTTGTTGTTTTTTGAAGACAGGGTCTCACTATGTAGCCTTGGCTGTCCTAGCACTGACCAGGTAGACCAGGCTGGCCTCAAACTCAGAGTTCTAGCTGCTCTGCCTCCCAAGTGCTAGGATTGAAGGAGTGCACCACCATGCCAAGACCCAATGAAAACATTTTTAAAAATTATGTATCAGTCTCTCTCACTGTACTGACTGTGCTGAGCGGAGGGGGCTGGAGCCTGGTTCTTAGGTTCCTGGTCCACACCCCTTGCTCACTCACACACCACACAGAAATGACACTACACCTCTTGCCCCGTCCCTGGGCCAGGCTGGGCACTGCCAGGTACCTTTTTTCTGCATTACATCGATGGAGATGGCCTCCGCACTGCCGTCTGGGGACAGACAGAACTCGGCCGGAGGCTTCTCGGTTAAGGAAAAGGGGTCCTGGAGGTCAGGGCAGGTCAGAGATAATGGCTTGGTGACCTGACCTGGAAAGGAGAGAGAAAAACAGAAACACGCTGAGAAGCTCTTCTCAAGCGGTCCTGGCTCAGCTGAGTGCCCTCTAAGGCTAGCTGTCCCCTCCCCCGCCCCTTCCCAGCTTGCCCTTGGGTATACCCGGGACCCTGGCCACACACCACTCAGGCGGCAATTCAGATGGCTGGCGGTGCCAAAAGAACCGGGGAACTCAAAGATGGGGTTTCTGCGGGCCAGCCGAGCTTCCTGTGGCCTCCGATCTAGGCTCCCTGACAAACCAGGGGGCCCTAATGGGTTCTTCCTCCTGTATTCTCGCCACTTGAGAGCTTGAGGGGACAGGTGGTTGGCTGGAAGCAGAAGAGGATGAGTTAAGAGGAGGCAGCGCGTCACACGCACCCGGCGGCCGGGCCCGAGTCAAATGCTAGGGTTAGGAAGACGTGTTAACCGGCTACAGATGCTGTGGACATGACTGTCCTCCCCCCTCCCCTGCCCCACCCCCGTTTCCCCCCAACTAAGAGCATAAGAGGCCATCCAAAGGAGAGGTAGGATTGCTTGGGCCACTGGTGAAGCCCGTACCATTGTTGGGCCTGGAGGCCATGCTGCCCTCACCACCTCCTCGAGCCAGGCTCTCTGCCCTGGCAAAGCCGGATCTCCAGGATCCCAGAGGTGGCAAGCTTCCTGTGCCATGGAGTCGGTACTCGGCCAAGGCCGGAATCTTCTGGTCCCCCTCCTGTGGCTTCTGGGAGGTGGCGTGCCGCACAGTTGGAGGGCAGGCGCGGCCCCGTGCGGGTAGGCCTCCTGCTGCTGTGGCCTGTTCTGGAGGAGGGGAGCAGGAGGTGGAGGCAGATGAGTCAGTGCTCGGCCCAAAGGGGCCGCCACTCCGGATCGGCGAGTAGCTTCCCAGGGGCGACGGCCTTGAGGTCTCTGGCTCAGGCCCAGCTCTTCTGGCACCTCGGCTGGCGGTCTGGGGTGGGAATGCCTGCGGCTCTCCTGAGGAAGCTGGGCCAGGGCCTTGCGCAGTGGAGATAGCTAGCGGGGCAGGCTGCTGTGTGCGGCCGCAGCCCGAGAGGCTGTAGAGCTGGGAGAGGCTGTGGAGGGCGCGGGCCTTGGCCAGCTGCTTCGGGAAGTGATGCTGGAACACGAAAGGCTGGATAGGCAGCGTGGTTGGCCTCTGCTCCTTGCTGTAGCGAAGGACCGGTCGGCTCTCAGTGCCACCCCCTGCAGCAACAGGGATGGAGGAGAACTGAGACAGAGAGACCCCGGAACCCACGGGAGAGGGAAAACCAAGCAGAACTAGGAGTTGGGAACCAACGGGGAATGATGGGCGGGCCTGGGCTACAGGAGCCGAACAGGGGCACGGATGGTCCACCTTTGGGGAGGGGACACTGCGCCCCCTTGTGAACCTGTCCTGTGCTTTGTGATCCGGACTGCCTTTGTCCTCTCCACCAAGGAGGTAAGGTGTGTGTGAAGGCTCGGGGCTTGCCTCACACTGAGTGCATTCTCCCTGGCAAAGGCAGCTGTTACTCCCGAGCCCACAGAACTAGGCTCACCATCTTAACCATCCTGCTGTGGGGCTTTGCTTCCATTTTAAATGGAAACGGCCTTGCTGGCGAGATTGTTCCCACACAGTGCCCCCGGAAAGGTTTTCTGCCTCTGTGGTCATATGTCAGCTCTGCCCTCTTTTTTTCCTGGATGCCTTCTATCTCTGTCAGCGGTAGAACCGCTCACAGGCTCACAGACTCAGAGTTGCGGGGTTCAAGCTGTCACTCGCCCATGGCCCGGTCTCCACTCACTCACACACTCCCCTGCACCCCCCTGAGCAAATACAGCAGCAAGCCACTTATTGACTTGCAGCCGACCCAGCCTTTTTATCCCTTTGCACCCACAATCCTGCTCTTCCAGGATTCCCTCATACGAATGTCAGCATCCACGTCTACCCTCCCTGCACAGGGAGAGGTGTGCTATCCAGCTCTGGGAACTTTTTTTCAGTCACTTTTCAGGTCAGTCACAGGCCTCAGAACTAGACAATGCAGGTGTTTGGTAATGAACTGCCCTGCTGATAGAACACTGGCCATGCTGCAGATACTGACATGAACACAAGGTGGCGCCACATGTGCTTACAGGGCCTAAAACCCTGGGCGTGGCTCAGCAACTCTAAGCGGCAGGAATTCATTCAAGAAACTTACTTTTGTTGTACTTGTTTTTTGGTTTTTCGAGACAGGGTTTCTCTGTGTAGTCCTGGCTGTCCTGAACTCACTTTGTAGACCAGGTTGGCCTCAAACTCACAGTGATCCACCTGCCTCTGCCTCCAAGTGATTGGATTAAAGGCGTGCCCGTGCCACACCCAGCTCTTGTTTTTGTTTTTTTGTTTTTTTGAAGCAGAATCTCATGCGGTTCAGGCTGACTTTGAACTTGCTATGTAGCTAAGCTTGACCTTGGCTTCCCAATCCTCCTGCCTCTGCCTCCAGGTGCCGCCAGCATTACAAGTATGAGCCGCCCTGCTACACACAGATCAGGGAACTTTAAATTAGAGACGTTGAGTCATTGTCTCACGTTAAGGTCACTCAGCTGGGAAACAGCGGAGCCAGAGTTTGCCCAAGCCAGAGTCTGGCTTTCGGGGTCAATGGTCTCCGCCACATTGCATCACACATACAGTGATGTCAGGCTGGGTTTGCCAGGCTATCTTTTGTATTTACATCAGTGAGTCATGAGGGATGGGGGCGTGGCCTCAGCAGAGATCGCCAAACTACTCCTGCCAACCCTAGCTTGGACACTGTTCTTCTCCTTGCTTTGTTCTAGCTACACCCAGTCCTCAATCACACCACACTCATTAACATCCTGGGGCCTCTTGCGCCTGCCCTGCTCTGCCTGAGATCCCAGCACCGCTGTTCCTGGTCAGACCTATGGCTAAGGAGCCCCCCTCCCCCCCGCGCCCTGTTTCATTTCCTTTTTGTAAAGCGTCCGAAAGTAATTATTTTGGGGGGGGGGTAGGGGGTCGAGACAGGGTTTCTCTGTGTAGCCTTGGCTGTTCTGGATGCACTCTGTAGTCCAGGCTGGCCTCGAACACATAGAGATCCGCCTGCCTCTGCCTCCTGAGTGCTAGGGTTAAAGGCGTGCTCCACCACGCCTGGCTCTTAGTCCTACTCTTTAAGAAAATTCTGCAAAAGCAAAACAAAAAACCGAACAAGCAAAAAAAAAAAAAAAAAGGCCAGGCAGGCGGCAGTGATGCCTATCCTTAATCCCGGTGCTCGGGAGGCGGAGGCAGGTGGATCTTTGAGTTCGAGGCCAGCCTGGTCTACAGAGTGCGTTCCAAGACAGCCAGGGCTGCACAGTGAAACCGTCTTGAAAAACTAACAAACAAAAAAGAAAATGCTGTCCCCTCTGCTGCATGTCTCTCATCCCAGCACTCAGGAGTCTGAGGCAGGGGGATCTCAAATTACAAGCCGGCCAAGGTTACATGGGGGAGGGTGGAGGGTGGGGGAGACACTGCCTCCAAAACCAGAAGCCTCCTTGCTATTCTCAAGATTACATACGGGGAAGAAGAACAAGGTGGGTTTAGAAGGGAGGCACTTTGAAGATGGGGTGTTAGCTCTGCCTTGTGGGAGCACCCAGAACACACCCGCTGAGGCAGGCCCCCTCACTCCCCCACCCCCCACGCCCCCTCCGTAATTCCTCCTTCCTAGTGTGTAGCACCCAGAGTTCCATGGGAAAGCCAGTCAGAGCTCAGTGTCAGCTGCCGCAATCTACCGGCAGGTCTTGTGACCCTGACGCCCAAAATCAACTCAAGGAGACTTTACAAATCAAATTTCATGTTGGCCTCTGCTTTATTGGTTTGGCTCTATCAAGATTTGGCGAGATTCCCCCTTTTCTAAACCGTCGACCCTGCTGCTTGGGTCCTCAGGAGGCTGAAGTGCCGCCTCCTCCTGTCACTCCTGAACTGGCTTTTCCATTAATTCAATGAGCTGTCAACTTACTTGCTGAGTTTTAAAAAGGGGTGCGCAGAGCCAAGGGGAAGGACCTGTGACAGGTCGCTGGAGACTTATGGAACAGAGCACTGCCCTGATACGGAGGTGAGGTCGCACTAGGGGTTGGGAATGAGGCTCTGTTGGTAGAGAGCCTGCCATGGGGGGGTCAGCCCCCACCCCCCACCCCACCCGCATTCACCTAGAGGTCCCATCCTGGAGTCCCAGCTGGAGGCAGAGGGGGCAGGATCAAACGTACAAGGCCACCCTCGGCTTAACCGTTTGAGGATAATGTGGGATGCAAAAGACCCTGCCTCAAAAAGAGTTTAAAAAAGATTTAAAACCTTATTTTGTGTGTGTATACGGGAGGAGGCATGTGGAAATCAAACGATACCTTTTTCTTGCCACCATTTAGATTTTAGGATCAAACAACCTGTTGGCAAATGCCTCTACCTGGCTGAAGCATCTCACTGACTAAATGGAAATACTTAAAGAAAATTAAAAATTCCTCTTTTTTTTGGATAGTAAAAATCCTTTAATGGCTGGTCCTTTCCTTCTATCTCTCCCTCCCCCCTTTTCCACTTTCTTGTATATGTAGTGGGCATGTCTGCATGTGCACGCACGCATGTCTGCATGTGCATGCGTACATGTGGGGACCCCAAGCTGATACTGGGAATCAACCTTGATCACTCATCTACCTTATTTATTGAGGCAGGGTATCTCAATCAAACCCAGAGCTCTTAGAAGGCAGGGTAGCTCAATCAAAGCCAGAGCTCTTGGATATGGCCAGAGTTAGGAGCTAGCTTGTTCTGGGCATCCCTGTCTCTGCCTTCTGTGGGGCTGCCACGTCTACAAGGCATTTGTAGGTTTTAAGGGTAGCAGCTGTGACACCTGGCAAAGGGGCTTTAATCACAAAGCCACCTCTCCAGACCACTTTAAAATATTTAAACATTTTGAGACAATGTAGCCCCGGCTGGCCTGGAACTCTCTATGTAGAACAAACTGATGTCAGACTCGCAGAGATCCACCAGCCTCTGCCTCCTGAGTGCTGGGAATAAAGGTGTGTGTTACCAAGCCTGGCTAAAATATATATATATTTCAGTTGTCATTGTATATGTGTGTGTACAAGTGTGCGAGTCAGCGGACAACTCTGTGGAGTGTGTTCTTTCCTTTCACCCCTTATCTAAGTTCTAAGGATTGAACTCAGGCTGCCAAGTTCGGGCCGCGGGTGCCTATCCCTGTGGGTCCAGTGTTAAAACTTCCGATTGATTCTCCAGACTTCACTTCCTAAATACTAGAATTATAGATGAGCACAACTCCGTCTCTGACCTCAAGGGTTGCTCTGCTCAGCAGCCCTTAAATCACGCATCTGCAGGCTCTACTCGTTTATTTTGTAATTCCACACATTCTTCAGGCGCTCACCGAGGCCCACTGCCACTCTTAATCCAGTGGCTTTCCAGGCTAAGTTCCTTTAGAAGTCCAGTAACCCTGGCAGTCTCTCCTGTCAGGAAGACAACTTCTCCAGAGCTTCCACCCAAACCAAGGATCTTTCTAAAGCGCAAGTGAAAACGTGCCGTCAGGCAAACGGAAAACCAAAGTGACCATGAAACACTGCCAATCTCCTGGTGAAACCCCCTCAGAGGTTCAGCCCCATCCTCCAGGCTCTGCTAATTTAGTCCCCGGCAGTTCCTGGAAAGCGGCAGGTTCTGTTTTGTGCAGACTTCGTCTGTGGGCCTAGAATGTTCTTAGAAGAAGAACCCTAATTTTTCTTCTGGGCTTACATGTATAAACTGTTGGGTGCTCTCTGACAAATCACTCTAGTTGAGATAGTATTCCGAGTGGCTTAAAGTCCACACTGCCAGCCGGGCGGTGGTGGCCCAGCCTTTAATCCCAGCACTCAGGAGGCAGAGGCAGGTTGATCGCTGTGAGTTTGAGGCCAGTCTGGTCTACAAAGTGAGTCTAGGACAGTCAAGGCTACACAGAGAAACCGTTTCAAAGAGCCAAAAAAAAAAAAAAAAAAAAAGTCTACACTGCTACCTTTGCCTGAGAATGACTTTTGTTTCCGACCTTCCTTGGAGTTCCTTTGAGAAAAGATTATCTCGCTAGCATCGTCTTAGTACAGACTTGCTATAAAATACTGACTTGAAATGCACTGAATAGTAAAGGGCTGGCAAGGGAGGCCACTGCATAGAGCTGAAAGGCCAAGGTTCAGTTCTGGAGTTTTTGTTTTGCTTTTTGTTTTTCTTAATGAAGGTGGCTCATTTTGTTGCCCATGTTGGCTGGCCTCAAGGGATCCTCCTGCCTCAGCCTCCTGAGGTGCAAGCCATTGTACCCGGCCCAGGTCTCAGGTTCTTTAATGCAAGAACAAACCGCTGTTACCCGCTGTGGTTTCCCTGTTGGGCGTGTCCCTCACTTGCCTAAAGTCCTGCAAACTAGCTCTGGGCCTGGTGGCACACGCCTTTAGTCCCAGCACTCTGGAGGCAGAGGCAGGTGGATCGCTGTGAGTTCAAGGCCAGCCTGGTCTACAAAGTGAGTCCAGGACAGTCAAGGATACACAGAGAAACTCTGTCTCGAAAAACAAAAAACAAAACAAAAGTCCTGCAAACCCCTGCATGCCTATGACTGACCACATGCCTGGTCTCGGGTTCCCCAGGTCTCCAGTCTGCAAGTCCTGATGACTTATCTACCTGGCATTCTCTTTTCCCTGTCCCCACCCCAGAGGCAGCACACGGGCTGGACCAGAAAGGGAGGTCCAGGCTGGTATGGAACAGACGCACATCCTGGCATTCTCTGAGTTCCTTACCGTCAGCTCTAGCTCTTGCATCCCTCTGGGTATGGCTGTTGGCTGGACTCCCTGGGAGCGCAGGCCCAGGATCCATCAGCTGGGCCAGGGGGCCCTGGCCAGCAGCTCTGAGGCTAGGAAGTGGCATCTCATTGGCCTGGGGGCCATGACAAACCTGGGTGGACCAGGGTTCTGGGACAAGGAGGTCCAGGCTTGGCCCCAAGGGCATGGATGGCAGGCTGTGGCTACATCGGCTGCCCTCATCATGTGGGCCCGCCCTGTCTTGTTGAATTTCTTGGATGGGTGAGAATTCCTGGGAAGAATCTCCCACGCTCACCGGGAGGGGTGGGGAGCCAGAGCCTGCAGCTTTCTTCCGGCCTTTGGCCAACTCAGCAAAAGAGGTAACCCTCCTGGGTGGGGAAGCAGGCCCGGCTAGGGCCGCAGGGCCCTCACTTAAGCGTACTGGGCAACTCAGCATGCGCTCCAGCGAGCCCAGGCGGACTGGGGGGCTGCGCTCCAGACTTCGGTCATAGCTTCGAGAGCGCTGCCTGCCGGTGCCTAGGTTGGGGGGGGATGCATTTGTGTACACTTGCCCTTCAAGTACAGTGGGGCCCACGGCAGCTGCCGCTTCTGTTGAGGGACCCACTGCCTCTTGTTGCTCTGGCTCGGCGGCGGCGTCTGGCTTCTGGAAGAGGTAATACTCAGAGTGCTGGCTGGGGTCTGGGTCCAAGCCGGGGCCCGGTGGAGGGCTTATCTTGGTGTGTTCTTCAGAGCAACTGGTGATGGAAGAGCCAGCTGGGCTTGGGGAGGATTGCGAGGACAGGTCACAGGTGACAAGTTTATAGTAATTCTGTGTGGCCACCACAAGGCGGGCCTGGCTCTGGAAGCAGGCTGTGAGGTCGGCCACGGGCGGGCAGGGCTCACAGTGTGGGCGATAGGAGTTACAGTTGGCATCGAGCTCGGGGGATGAGGCGTGAGGACAGCCACAGCCCTCTTCCCTGTCCCCGTTCTCAGGGTGGTGGGACTCACAGGACATTTTCGACTCGGCCGGGGAGGGCTGCAGGTCCAGGTAAAAGGCTCCGGGGTCCGATGGGCTGCAGAAAGAAGAGTCGCTGCAGGACTGGGGGGCGGAGTTGAGGTTGGCGCGGGAGCTGCCGTGCATCTTGTTGTAGAGGGTGCTGAACGTGACGAGCACACCGTCCGAACTGTTGCACGAGGAGTCGCTGACGTAGCCCATGGACTGGTCAGCCGCCTCGGACTGGCTGGACGTGCTACTGCAGTGGCAGTGCTGAGCTCCCGAGCCAGGGTGTCCAGGGTTTCTCGGGGAGTCGTCTGAACTGAGCTTCCACTCTTGTTCGAAGGAAAAGCCGGAGGTGTCACTGGCTCCCCCGCCGCTGCCGCTCCCACCGGGCCCCCCACACTCATCCAGATCCATCGTCTCAGCTTCCAGCTCGGGCCGGCAGCAGCGGCTGGTGCTGCACTGGGTACCCGAGGCTGCTGCTGGCTCCTGTTCCTGCCCCTCCACCACCCCAGGCCGGCTGCGTGTTGCGCCCCACGGCCTGCCCAGCCCAGGGCCGGACGGTGGCATCTGGAAAGAAGACAGGTGGAAAGTGGGCTGGCTGGTGCTGTGCAGATGGAAGGACTGCTGGGTGGCACTGTCGCTGGTACTGTCATCGTACTGGTCACCAAGCCCTGCCTCCCCCACACTCTCCTGCGCCAGGAAGGGATTGTGTCGCCTGGGAGCCGCAGGGCCTCTTCCATCCCGATTCCTACTCTTGATGCTGTCTGAAGACCGCGGAGGCGCCCCTGGGGCTGAGTGCAGACTGCTGTACAGCAGGGAGTCAGCCTGTCCCAGGTCTTGGTCGGCCTGAGTGAGGCCCAGCTCTGGTGGGCAGAAGGGTTTGGGTCTTGCGCTCCCTCCGCCTCCGCTTGCCCCCCCACAGCACTGCCTGTCTGGGACTTGACAGTGCACTAAGGGGATGTGGTGGACGATGAGGGTCTCTCCAGTCAGCTTAGGGGGGCTATCCATTCTGGAAAGTTCGAACAAGGGCATCAACAGCACCAGACACTGCCTGTGGAGCCCAGCGGGGCAGAGCACATGTCATCAGGAGAATTTGGCACCTGGAGAAAGGAAAAGAGAGGGAACCTAAGATCACGTCCCTGGACACCAGGGACTGGCCCTGCCCCGGCACACTTTCGGATGGACAAGAATCCAAGAGGCATACAGGCTCCGGGCCAAGGTGGCGGGCGCCCTGATGGCCCAGGCTAACTCCACAGGTGGGGCACCACTATACTTTCTGCGAGGCACAGGTTCAGGTCCTGAGGCTTCCCTTCGTTTTAAGGTTACTGTGTATCCAACTACAACTAAAGGCCAGGCCTCTTCTCATGACACATAGGAAGGTGGAGAGGGCTCAGGGACAACAGGCTCCCTTCCTTATTTTTTTTTTAAAGTTACGTGTATTAATACAGAGAGAGCATTCAGTTGTGTGTGTGTGCGTGTGTGTGAGTGTGGAGGTCAGGACAACGGTTGGAGTTCTGGGATCTGAGTCCCAGGGAGTGAACTCAGGTGAGCAGGTTTGGTGGCAAGTGTCTTTACCTGCTGAGGCACCTCTCAAGCCTTCCTGTTCTTCTCCAAGCAGTAAAGAGTGCCTAATATCTCTCTCTCCCCCCCCCTCTCTCATAGACACACACACCACACACATGCATGCACGCAAAGCACATGTGCACACGCACACATGTGTGCACACATGCAAGCACACACACACAGTCACACACATGTGCGCGTGTACACATGAATGTGTACACATCTGCATGTGCACACAAAGCATGCACACACAGGCATGCACACGCATTCGGGCACACATGCACATGCACACACATGCACATATAAACACACAAACACACACATGCAGGTGCGCACACACACACAAGCACGTACACACACAGAGGTCGAATAGTGGCATAAATACGAAAAGCCAAACAGGATGATGTCTAGAGAGCACAAGGTGCCCAGGGAAGGAACAGTGATACCTGTACAGCATGAAAGTTTACAGACGCGGGGAATAGTGGACATATATTATAACCTAGAAATCAGCCATAATCTTGTAAGAAATGTATTTCAAAACATACTATATCAGTTGACCAAAGACTGCCAGCACTGACCCTTCTTTCTCCCCTGTGAGTCACAGAATGCTTACCCCTCTTATTATTATGGGCTACATATCCTCCCTATTGCAATGGTAGAGGGGGCATTAGATGACTGAAAGTCTGGCTGATCCGACGTCTCCCTCCTATATGGGGATGTGTATGGCCGCCTTTATCCCCACTGCCTCACTCACTCTATCTCACTCTTACACAAGACCTGACAAACGTGGGGCCTAGTACAATCTTGGTGCTGGTTAGGTCAGGGTCAGTGGCTCTTAACCTTCCTTTAACCCAGCTCCTCATGTCGTGGGGACCCCCCAACCGTAAAATCATTTTGTTGCTATTTCATGACTGTAATTTTGCTGCTGTTGTAAATCGTAATGTACTACGTGTAATGTACTAAGGCTTAGAACTTCGCCACTGGATGCCCTGCAAAGTCTCCATCCAAGTTTTACCTCTGAGCGGCTAAAGTTCTCTCTGCTGGTCCTCTGGTCTCAGCCCCTGTGCAGGAATGAGCTCTCAAATGCCCACTTCCTGGGCTGTCAGGCCTCCTCTCTCCTAGACTCCCCATAACTAACTTCTGGTCCGTCAATCTCTTGTCTCTTCCTTCTAATTCTTATTTTTAATCCCCTTTTTCCTCCTCTGGTTCTAAATCCCTCATTTATTGTCTCTTACATAATCAATTCACCAAACCTTTGATACTACTGATTTCTTAAAGTTTAGACCAAAGGGCCAAGCTCTTTGGGTGGAATATGGCAAAGGGCTGGGTACGTTACACAGGCCTAAGGACACACGCAGGAAATGCATTAAAGGAAAAATGCAAATGCTTAGTGTGAGGGACAATTATAGTAAGCTATAATTAACATGACTATTACAATTATGTATGTAAATCACATTAAAATGAGGACTTCTGAGACGAAGTCGACTTTATTTGATTTGTAAGTGCTATTGTGATGAGTACGATAAATCAGCACGGATGTGGAAAGGCAACACTAGAGAAGTTAAACTAAATTATGAGATTGAGAGTTATAGAAGGAAAAAAAATAAGAATAAAAAATTTTTATTTGGAGACAAACCTGTCTCATGTGTCATATAGTCTGGCCTTCAAATCCATGTCTTCCTGCCTCCACTTTCCATGCGCTGGGATTACAGGCATGTACTAAACATCTCTGCTTCTAAGGTTCCCACTACAAAGGTGGAACGTGAGCAGGGGTGGTGGTGGTGGTGGTGGGATGTCAGTAAAGTGTTGGCCATGCAAGCACGAAGACCTGCATTTGACCCCCAGAATCAGCGTTAAGAACACAAAGCAGGGCACAGTGCACACATGTGTAAGCCCACCATTGGGAGGCAAAACCAGGTAACTCCTTAGGACTCTCTGGCCGGCCAGCCAGCCTGCTACATGAACCCCAGGCCAGTGAGAGACCCTGTCTCAAGAGCAATGACCCCTGAAGCTGACTCTGGGCTACACGCACCCACTCATATGTATACATAAAAGTGAAGTGCCAAGCCCTAGAATGGGAGAAACTTTTTTTTTTTTTTTTTTTTTTTTGGTTTTTCGAGACAGAGTTTCTCTATGTAGCCCTGGCTGTCCTGGACTCGATTTGTAGACCTGACTGGCCTCGAACTTCCAGTGATCTGCCCGCCTCTGCCTCCCGAGTGCTGGGATTAAAGGCGTGCACCACCACACCAGCTTTGGGAGAAACTATTTTTAAATCATACCTTGACAGTGGTTTCTAGTCAAAGAACTCCTACAACTTCTCTCTTTCTTTTTTTCCTCCTCCTCCTCCTCCTCTTCTTCTTTTGAGTCAGGGCCTCTCCATGTATCTCTGGCTGGTCTTGGACTCACTATGTAGACAAGGCTGGCTTTGAACTCACATAATATACCTGCCTTTGCCTACAGAGAGGTGTGTGTCACCTGTCCGGCACTGAACGGATATTTCTTTAAAGGAGATGTACACGTGGTTAGCAGGATGAGCAGTAAGGGTCTTTTGTCAAAAGTCATTAGGAAAGTCAAGAACCCCAGTGAGATACAACTGCACTCCCAATAGGACGTCCAAACCAAACCATACAGGCAACAAGCACTGATGATGACATGGAGAGATGAGAACCCTCACACACGCCTGACGGCATCGTAAAGTGGTGCCGGCCCTTGAAAAAAAAAATCCCGACAGTCTCTCAGAAAGTTACAAGGCTTACCCACAAGACCCAGGATCCCACTTGTAGGGCCATACGCAAAGGGAAAGGGTTACTCGTTTATGCAGAGACTAGTTATAAACATGCGCACACAGAGTCGTTCACAGTAACCAAGAAAGCGGCAAGACTCCAAAACCTGTCAGCTAATGGATGGATAAGTAAAATGTGATTTATCTCACATTATTTTATAAACCAGCTAAAAGTTAGTAAAAATGTGATATACACATGCCATGGGCTGCAATAAAGGCAGTGAGTCACTAGTACACACTACAACTCAGATGAACCTTAAAAGACAGTATTAGGGAAAAAGAAGCTGTCTCAAAAGACTCCTTTGTGTGGTGTGTGATTTATATGAAATGTCTAGAACAGGAAAACCAATGGAAACAGAAGGATGATTACTAGTGTCCAGGGCTGGGGGCTGGGGACACCTTTTAATAGCTAGGGAGGATCTCTGTAGGGTGATAAAACTGTTTGTTAAAGCTGGGCATGGTGGCGTACCCCTTTAATCCCAGCACTCGGGAGGCAGAGGTAGGTGGATCACTGTGAGTTCCAGGCCAGCCTGGTCTACAAAGTGAGTCTAGTACAGCCAGGACTATAAGAGAGACCCTGTCTCAAAAAACAAAACCACCACCACAACAACAACAAAACATGTTTGCGATCAGACACTGGCAATGGCCACATAGTGAGTTTACTGGCGTATGAATTCTATCTCAGAAGGGTATTCCAGGCCAGCCGAGGCTACACAGTAAGATCTTGTCTCAAAAAACAAAAACAAAAACAAAACCCACAAAAGATTAGGGTTCATGGGAAGAGGAGTGCGGAGAAAGCCTGCTGCAGTGGGGGGTGTGTGTGGGAGGGTTGGAGGGGGCTGGGCATTTGCAGAAATAAAGTGAGAGTAGGACAGGGGATGGGGAAACAAATGCTTGGTGACATTTTGGGGAACAATGAAGAAGACATTTTAGGGTACTTTGATATATGAGACATAAGACAATTTCCCCTTTTACTCCCTCCTGTCTCCTCCTTTACAAAAGACTAAACAAAACACCTGGGTCATATACATATTCATGCTATATGGATAACAAAGATGAAAAGTCGGACTACTCTAAAATTCCAGTAATGATCAATTAATCAAAATATATAGCCAGGCGTGGTGCATCCCTTTAGTCAAGTCTGCCAGGGGTACAAAATGAAACCCTGACCAGCGAAATGTGTGTGTGTGTGTGTGTGTGTGTGTGTGCGCGCGTGCGTGCGCATGCATGTATGTGGTTAAAACACTCCTGTGCTGAGTACGGTGGTGTCCTGTGGTCCCAGCTACTCAGGAGGCTGAGGCAGAGGAGTTTCTCTAAGCTGAGATTTGAAGCCAGACTGGGTACACAGTGAGACCAGGGCTCAAAACAGTAATAATGTAGTAATATGAGTATTGACTTAAAGAGGAAATAGAAGACGAACTGTATATACTATGATGCTTTTCTAAGTTATTTTTTTTTAATGTGTATATGCATGGGAAAACACAACAAAATGTTAACAGTGTGGATCTCTGTTGAGAAGTTCTGATGATTTTCACTTTTTTGTTTCATCTGTATATAATACACATTGTGCACATAAATAGTTTTCTCTAAGTAGGGGGCTTCTTCTTCCATACGATAGTAGATTGTCCCTATAAGCCCTGTGTCAGACTAAGAAGTGCATAAAATCTTGGATACATAGGAGGAGCTTTAAGAATACCTCTGAGTGCGCTGAGCAGCTCAGTCACCACCCAGGTGCAGGTCAGGGCCTTGCCTTGGCCCATCCCAACACCTACCCCATCCCTGAGCTGCTGGACCACATGCAGGGGCTGCACCTACAGATCCAAAGCTGTGGGATCTCCACGACACAGGCCTCCAACCAGACCAATGACTCACTGCAGCGAGCATTCGCAAGCAAAGATGTGTGGACAAAAGGGTGTACTGTGTGACAGTCTGTGACACACTACAGCTTCCACGACAAGATTTTGTTTTGTTTTTTTCCTTTTGGGGTGGAGGTTGCAAGGGTGGAAGGCAAGTACGAAGGGACAGGAAGATGATGAGATTAGGGTGCGTGCTGTGAAACTCATAAAGAATCAATAAAAAGTTACATTTAAAAAATAAAGGCGTGTGGATACAACTATCACTGCTCTTCAGTGGGCACTCACTCTCCTTTACGGCACCATTTTCCTTTTTTTCCTTTCCTTTCCTTTCTTTCTTTTTTTCCCCCCTTGGTTTTCTGAGACAGGGTTGCTCTGTGTAGCCTTGGCTGTCCTGTATTTGATTTGAGACCAGGCTGGCCTCGAACTCCCAGTGATCTGCCTGCCTCTGCCTTCCAGGTGCTGGGATTAAAGATGTGTACCACCACACCCAGCTTTAAGACACCATTTTCAAGAGGCATTCACAAGTAAGTATATAGTTAGGAAAAAGAAAAGGAAGGATCCTGAGTTGTAGGATTCTAAAACTTATGCTGTCAGGCATAAATGCTCTGTCAGATATCTTTCTTGCAATATTTTCTCTAAATCTGCGGTTTAGAGACCTGTCTATTTCTCTGAGGACCCCACCACGCCCCTTCCTCACCCCCTATTCCTCTATTTAGCACTGGCTGCAGAGAGCATTAGCAGGCTTCCCCTTAGAGCAGTCAGGGTTAGACCTGTCTTAAGTGTGCTGGTGTGCATGTGTGTATAGGCGTGTAGCTCAGGCTGGCCGTGCCTCCACCTCCTGGGTGCTGGGACTGAAGGAGGGTGTCACCATACCTGGTTCCTCTTCACGTTTTCATAAAGTACATTTCTTTGGTGGTGGTGGGGACTGAACCTGAGGCCTTGCAAGGTAGACCAACATCACTAAGGCACATCCCCAGCTGCACAGTGCACTTTTAAATTATGTATGCTGTAGCTCATTGGCTGTCACAAATATCAAAGAAGGCAGGGCCATCTTCATTTAAAAAAAGAAAATTAGGGGGCTGGAGAGATGGCTCAGAGGTTAAGGGCACTGACTGCTCTTCCAGAGGTCCTGAGTTCAATTCCCAGCAACTACATGGTGGCTCACAACCATCTATAATGTGATCTGATGCCTTCTTCTGGCCTGCAAGTGTACTGTATCCATAATAAATAAGAAAAAAAATGTGGTTACAGTCTTTTAAAAACATGTCACAGGTATCGGGGAGGACTTCCAGTTCAAGGCCTGTGTGGGGTACCAAGTGAGTTCCAGGCAGCCTGCATAACGCACAGCTTTGTAAAACTCTACTTCAAACTAAAAGGGAATAAAAGGGTGTGTGTGTGTGTGTGTGTGTGTGTGTGTGTGTGTGAGAGAGAGAGAGAAAGAGAGAGGGAGAGTCAGTCAAAAAATGCTTAGTTCTGCAGAGGATCCAGGTTCAGTTCCTAGCACCCATATAGTATCTCACAGCTACCCCAAATTCCTGCTCCAAGAGATCTAACCCTCTCCTTTGAACCCTGTGGGTACCAGGCACGTAGTATACACACATACATGCAAAACACTCATATACATAAACATTTTTTAAGCAGAAAAAGAGGAGTCTGTAGATATAGCTCAGAGCCAGAGTATAAGCAAGCAAGCAAGCAAGCAACAAACACTGCAGAAAACAGGAATTGAGCATATCTGAGATTTCTCTCCTGGGAGTCACTTGAACTAGGATTGCGGCAGATTTAACACTGCGGCTGTAAGTACAGAGAATGCCGAGAGATGAGTGGACTCCTTCATAACTTTTGTTCCTCATTAAATGGGGAGACACAGGAGGTGCATGGGGGGGTGAGATGTAGATAGACAGACTCAAGGAGAGGTTTCTGAGAGCGCCTCCTCAGTGCTGTCTCTTGATCGACGTTATCTACCTCAGCAATGCTGTCAGGAGCGGTCAGTTATTAAGGATTGCATGATAGGTGTGCACCTGCCATCTCTGATCCATCCAAACAACCCCAAAGAGGCAGAAGCATTCTCATTGTGAGTTTTTGTTTCGTTTCATTTTTTTCCTCTGGGTAGCCCAGGCTGTCCTGAAACTGGCTCTGCAGACCAGGCTGGCCTCAGATAGATCATTCTACAGATTGGCCTGCCTCTGCCTCCTGAGTGCGCCACCACTGTCTGGCAAGTTTTCATGGCGGGATCTCAATTAGTACCTCTGACCGGCCTAGAATCTGTTATATAGACCAGGCTGGCCTCAAATAGATCCTTATATAGATCTGCCTGCCTCTGCCTCCTGAGTACTGAGATTCGAGGTGTGTGCCATCATGCCCAAATCATCACACCCAATTAACACGAGAGAAAACCAAGGTTTTTCGTGGGTACAGTCAGCTCACTCACAATTAACAGTTGAAATGGATTCACAATGTCCAGTTCTCAAGGGCGTCTACCACAACTCATTCTCGGGAGGCTTGAGGCCACACCCTCTTCCTAAAGTCCTTTCATCACCCACCACATCTGCTTCCTACCTTTCCCGTACAGGCACTTGCTCCGGTGCCCACTTGTACAGGCTAGATCGGCTGCTCTGAGCCATCGCCACGCATCCATACCGTCAGCCCCACACTTTCACCGCACTGGTCAGTCCTGCCCCTGCCCTTCACGTGCCACTTCCAGGCTTCCGTGGCCTCCTCCTGCCCCACACGCTTGCGGCTCCCACATCCCTCTCCCCTTGCTTGGCTGCCCGCACTCCTCGACTTCTAGGAACTACCACTCTCACAACACTGCACTCCAGAACTGCCTATTTACACACTGTGGAACCTGCTGCCGCCGGCTCTTCTCATGTGTTTGAACTCTCTCGAAAGGTGGATGGATGACGGGAAACACAGCTAAGGACTTCTGCCGACCTGGCTGGCGACAGGGTGCTGGTGGGCAAAGAAAGGTCCCTGTCTTTGTCCGACAGCACCCTCCCGTTGGCCACTGAACCTGGGCCCTTGTTGTCCAGTTCCTCCAAGAGCCAGCAGGGAGGGCAAAGGCAACCATGGCTGTTCTTCAGCAACCTGACCTTGACCCGAGGTCCTGCTGAGAGCGTTGTGGGACGGGAGTCTCCCTCACTGGGCCTTCTCTAGGGCAGGAGTGAAGGGGGGAGAGGCAGGATGGTGGACCCCAGAGGTTTACTTTGGTTTGTGCTTTGGTCTCTTTGTGTTAGGAAGCTGCCCCGGAGGAGAGGGCTGAATAGAACAGGCCTGGTACCTTCGAGCAGCGCAATGTCCCTCTCCCCATAGGCTGTGAGGAGGCATTTTGGTCACCACTCTTTCTTAATGCATCCGAACCCGGAGCTTGGCCGCTTCTGCGGTAGCAGAAGGGTATATGTCTCTGTGTGTGTGTGTGTGTGTGTGTGTGTGTGTGTGTGTGTGTGTGTGTGTAAGGAAGGCCACTCAGCATTCTTGATTAAAAAAAAATGTGTGGATCCCTGCAATGGTTTTCAAGCATAAACTTCCCATAGCTGTGGAGGTGTCCCCACCCAGCCAGCCTTTGTGTCCAGATCTGACAACTGCAGCTGCAGCGGATTCATTAGCAATACCCAGAAAGGAAGAAAGCGATCTTGTTCCTTGACCAAGTAACACAAATAGCATTAGCTCAAGCCTTTTCCCGGCTCCCGCTAGCAAAGACGAGTTTGTCTGCGCATGCTGGCACTCTCCCTTTCCCAAAGACAAAGCCAACCTTCAGGAACCAGAGCTCAGATGCTAATGCTGCCGCTGCCTCTGCCTAGATGCTCCCCGCCACCCCCAACCCCAGAGCCATACCTCTGCAAGGAGCCTCGGGCTGGACCTGGCGGCTCCCGCTCCCTTCGCGCGCCGCCCCGCCAAGCTCTACCTCGACAATCTCTGAATCGCTGGTCGCCCCCCACGATCGCACAGGGGAATAGGGCTGGTTTTCTAAGGTCTGATTTCTGCTAATGCAATGGCATCCTAGCTGATGCAGGGAGGCTGCGCAATCTCAGCCTGTCTTCTCCGCTGCTGATGCCACGGCTGCTGGGCTGCGGTGACGTTGCTGCTAAGGGGGGTGGGGTGAGGAGGCAGGGAAAGGAACCGGCAAGCCCACAGTACAGCCGGTCAGCTTCGCGGTCGGTTCCTACAGCCCGGTTAGCCTCGGGGGAGGGGGAGTAGAGCGAGAAGTCAGTCACAGAGGGCAGTAGGTGCTAGAAGATGGAGACCTTCCAGGCAGCGGTTTAAAAAAAAAAAACAAAACAAAAAACTGGGAGAGCCGAGCCTAGCTTCTCTCGGGTCCTCAGAGTCGGAGAAGTCTGGGCAGAGCTTCCTTCCTCCCTTCCGCTCTGAGGCCGGTCCTGAGGCTGGCCAGAGGCCCCTCCCACCTCTTTTCCTCCACTCTGAATGCTCACTTGTTTCCCAGCTTCTCCTTCAGTTAGGTTTCCAGCTGGCTTAGGGTGGAGAGTCGGCCTGGGAGGGGATTTTGGAGGCCCCGCCCAGAAGCTACAAAACAAAAACAAACAAGCAACACCCCCCCCCCCCAAGGACCTATCACCATTCCACCAGTAGAAGAGCAGCCGCCTTTTCTGAGGCCCACCCACCCTCAGCGCTCGGTTCCTAGGACACACCTCCTCGGGGCAGGTTCTGGGCCACAGCCGGCACCTCTGAGCCAAGGTGAAGGGGATGCTCACAGCCCAGAGGGAGCAGAACCCCGCCCTAAGCCAGGGTTGGGCTGGGTCCCCTGGCTCTTCAGAGGGTCTTATCTTACAGTTGAAGCGGAGCTGGGCCTGTCACAGCAGCTTTTGGTCCTTGCTGACTGGGGTTCAACCAGGGTTGCAAGGAAGTGGACTCCCTTTAACGAGGTGGAGTGTCCAGGAGGCTCCTTCTCCCAAAGGGAGGAGCGAGAAGAGGCTGATTTGCCCCCCTGGGTCAAAGAAAAACTTCTGCTTTGCCTACAGACCTACAGAACCCTCCTTCTCATCCTTGCCCAGGGTGTGAGCCAGTCTGTGAGAATGCGTGACCCGCACATGAGCCAGATAAATTGGCACGTGGTGGTGTCATCTCTGCTCACTCTGTGCCATGGCTCACGGACACTACTCTTTAAAACAGCAGCTTTCAGGCCAGGCATTGCGACGACGCATACCTTTCATCCCAGCACTTGCGAGGCAGAGGCAAGTGGATCTCTGTGAGTTCGAGGCCAGCCTGGTGTCTACGAACTGAATTCCAGGGTGGTCGGAACTACTGAGACTCTACCTCAACATCCCCACAAAAAACAATAACCAAACAGCCGTTGTCCTGGTGGGCACCAGTCTGAACAGTTTTCTCTCCTTTCTCCGGCCCCACCCACTTCTAGAACTGGGGATTGGACCGATGGTTTTGGGTGTGCCAGGCAAGCTAAGCCATCTCCTACGCTATCTCAGGTCCAGGAACTGTGAGTCTCAAGAAGCCTTTGAAGAAAGCACGGTTCTGGGCTACAGGGACTGACTTTCTTTCCTTTCTTCTTGGCTATCTGGAGACAAGGCCTTGCTACCTGCAGCTCAGGCAGGTCTCCAACTCACTGGATAGTCCAGGTTAATCTCCCGAGTGCTGAGACCACAGGTGTGTGCCATCACATTAATTTATTTCTCCTGCTCTTGCTTCCTCTGTGCCTCGTGAGACAGGTGTATCTCCTGCCTCCAGGCTGAACTGAGCTAGCTTATAGAGGTGGAAAGCGAAGGACAACAGCCCCGTCCTAAAGCAGTAAACAATGAAGAAGCAGCGAAGGAGGAGAGAGGGAGGGCTTTGTAGCATTAAGCAGCTGTTGCCCGTCTGCTCAGAATGGCTGAAATGGTATTGGGGTGCTTGCCTCTTTTGGGTTGATCTAGACCACTTAGGGACTTGCTGCGGGTTAAGCAACATAGTCTGTGGTCAAGGGCACGGAGTAACAGGTTGATTCCTGTGAGAGCTCTGGGCCCTGGGTCTTTGTCCCTGAACCTTCTGTATGTGAGGTTGAGCCAAGCACTGAGCAGGCTACCCAGTGTTTGGCAGGACTGACGACGGACACTCACACACCACAGACCACGCTGTTACTCCCCAATCTTTCTACGTGCCTGGTACCTGAGAAGGCCAGAAGAGGCTGTTGGATTTCCTAGAACTGGATTTACAATCGTTAACCACTGTGTGGGCGCTAGGAACTAAACCCAGGCCCTATGGAAGAGCAGTTAGTGCTTTCGGCCACGAACGACTTCTCTAGCTCCGAATGCTTCTCTCTCTCTCTCTCTTTTTTTTTTTTTTTGAGTTTTCGAGACAGAGTTTCTCTGTGTAACAACTCTAGTTGTCCTGGAACTCTCTCTGTAGACCAGGCCAACCTCGAACTCACAGAGATCTGCCTGCCTCTGCCTCCCAAGTGTTGGGAATAAAAAGGCGTGTGCCACCACGGCCCTCTTTTTTTTTTTTCTGAGACAGAGTTTCTCTGTGTAGCCTTGGCTGTCCTAGACTCACTTTGAGGAACAGGCTGGCCGCGAACTCACAGAGATCCACCTGCCTCTGCCTCTCAGTGCTGGGATTAAAGGGGTGCGCCATCACGCCCAGCCCCCCCCCAAATGCTTCATTCTTAAACAGAAATCTAGAGCTAAGGAACACAAGCCTGTTGAGGACAGCCTCCAACACGAAGAATGAGGAGCCAGCTATAGTGATCCTGGCACCCATGACCCTAGCATCTGGGAGGCTGAGGCAGAGGAGTAATGAGTTTGTAGTCAGTCAGGCCCTGTTTCAAAGAGGGACAGCAGGAGGGGACTATGTACTCTTAGTAAACCTTTGTCCTTGATCTTTCCCAACAATCACCCTGCTGACCTTTCGCCTCAGGAAACGTATTTGGAAATAAGGGAGTACTTTCTTTTACATGGCTCTATTCGGGTATATTTGACATCAGCCATGTTTGGCCACATTTCACCCTACAATATATGACTGGATTTAATAGCAGAGATAAGAGATATTCAAATTAAAACAAATCAAAATAAATTATGCTAAACTGTACTTTTCCTGATCTAGAAGCATCCTGAGGCAGTTTTTTTTTCTTTTACATTTATTTATTTAGAGTGTGGGAGGGTGGGAGCACACACGCCACATGTACCTGTGGGGGCCAGAGGACAGCGATCAGCAATCGGTTCTCCTCCTCCCTCACGAGGGGTCCAGGAATTGAACTCACTTTGTCAGTCTTGGTGGCAAGCACCTCTACTGACAGAACCAGCTTGCTGGCCCATCCTGAGACTCGTAGGATCTCTGCATGCATGTTGTATGCTGTATGCTCGTGTGCTTGTGTGCAGGGGCATGGTTGGGTGCATATTCATGTATCGCCAAATCTAGCAGCCCCAGGGACCTGCCTGGTTTTGGCCGCCTCTATCGGTGGGGCTGCAGGCATGTCGCTAGGTCCCCCTCTTACACGGGCGCTAAGGATCTGAACTCGGGTCCTCGTATTTACAGGGCTAGCACTCTCCCAACTGAGCCGTCTCCAAGCCTGTTAAGTACAAGGCACTGTGGGGTGTCCAGGAATAGTCTAAGATAAGAGACTCATAGTTTAATTAAAATCATGGCTAATACACCTCTAGGAGCGGGCAGGGTGGCACTACGTTTGAGGAAGTGAGGCAACAGTTAGGACAGGGGTTCCAACTGTGTCCCAGTCTTAACTCACAAAACAGATCTGCTCTGCTAGAGGCTGGGGCACTAGACCCTCATAATGGGGGACTCGGACTGGAAACCGAAGGGATTCCTTAAAGGAGAAAATTCCAGAAACATCTGGGTGAAGGCAGAGACAGGACTGAACATGGTTTGTTGAGACTTAGGGATATGAAGAGTGAAACAAGATGGGTAGCCGGCCCAAGCCACCTCTGGGGCCCGGGGAGATGACTCAGTCAGTGAAGTACTTGCCATGTGAGGCTCAGGGCCCGAATTCAGAGCCGTAAACTTATATAAAAGGCTGGGCACGGTGGCAGGATGCCAGTGATTCCTGAGCCAGGGAACTGGAGGGTCCGAGGCTTGCTGCACAGGCGAGTTCCAGGTTCAGTGGGACTCAAAGCAAAAAGGCGAGGAAGTGATTGAGGACGACACCTGACAGTGACCTCTGGCCTTTACATGCATTTGCATACACGTGTACATACACAAACACATACAGAAATATCCAAAACAAGAAAGCATCTTTCGGCTGGTGTGGTGGCACACGCCTTTCATCCCAGCACTCGGGAGGCAGAGGCAGGCAGATCGCTGTGAGTTCAAGGCCAGCCTGGTCTACAAAGTGAGTCTAGGACAGCCAAGGCTACACAGAGAAACCCTGTCTGGAAAAACAAAACAAAACAAAACAAAAAAATCATCCTTCAGTTGTTCCTAGAACAGCAGCCTAAGCTTCCCAGGGCAGAAACAGACTTTGTGCTGTACACGTTGTGTATAGCATCTGTCGTAGAACCACCTGCCCTGGCTGCAAGGTTCTTTTGTTTATAGAGGCTGTGAGATGGGCCGAAGGTGCTGACTTTCCTGTCAGAAATGCATGAGAGGCGCTCAAAGAATTTGGAGATTTGAGAACTGGTGTTGACAGTGGCGTCACCGGGTGAGTTACAAGGAGAGTAAACAAGAGCCAGATGCCGGAGCAGAGCGCACCTGGCCGTGACCTCAGGAGTCTGCTGTCAGGAAGGGAACGGCAGCCAACGCCCACAAGGTTGCCTGGCTTCCCTCTGGGCAGAGTGTAGCTGCTCTAGCTGACAGGGATGGATGCTTGCTGTTCCTAACTGGCTCTATGTTATTTTGGACTCTGAGTGGGGCTGGCCAGAATGCTAGGAGTGTTCTGGAAGGGCTGTCCCAGACACACCAGCTGCGTCCTTATTAGGCCTCCCTAATATAGCGTCCTCTTTCGAAGCACAGAAGTTGCTCTGTTTTAGGCTTTCTTGTGCGTGTTGCCGCCTCTGAGAGTCAAACGCTCTGCAGCTGGCCTGGCTCTATGGCAGGGCAGGACCCCCAAGTCTATCTGCTCCCTTGTGAACTGACAGCGTGTGGGCACCTTTAAGATATCACTGACGGAAGCCACGGCAGAACACACACTGGTTCTGAGCCTTTTAGTCTCCACAGTGGCTATAGCTCCCAAGGTCCCAATCCAATGGATGGAGCCTGTAGCGCAATTAACACCTGGGGAAAAGAACAAGCCACCGATGGTCGCTGACCAAGAGTCGCTTTCTTTATTTCATAACAACCCCCTGCCCCCCATAATAAGCTTAGCTTTGCTCCAGGGTCCCTCTTTGCAGGGACAGCCTCCTTCAATGCCTTAGCCAGTGTGAACAGCTTTCCTCATCAGGCCGTTGCCCTCCCTCAACTCGGCTTCGAGCACCTGCTCATCCTAAGACCTTGTATGGTCCTTTCCAGGCATAGCTATGAAGTAACCCTGGTTCCAGGGAAGGTTCCTGTGCAGGGTGTAAACCAGCCGCCTCCCTCCTGCCCTCTTCATCTCAGCCCTCGGGTGCCAGCTTCTAATGTCACTGTTATGTCTCTAGAGACTGAGACCTTGCTGAAAAACCCATTGTCTCTAAGGATATGACGGGTTAGATGGGGAGGAGGGCACTGAGGAACTAGGTGAGAGTCAGTCAGGTCCTACCTTGACAGACTGAGCTCTTCAGGTGAGGGATGGAGAAAAGAGCAGCCGGTGAGGTTTGGGGTAACGCCTCCCAATGCCAGGTTGAGGGAGGAAGCTGGGAACCACTGGGTCTAGAGAGGAGGAGGTGGGCGTGGAGACCCAGTGTGGGTGGCCTGCTTCGCTCTCTCGGAGAAAGTTCTTTAAAGGCTAATTTGCAGCTGGATCAAACAAGTCGCCTGAGCTGCTTCTCCTGTCCAGTGTGGCCTACACCTTGCTACTCCTGTGGCAGTGCCTTTTGCCTCCTGGGCTCTCTGGGAAGCAAAGTCACAGTGTTCTCTGCTCCGTCCGGCCCCCCCCCCCCCCAGACGGTGGCCTGAAGCATGCTTGGGCTGCCCAAACTGCCCAGAGCTGTAAATAAAAGGGCACATATGCACAGAGAAGTGGCTATTAGAAGAATCTAGATTGAATTACACAAACCAGTTGTGTGGGGGGGGGGCAGAGGGGGAGGGGTGGCGGTAAGCACCGAGGGAAGCCTACATGCCTTTCAAGGAAATCTCCCAGTACACCCCTGCCTCAGCAGGGCTGCCACCTCAGGCTCATTTCCCTAGGGACCCAGGTTCCAGTCTGGCCATATTCTCAGCAGTGGGCACAGGGTCTCAGGGCTGAAGCTTTCTCTGGGATGCACCTTGTTTTCCAGTGGAGTTTAGATGGCATGAGCTTCTGGAGCCCAGCTCTGTGTTTGGGGAGACCTCTGGGGGTACCTCTGTAGCGTCAGCAGGGACTATTTCTTTGCACCAGTGATGGTATTTGCTTTGATTACAAAACCAAGGTTAGCTTAAGTTTTGGTTTTAAAAAGCAGGCTCATAGCATCTGCTTTTGTCCTGAGGATTCAAGAGGTTAGTTTTTGTTGTTGTTGTTGTTTGTTTTATTATTTTTCCAAGACAAGGTTTCTCTGTGTAGCCTTGGCTATCCTGGACTACTCGCTTTGTAGACCAGGCTGGCCTTGAACTCACAGCGATCCGCCTGCCTCTGCTTCCCAGATGCTGGGATTAAAGGCCTGCGCCACCACACCCAGCAAGAGGTTAGGTTTTGTAATGAACAAGGCAAGGATTTGGTGTAAAGATAGGCCTAGGTCCCAATCTGACACACGGCTTGCCAGGTATGGAACTCTGGGAAATCAGTCAACCTCACCAAACGTCATATGGTAAGCTGTTGCGATACTCTCTCAGAGCACATGTCACCCTGATGTAAGTGCTCAGCAACGTGTCACTACCATCGTTCTGTTTCTGGCAGGTGACTGGTGTAGTTTCCATTTCCAGAAAATCCCAAAGCCTTTAGGTCTGAGGTACTTGTTGGCAAATTATCTAACCGTCAAAGGCATAGCAGCACACACTTGCCATCCCAGCACTACAGGGAGGCACGTAGCAACCCACAAAGCAGAGTCAAAGGGAATGGAAGGGCGGTCATGTCCCTTTCTCCCGCCCCCACTGCACTATTCCCCCACCCCCACCCCAGTGCTAGGCCTGAGCCTGTGATCTGTGTCCATCACATCTACATTGGCAGCCTCACCTGCAGCCTCTGGCACCTGGCAGCAGACTAAGCGCCAGGCACAGCCAGCCCCGCCCGAGCCCCGCAACTCCAGAGCAGCCCCCACTCTCTCCCTAGTGTTACCTGAGACTGAAGTACTTCTCTTGCCCCCCCTCCCCCAACCCCCTCCCTAGCTCCCAGTAGGTGAAGGGAGGGGTAGTCCGATCCCAAGATGGCAGGATAGGTCTGTCCAGGCTGGTGTGTGCCCATCACAGCTGTCTGTTCAGCCTACAGACTAAGAATAGCATCTCTGACGGCCACGGATTAAGACAGGGCTGTACTAGGTGTTTATTTTTACACTCTGGCGTCAGTATCAAGTTCTACTGGTTACTGGCCAAATGTAGGGCAGCTTCCTGCTATAGGAGTGGCCTTGGGCTTCTCCAGGTTGCTCAGTTGGGTTCTGGAGGAAGCAAGCTTTGTGGGAGAGGACAGTTCAGACAGGTAAGTGGAGCCGGCATGGTGGCGCACGCCTTTAATCCCAGCACTCGGGAGGCAGAGGCAGGTGGACCGCTGTGAGTTCGAGGTCAGCCTGGTCTACAAAGTGTGTTCAGGACAGCCAAGGTAAACACAGAGAGACGCTGTCTTGAAAAACAAAACAAAACAAACAAAACAAAAACAGACAGGTGAATGGAACAGACATATATCATGTATCCAGATATCTAGTCCCAAGTCTGTGGGATCAGGCGGCTCTCGGGCTGAACACCTCCTCAGGCAGGCAGGCCTCCTCCAAAAGACCTGACCGGTTTTTCTGGTCAGGACATTACAGACACACACTTATAAACTGGTTGTATTGACGTGATCTGAATAAAATCAGGGAAGATTTTCCACTCAACTTTCTGAAGCTTGACCTCGTCACAAGTCATATACTAGTTTGGTGTGGCAAGGAGAAAAACAAACAGACCACTTGGGGGGATGTTATAGGACCGTGAGACTCAGGGCAGGCCGAGGTTGGCTTCATCTGATTTGCCGTTTCCAGGAGGAACATCACATTTCTTAGAAATGCGTGACGGCAGGGCTGAGCTCCAACAGGACACAACAGGCTAGCACCACCAAGAAACCAGCTGTCTGGCAAGCAGCCAGCACCCGCGTCAGCTCTCTTCCCAAACGCCTATGGAGGCCGGGGGGTCCCAGTAACCTTATATAGGATGACTACCACGTGTGGCGCCCCAAGGCTGTTGGCATCACCCCACTGCAAGGCAGCTCCTGGCAGCTCTCTCCCTGCACCACGAGGCAGACAGGACTGTGAGGAAGCGGACAGCTGGGCAGCTCATGTAAATAGACGTAGACTGGCCTAATGAGGGGCTACTTATCGCACAGCAGACTGTTGGGGAATGACAAAAATGCGCCACACATCAGGTAGGAATGCTGAAGTGAAAAAAAAAAAATCCAGGCAAACACGGAGAAACAATGACTCTTTCACCTCCCGGTAGACTCAGAGCAGCCGCATCTGAGACACAGGCACTGACTCCTTACAGAGCCAGGGTGTGAACTCAGTCAACACATTCTTTTTCTGTCGCTCAAGGCACATCCACCCACTCATCGGAACAACCACGGCAGCCCCAGGGACAACACAAGTTTGATCACTGGTGATAGAGGCAGTGGAGCTCAGCTCCCTCTGGAAGCTTCCTTGCCCGGTATCATGGCAGGGTACCCGAGGACAGGAACACTGCTTTCATTCTTGGCTTTTCCTCTGATGTGCCCGGGGCCACATGGGGCAGGTACCTGTCCTCACAAGCTCCGGGTCTGCAACCTGGAAAAGGGTCTACTTGTAGTTATCTTCTGGTGTGAAGTAACAACAGGATTTAGGAGAGAGGGGGAAGGTTGGGCCAGGCATGGTGGCGCACACCTTTAATCCCAGCACTCGGAAGGCAGAGGCAGGAGGATTGCTGTGAGTTCGAGGCCAGCCTGGTCTACAAAGTGAGTCCAGGACAGCCAAGGCTACTCAGAGAGACCCTGTCTCAAAAAAACCAAACCAAACCAAACCAAACCAAAACAACCCCCCCCCCCAAAAAAAACCAAAACCCAAAAAAAAGGTCAGGAAAGGTAAAAGTTCTGAACCAACGTCTTTCAGAGCTACAACTATTCACACAGGCAAGTAGAGCACTCTGGCTTCCTCCTGGGCCCTCTTCTAGGACAGTGGCCATATTGGAGAGTAGGCTTGAGAAACAGGTGAACTGGTTAAGGATCTGCTTAGTGAGCAAGGCAACGACTTCCACGAATGTGTGAGAAACACAGCAGCAGCAGGGAGCTCCTCCCCTCCCCTCCTGCTCTCTGTGGGAGGTGCTCGTGGTGACCCAGGACACTGGTTGAATATAAGGTTTCTCGGGATGCACATTTAGCAGCAGGAGTCACTGACTTGGTTTTAAAGGCCCCAGAAAGCCACACCAACGGCAGCAGACTAAGTGCCAGGCACAGCCAGCCCCACCCGAGTCCCGCAACTCCTCAGCTGGCCAGGTCACTACAGCTCTTAGAGGCGGAAAAGAGAAATTTATTTTTCATTGTTACTGACACACTTTTACTGCCGCTGCCTTCTCTGAGAATCAAAACAGACAGGTGACCTGCTCCTGCCAGTTCTAATGACACCTCCTGTCTTTGGAGAAGGGTCCTGAGTGACCAGCGAACCCGATCTAGAAAGGGCCAGAAAGCAGATATCTGGGCCCTATGGTCATATAGTTAGCTATGTGCTCCTTGGCCTCCCTTTTTCTTTTAACATTTTATGGTAAATTGACTGTTTCTAGCTATATACTTATGGGGTTCAAAGTGATGTTATGACTTACAAATGCAACATGAAATAAGTAAGCCAAATGAAGTAATGTCACTCCCAATACCTAATCATTGTCCGTAGCTAGAACATCTAAATTTTATTGTCAGAAAATATGAAACGTACGACTTTTTAAAAATGTGAAAAATCACTCAGTAGAAGCCATACCAAAACCACACTGGCATGCGCTATACTTTGCTGGCCCCAGTTCTAGAGTGAGAGTGTGTGTATATATGTATGTATGTATGTGTGTGTCTGTATATATGTATGCATGCATGTATGTGTGTGTATATGTGTATATATGTATGTATATATGTATATGTGTGTGTCTGTCTGTCTGTGTGTGTATATGTGTATATATGTATATGTGTGTGTATATATATGTATATATGTATGTGTGTATCTATGTGTGCATATGTGTATATGTATATATATGTGTGTGTCTGTGTGTGTATATGTGTATATATATGTATGTATGTGTGCCTGTGTGTATTTGTGTATGTATGTGTGTCTGTGTGTACATGTATATATGTATGTATGTGTGTCTGTGTGTACATATACATATGTATGTATGTGTGTCTGTGTGTACATGTATATGTGTATGTATGTGTGTCTGTGTGTACATGTATTTGTGTATGTATGTGTGTCTGTGTGTACATGTACATATGTATGTATGTGTGTCTGTGTGTACATATGTTGTCTTAGACCCTTAAAGGCCTCACTATGGAGGGTAGGTGTCTAGGAACTCTGACTGTGCTGGGTCTGCTGAGAGCGGCTCTCTCTTCTCCCTTTCCACACAGCTGCTGGGATGTTACTGAGGCATCTTTCTAGAGCTCAGCGAAAGCCTAAACTATGTCTCCATCGCTGCTGAGTACCCCCACCCCGCGCTTCAGCAGCATCTTGTCTTTCCCTCGGCCCCCAGGCTTCAAATCCACACTGAGCCGCCTCAGGGAGCTACTGCTTCCTGACTTCTGTGCACGGCATGGGTCAGGACAGAAAGATGGCCCAAGGGCAGGGACAGGCTGACTGGGTGCCGGAGCTCCCAAAGATCGTGCCAGGCACTGTAAAAAGAAGCTGCCTGTGGATGATGCAGACGTGGTTATAAACTTTTGGGGTTTTATCACCCCAGGTACTGGGCACTAGAAAGACAGCTAAGTTTTGAATCCTGTAGCATTACCTGTTACTTTTTCTTTCTTTCTTTCTTTCTTTCTTTCTTTCTTTCTTTCTTTCTTTTTTTGGTTTTTCAAGACAAGATCTCTCTGTGTAGCCTTGACTGTCCTAGACTTGCTTTGTAGACCAGGCTGGCCTCGAACTCACAGCGATCATCTTGCCTCTGCCTTCCGAGTACTGGGATTAAAGGCGTGTGCCACCACCGTCCGGCCGTATTACCCATTGCTTATTAGATGTTCTGCTATCCATAGTGCTAGCTGTTGGTCATAAACACATTTTTGATCTTCACAATAACTAACTACGCAGAGTATGTATCCTAGCCCTACTTTGCAGCTGAGGAGCCGTCTGCACGACTCGCTCCTGCTCTCGTTGCCTGACACACTGCTAATGTCC